>NW_005357311.1:5966242-5980912 GCF_000412655.1 Myotis brandtii | reverse complement strand
TGTTTATTGACTTTTTTTAGAGAGAGAGGAAGGAAGAGGGATAGAGAGATAGAAACATTGATGAGAAAGAAACATCAATTGGCTGCCTCCTGCATGCCCCCCACTGGCATGTGCCTTGACCCGGAATGGAACCTGTTACCTCTTGGTTCATGGGTCTATGCTCAACCACTGAGCCACACCAGCCGGGCAAACAATCCCATTCTTTGCAAAGTGTTTCCCCTGATATTTCCAGTACCCACATGGCAGCATACATATTTGTTGCAATATTATTGACTATATTCCCTCTGCTGTACCCTACAGCCTCATGACTATTTAGTAACTGCCAATATGCACTTACCAGTATTTCCTTCAACTTTTTCACCCAATCCCTCACACCCCTCCCTCTGGCAATCATTAGTTTGTTTTCTACATCTATGAGTCAATTTTGGTTGTTCATTAATTTTGTTCTTTAAATTCCACACATAGGTGAAATTATTTGCTATTTGTTTTTCTCTGACTGATTTCACTGAGCATAATACCCTCTAGGTCCATCCATGTCACAAATGGGAATATTTAATTCTCTTTTATGGTCTGGTAATATTTCATTGTATGTACCACATCTTTATCTACTTGTCTATTGATGGATACTTGGATTGCTTCCATATCTTGGCTATTGTAAATAATGCTGCAATGAACATAGGGGTGCATATATTCTTTTGAATTAGTGTTTTGGGTTTCTTTAGATATACACCCAGAAGTAGAATCGCTGGGTCATAAGGCAGGTTCATTTTTAATTTTTTGAGGAACATCCATATTGTTTTCCATAGTGGTTGCATCAATCTCTATTCTCACCAACAGTGCACGAGGGTTCCTTTGAGAGGTGCTTTCTCATAATTGACACACAAATACTGTCTCCTCATCAAGTCTTAGGATTATGGTCCAACTAGAGGAAACATATTTTATTTACACAAAATGTTTATATGAACTAATTCATATTAGTTAATTCCCTACCTTAATTCTTCTGTCAGTTTTCATCTTAAGGTCTCTCTGATGATGTCTCTAGGCACAGCCAAGGCCAAAGGGGCAACTTTGCCATCAGCACATGCTAAAAGAGAGCTGGTATAGGAAATGCTTCCTAAATGGTATTCAGATCACCTACGTCCAAATCCAGCTCTACTATTTAGCTGTGTGACCTTGGGGAAATAATTTAGTCTTTTTGTGCCTTAATTTCCCCAATTAAAAAATAAGGAGGATAAAAAAAATAAGGATGATAATAATAATATTCCCTTATTAGAGTTGTGAGACTTAAAATGAATTATATGTGTGACGTCTGACATATAGTAAACCTATGGAAAAATGAACTATTAAGGTGTTCCCTTTTCTTATAGTGCCTCCCTTTTGAGATATTTACAAAAAGGCATGCTGACCAATAAGATTCCTATCACAGCCCCTGATCCCGGATATCAAGGCTCTGGTGCATGGTGTCCTTGCCTACCAAGGCTCAACTGCCAACACAGCTGACACCACCCAGCCAAGGTTCATCCACAGCGGAAGCCACTGAGGCCTGTGATCAGGGTGCCATCTCTGGTGGGGTTTTCCATTTCTGTCTCTGCAGTGTGTGCCAGTGCTGTTAGAGCTTAGTCTACTTCCCTCAAGCTCCATGGAGGGTTTGGAGAAGCTTCCTGATTACCCAAGAGGCTGCCTAAGGTGGAGGTGGTGGTTACAAAGTCTCAGGAATGTTCAGGAAGTAGGAGTGTAGGTTTTATTTATGGCAGTAGTGGGAGGAAAAAAAGCAGTGATAGTATTTACTAATGGCCGAGCATGGCTAAAAACAGAAATGACCACAGAAAAAAACAATTGATAACATTGATTGCTTCTGAGTCAGGACACTGGCTGTTAAGAGACAGGAATGGGAGGAAAACTTTTTATAGCATATCTTATTCTTTTTCCAAAAATTTGAACTCATGGTGATCTAGTATCTAGTATTTAAAAATAAGTAAATTAAAATTGAGAAAATCCCTTAGACTACTTAAAAGAGAAAAAAACAGCACCTATGATCCTAGCTGCTTTAGGCATGCAGGATACTTTTCAAGGGAAAAAATTTTTTTTGATTAGCTTATTTCTTTGAAATAAACCTTTGTTTCTTCTACCTTTATGAGTCTTCTGAATCACTGTGTTTATATTAAATATTCCTGTAATGGTCACTTGGTTCCACTTTATTAGTAATTCAAAATCTCTTAATAGCATTTGTTCTTAATTAACCATCCAACACCATTTCATTGTGCTTATTTTTTTTACATGGATTTAAATGAATTGTATCATTCAAGCCCCAGACTGAAGTACATTATGTATGGACATCACAATAATTCACACAACTTAATTCTACCCATTCCACATAGGCACTCCAGCAAGATCGAGCAATAATGTCATCCCCATATGTCCTAACAAATGTTCCTCCTGACCTCGGTCGAACGGACAAATTTATTCATTGTTTTCCTCACTGAAAAAGACATTGAAAATTGCCAAATGCACATTTCCCCCAGTTCCAAGTCTCTGTCCAACCACACCCTGTCTGGACATAAAAATGCAACCTCACATTTGGGTTTGTTGTTGGTAAGTACTTCCAGACACTGGTAAGCAACGTCCCCCCAAAAAGAAGAAAAAATTCAGGCAGAAAGCTCAAGTATTTGTAATCAATAATTGGATCAATAAAGCAGCTGTTCCTGAAGTAATACCCTTGATCAATATGTAGTTTGATCCCTTCATAACAAAGGAAAAGTAAATTTCTCATAAAATAATGTGATACCTCCACCGGAGGGCCCTGGTTAAATTCCATCGTAAAGGAGTTTTAGACACGGCCTGCACTCTTGTAATAAATAATTGTTAGAAACATGTAAACTTCTTTCTGGGCCATGGAATTTTGTGTTAAAAATAGTTGTTCTTGTTATAGCTGTAGCGGTGTTTGGACAGACTTGTACATTTGCTGTAGCTGCATGTTGTTGTCCACCCAGACAGTACAGTCCAGGTTCCCAAAGCAGTAAAACACTGTCTCCACCAGCCTCCTCCTAACTGGAAAGAACGCTGGGAGGTCGAAGGGCCAAAGGGATAAGACGGGCCATCGCTCCTTTTTCCCACAGGGCAGACAAAGCTCAGGCTTTCGGTAAGTGAAAGGGGAGTTGTACATGACCTTAAAATAACTTTTTAAAGTTTACATAATCCACAGGTACAAGTAGCACTAAGCAATAAGAAGACAAGTAAGACATCAGAGCAAAGGCAGCAAAATATCTTCTGCTCTCTTTAACCGCTATCAACCACAATGCAGGTTCTCAATGATTTTTTTTCCTTTTTATTATTTTTTAAAAATTTTATTTTTAAAGGGCAGGTGACATTCAACAGCATTTTAAATTAGTTTCAGGTGTACAACATAGTGGTCAGACAATTATATAATTTACAAAGTGATGCCCTTGGTAACTCTAGTACCCACCTGGTGCCACACAGTTATTACAATGTCATTGACAGTTCCCTGTGCTGCACTTGACATCCCAGGACTCTTTTGTAACTACCAGTTTGTACTTCTCAATCCCTTCTACTTTTCATGAAAACCCCCAAACTCCCTCCCCTCTGGCAGCCATCAATCTGTTCTCTGTATCTATGAGTCTGTTTCTAATTTGTTTTGTTCTTTAGATTCCACATTTAAGGGATATTTGATTTTCTGTTTGAGTCAATGGCAGCCATTCTTATCTATTCAACAGGAATATCACAGAACATGCCCTAAGGAGCTAGTGTAGCACATTAAGCATCGAGAGACATTCCTCCTGCATGTGCTGAGGCTAATTCCCCGTTTTCAGTACCAAAGGCCTGGTTCCCAATTCTGTTCCCCGCCTCCCCACCAGGCTCCTTAAACACTAAAATCCACCGAACACTTGCTGTCCTGTTCCCATGTAGTTTCTAAATAAGTCCTCTAGGTGTCTTCAGTGACCAGCATTCAGGGAGATTTTTGTGCACGTGGGCCTCAAGCGAGGTATTCAGCGTGAAAGAACAAGTTTTTCAATCTCTTCTTTAGAGCATTTTGATAATCTAGAATGAAGTCTTTTGGAGTCCATGTCTGTCTTTTGTGCAAATAAATACTTCCAAACATAAAAAAAACTTTTCACATTCATCTTCTCTAAACATTTAAAAAATATTTCACATTCATTTTAGGTAAAATACTCATCTCATATTTCTACAATGTGACTGCTCAAGGAAACTTTCTTCTAACATAAGTGGTTTAAATTAAATTGTAAAAAAAACACAAAAAAAACAAACAACAAAAAAACAACAACAAAAACAAAACCCTGAGGGGCAAAAGCAAGCACATCTCTGGTTGTGGGAGATACTGTTAGGAAATAAAAGGTGTAATAATCGAAATATGCCCCTCTAGTCTGTATTATGCAAATTAGAGTTGTCACAAAATCCAGAGTCCAAGCAAATTCTGTAGTGGGCTTAGTTTGTCAGGCTTTGAGCTCCAAACTGTAATCTGTTTTTCTTTGTTATTACAGGTGTGAGCTTGGGAAGAAGTCTAAAAATAATCCAGGTGGGAAGATAGTGTTCTTTAAAGCTAAGGGAAAGAGTTTGAGGAGGGGGACGTGATGTGAGATTTGACACTGATAAATGTGAATGGAGGGAATGTGCTTTGGGGTAGGGAGTTTTTGTTGCAAGCTGGAAGATCTATTGACTCTATCTGCAAGGCTCCATGACACTTAGTCCAAGATATTGATGACCCAGCAGAGGTTTGCAACACCTAAAAATGTCACTTTCAAATAAGGTTTCTTCAAATATTTTTCAAGTAAGTTTTTACATTCAAATAAGTAAACAAGACATTTAATTTGCAATTATAATTAAAAGATAATAGAGCATCCCATGAAATCACTTCCTTTATTTTTGTGTTTTTAAAGCTACGGGATATCAAAGCATTTTTTAAAGCTTTCTATTTGGCAAGGCCAGTGTGGCTCAGTGGTTGATCATTGACCTATGAACCAGGAGGTCACAGTTCGATTCCTGGTAAGAGCACATGTCCAGGTTTCAGGCTCAATCCCCAGTGTGGGGTATGTAGGAGGCAGCCGATCAATGATTCTCTGTCATCATTGATGTTTCTATCTCTCTCTCCCTCTCCCTTCCTTTCTAAATCAATAATAAAATTATATTAAAAAATAAAGATTCCTATTTGGAAATTTTTAAACTTATAATAAGAAAGTTCCAGAAGTAAAATATTTACAAGAAACACTTCTAGACCTTTTATTCAGATTAACCTATTGTTGTTAGCATTTATGCCATTTGCTCTGTCATTTGTGCTCCTTGAACTCTTTTTTTTCTCTCCCTGTATTTTTCTAAACTCTTTTAGAGAAAGTTACAAATATCATGGCCTCTTACACATAAATTCTCCAGTGTGTATTTTCTAAGAATGATTATATGGTCATTTACCTCTTAACTTTACATTGATACAAGGCTTTCCTCTCATCTACTATCTATATTTCAATTTTTTCAGTAATCTAGTGATGTCCTTTATAGTATACTAGAGGCCCAGTGCACAGGTGGGGTCCAGCAGGCCCACCCTGATAGGGGCCGATTGAGCTGGGCCGGGGAGGGCAGGTGCGGGGGGCCGATGAGGGGGGGCTGCAGGAGGTTGGCTGACCATCCCCACCCCTGATCAGGGTGTGGGGGCAGATTGGGGCCCTGATTGGGCTGGTTGGCCGCTGCCGTGCACATCATAGCGACTAGTCGTTCTGGCGTTCCGCTTGCTTGGCTTAAATATATATAGATTTTCCTCTCCAGTGGATCCAGTCTAAGGTTAGGTATTGCATTTAGTTGTTAAGTCTCTCTGGCCTCCTCTAATCTGGAACAAATCCTACAACTGTTCCTTGTCTTGTCTGATACTGACATTAAAAAAATATATATAACTTGCCCCCTCCCCTTTTAAAAATAAATATAGCATTGCTATTTTTGTGTTTGAAGTTTCCTTGTGATTAGATTGAGGTTGTGCATTCTCAACGAAATTACTACATAGGTGATGTGTCCTCCTAGGACATTGCATCTAGAAGCACACAATGCCCATCTGTCTGTCTCTTGTTGGCGATATTAATTTTTTATATCCTGGTTAAGGCATAGTCTGATTTTTTCCATTATATACTTACTTTTGTCTCTCTCTTACAACTGACAGGACTATGCAAATATGCACAACTCATCAACTTTTTCTTTAGACTTAGCATTCATTGACAGTTCTTTCTTAGATGAATTATAAACATGATAGTTGTAAGATGACAATTTTCTAACTCCAGCACAACTACCTCTGTATCTACTACATATTTGGCGCTCTGCATTCTATTAGAAGCAAGAGACCTTGTTTCTTATCTATCTATCTATCTATCTATCTATCTATCTATCTATCTATCTATCTATCTATCATCTATCTACTTCTCTATCATTATAATCACCATTATCATCTGTCTATGTGTTTTTGGAATGGACCTATGGATTTCTATTTATTGGATGGTTTATAATTCATGATTGGTGCTGGGACATTGATGCTCAAATTGTCCCAGATTTGGCCAGGAGCAGCCCATTTCTACTGGCTCCTGTGTCCTTGTAATATACCCTCGTCCTTGAGCAATTTCTTACTTTCTGGCACAGCAAGCTATTACAGGCTTTTTTTTTGCATCAATCCTGTTCTGTCCCTGGAATCAGACATTTCTCCAAGAACCCCAGGTTTCTTTTAGTGGGAAAAGGTATCAGAGAATGAGATCTAGGTGTGCTCATTGCTTCTGCAGGATCTTTGCCTCTTGGTCCTTTTAGTGTATGGAGCTAAGAAATATATACGTGTTTATATGCATGTACATACACATATACATGTATTTATAATATACATACACACAGATATGAATAAGTACATACATATTTTAGAAATCATAATTCACACAAATATCTCTAATTCCAGTAATCTCTTCTCAAGATTCTTTCTGGTTTTCTCTCATCTCATACTTGTATATCCTGTCTTCCAAAATGAGAACCATGGCTCTCAACAATACCCACACATTTAGTCATTTGCAAAGTGCTTTTTTTCAAACTCTCATATATTGCTCCACACACAGAAGATAGTTATATTTGAAAAGCTTGTTATGTATACGATAAAGAATAATGCAGAGGCAATTTTTCACCCACTTTATTGAACAAAACTGCAAAAAATGGAAAACTTGGAAAAATATTGTTCAGTCAAGCTTAGGGATTTTATAAATCTATAGCTCTTGATCTCATATGATCTATAAAAATTGGAAGTGGGTTGAATGGGATAGCAGTTTGAGTTAGATTAACAAACAAACAAACAAACAAAAGTAGCCAGCTGCCCTGCACCATGCAGGACAGGGTGGGATTTTAAGCTTCCTGTCCTCTGCGACTCCATGTCCTTCAAATGCTTTCCCGTATGACCTGGGGCAGAGAGAAGAAGAGACTGAGTCAAGAAGGAAGCCAGGAACCTCTGGGGAAAGACAATTGGTACTTGAAGGTGGTTATGAGAACAGAGCCCAGAGTCCGGTCTCTACAAATCCGTTTTATTTATTTTATTTTATTTTATTTATTTATTTTTTATATATTTTATTGATTTTTTTACAGAGAGGAAGGGAGAGAGAGAGTTAGAAACATCGATCAGAGAGAAACATCGATCAGCTGCCTCCTGCACATCTCCTACTGAGGATGTGCCTGCAACCCAGGTACATGCCCTTGACCGGAATCGAACCTGGGACCTTTCAGTCTGCAGGCCGACGCACTATCCACTGAGCCAAACCGGTTTCGGCTACAAATCCGTTTTAGAACAATACCCAGATAGGCATGCACCTCAGTCAAAGCTAGATTTTGGGGGTGTTGAGTCATGGAATAATTTCTTGAAAACAAAAAGTTATTTCATGATTGAAAGTAAATCAGGGTAGTTTTACCTCTCTGCACTTTAAAAATGAGAATAGATTACCTTTAGTTTAAAACACTCTGGGGAAAAACCCCTCTGAAGGCTGATAGCTGATTAAAAGTATCCCCAGCGCCCTTTCAGCTCTTCGGATTAAGTCATCCTATGAATGAAAAGGTAACTATATCATGACTGAGTTAGTTTTGCAATTGTCTAATTAAAGGGCAGACATTCTTGAGTGATATTCCCTTCACAGAGAACTCCTTCCAGACTTTCATCAATAACTCCTCATGTCTTTTAACCTTTCAGTTCTTATATACCTTCTGATGCCCTGGCTGCTCTCCACGTTGCTGCAGGACACCAGGCCAGGGTCACAGCTATTCTTTTTTTTATATTTTTTTCACTTTTTAAAAATATTTTTTTTAATTGATTTTAGAAAGAAGGGAGAGGGAGAGAGAGATAAAAACATCAATGATAAGAGAGAATTATTGATCGGCTGCCTCCTGCACACCTGCTACTAGGAATCGAGCCCACCATCCGGGGATTTGCCCTTGACTGGAATCGAACCTGAGACCCTTCGGTCTGCAGGCCAATGCTCTAGCCACTGGGCCAAACCAGATAGGACATCACAAAATTTTAATTATATGTCTTAAAGTATTTGATATTATCTCATCTACTTTATTTTTGTCTCTCTTACCTAATTGTTAGGTCTTAAAGTCAGGGACAATATCTCGTATTTGCTGTTGTGCTCAGCAAACATCAGGCATGGAATAAGTGTTAATGATTTTACATATGTGCTATACTTAGTGGTTATACCGATTGATTGAGGAGGATACTGGCTGTTGCAAGCTAGTGGAAGAGCCATGTTACGGCCAGAGGGCCTTGTTGTATGCCTCAAATTATGCCATGTAGGTGGTTGCCCTTCTTACCTACATATAAGGCTGGCACTGTACTGACTTACCCAGCCTGCAGAGAAGCCTTCTTCCAAGATCTAGCACCTGCCAATGACTTCTCCTCCACTCACTTCCTGGCAGGTTATAGACCAAAACCCCAGACAAACCACAATTTGTTTTACTTAATTGTATCACTATCTTCACTGTTCCTCTTTCCCTCCCTCCCTCATACTAGTAGATGATCCCAGAGCATAATTGGCTTACATAAAAATGCAGTGATTACTCCTGGTGTAGTTGGAAGATGAGAAGGTTGTTTACTATGTTGTCTTACTGTGATAAGAGGTAACATTATCTGAGATAGAAGCCTACACAGGCAAAGCTAATTTTTCCCACAGGTCATAACATTGGGTAACATAGTTATGCATATCATTGACTGACATAGGCATCAACTTTGAAAGACAGCAATTTAAGTGGCATGGGTTGATGAACCACTTGTCAAATCTGGGTACATCTTTTACTCATTCGGAGTATTATTTGCATTATATTTTAAGGATAAGTTAGAAAGCAATGCCTGAATAAAAATCATACTGTGTCAGGTCTTCCTTATTGCTCATCATTCATTGACAAAGCCTCCCATGGTTGCTTCAGCTCTTCGTTTCTTCCCTTAAGGAGCTACCACTTGAAATGTATCACAGTTTTAATTATATACAGTTGTAGCTTGCTTGATAGAAATAGTTTTACATTATATATATATGATATAGATATATATGACATATACCTATATCATATATATAGTCTTAGTTTATTTGATATTACCTCATAGAATCCATTTATTTGTAGGATTTTACATAGCTTCATACTTTGTCCAAATGAGAATACTTTGGTTCTGTGTTTCTGAACACAAAAGCGTTAGATAATAATGCAAAGCTTAGAGGAGCACATGTCCTGCTCACGTGAGGTCTTGCTCAAATAAGATTTCTTATAATAAAAATTTAGTCACTGCCCATTGATTCTGTGCTTACCGGGGTACAATTGGCTTTTCATTTCATGTTATAGAAAACAAAATAAAACAAGTGTGAGTGATTAAATGCCAGGGAATATGACGGAAAGGTTAGAGACTTCCTGTGGTTCCTGTTAAAAACATTCCGAAACAGTGTCTGATGCATCAGAAGCTTGTTTGTTTCTTCCTCAGAAAGAGCTTGGATATGAATGGACCCAATAGTGGAAGAGGCTCCTGCAAAACCAGCATTTCCAGCATGGAATTTGTGAGTGGGAGGGAAATGCTTAATTGCTATTTACCTGCCTAGCGCTGCCTTTGACACACATGATGAGCCAGCGTCATTTGACTGTCACCTCCTTAGGAGGCAGGATTCTTCAGCCCACACTCTGCTCAGCACTGACTTCTCCTCTGTGCATGCTTTGTGTCTGTATTTTTTGCCCAGACTGTGCATTTTGAGGAAGCACCAACCCAAGACAGGCTCCTCAGTTTTGTCATTGTAGGGAGACCGACAGAGCCTCCCACACAGCCACATCCTCAAAGGGAGGCAGGGATGCCAATTCCTTTGAAGAAGCATTTCTTAAACAAAAGGGATTCCCCTATGTGCTGGTGTGCCTGACGATTCTTCCTTTCCCACCACATCGGGCAGAACTCACAGATCGAAGGCTATTTGTACTTATGCAGCCATGTGTTGCAAAGAAATAAATAAAACTCTTGGATGTCTAGGCTCTGGCTTCAAATCATTTAAAAGTTCAAGTTGTAAAGATGCGATTGCAGGTTTGTTAACAGACTAATTGTGTTTTAGAAACAAAGTAGACCGGCATCCAATGTAATAATAGCTCTGGCTAGTGCAGTGGTCGGCAAACTCATTAGTCAACAGAGCCAAATATCAACAGTACAACGATTGAAATTTCTCTTGAGAGCCAAATTTTTTAAACTTAAACTATATAGGTAGGTACATTGTTATTAACTTAATTAGGGTACTCCTAAGGCTTAGGAAGAGCCACACTCAAGGGGCCAAAGAGCCGCATGTGGCTCGCGAGCCGCAGTTTGCCGACCACGGGGCTAGTGCATGGAGTATTATGAGTTAATTCAGATAATCTGCCCTGTCACCCCAAGTCCAGGTGGGAACCGAGTGAGCTGTCCCTGGCGTGTGAGGCCAAGGGGAAGCCATGTCCCCCTGGCATTCCTCAGCATGTCAGCCCACGTTCTGCTGGCTTCCCTCTCCCCACAGAGGCTCTGCTGTGTAGACTGAGACAACAATAGGAGGCCCAACCCATGTCCCACAGCAGTGCAGGGTGCTGGGTGAGAGTCCCCGAGGGCCTGGGCAGAAGTTTGTGCTGCCCCGGCAGGCCCAAACAGTAGCTGGGGAGCAGGGGGCTTTCCATCAGTCATCTAAACTGGCTCAGCGCTCCAACTCTTTATCTTACATCTCTATTTGTTTTCTCTCCCTCTCTCCCCCCACTTTGGGTCACATGTTCTCTCCTTGGCCTCTAACTCACCTGTAAATTTAAAATTTCCTTGCTTACATAGCTCCCTTCACAACAGCGTTAGGCTCCCAAGCGGTCTAGTGGTGTGCTTTTTATTTATTTTTTCCATTCTTAGAAAATCTCTTTGGAAAAACGTCTCTAGTTTCTGCTGTGTCCCTTGCTCCCCTCTCCCCCTCTCGTGGACTCTTCTGACCTGCAGGTGGTTTGTACAAGTGATGGAAGATAACCACTGGGTCATGTCCCGTAGGTTGGGTAGGACACCTTCACCTCCTTGCCCGCATCCCATCCTGAGGACCCAGGTAATTGGCCTTGTCTTCCATGCTCTGGACCAGGCTGGTGTCAGAGGAGAGGAAATCAATGTCCCACTCCCATGATTCCGTTCCCCCTTCTCCACTTGGGCCTGATAACTGATTTAGGGCCACAGAAAGGATAATGTGTGGAATTGTTATTGGAGACCAGAGGAAGGGAGATGGAGCCAAGATTCAGCCTGGTGTTACGTGACAATCCCCTGGCTGAGGGAGGAGGCAACATGCCCAAGGGTGGTGAGAAAACTGCAACTCCCTCTACAGGAGATAAGAACCAGAATGGACTGTGAATTACCCTGGGTCAAACTAAAGGTGGAAGGATGCAGAAAAAGCGAGGATGGGGAGAAACAAAAAAAAAAGCAAGGTGAAGCCTTTATCTGAATATAGTACAGCATAGACAGTGATACTATAGCAGTGATACTAACGTTAAAGCAGTCTTTGGAGTTCTGATCAGGGCAAGCTATTCATGTAACTCAGTTTATGCTGAACACCTAAGCACGTGGGAGGCTGGTTCAATCTGCCTATCTCTGCATTTCTACACCACCTTTTACCAGAGAACCCAGGTGCTGAGGCTGCACCCAGTTGAATGACTTGCTCCCTCCCAAAAACCTGGCAGGGACCCAGGCTAAACATGACAGCACTGTTTGAGCAAGAGAGGCTCCGCCCCTGCCGAGGTTCCACCCCTTTATTCCTTCCTCCTGCCAGCTCAGAGCAGCTGGGTCCTTTATGGCATTTACTAGCAACCAGATCTGCTTCTGATAACGAGATCTTGGGCTCCAATAAGAAAAGAAGGAGATGGAAATTAGCTATCAAACACTACTCCTAGCCCTGTCTGATGGCCTCTTGCACTTTCATTGACTGCTGACTGAGGCTGGGAGGAAAACCTTGGGCAGAGATGGATGACATGCCTACCTGGCCCGGTGGTGTGGGAAACACCACTGGGTGTGTTCCTTCTGTCCAAGGGCTGGCAGGGAGGAGGCATAGCTGGCCACCTGGCATGACTGGCACTAACCCTACGTGGAGGGCCCCCACTGTGGCTCAGGGCACCATCCAGCAGCATTTTCTCAGCTTCATTATTATTATAATTATTATTATTTTGTAATTCTCACCCGAGGATATTTTTCCATTGATTTTTAGAAAGAGTGGAAGAGAGAGGGAAAGACAGAGAGAAATATCCATGTGAGAGAAACACATCGATTGGTTGCCTCGTGCACGAGCCCCAACCAGGGCCCAGACCGGGGAAGAGCCTGTAACTGAGGTACATGCCCTTAACCAGAATCGAACCCAGGTCCCTTTGGTCTGCAGGCCGGTGCTCTATCCACTGAGCCAAACCAGCTAGGGCTCAGCTTCATTATTTTTGCCATACCAGTGCGCAGGCTTCCTTGTTGTGTACTGGTGAGTTTCTAAAAACATCTACCTACTTTTGAAACATCAATATCTCCTTTAGCCTTGTCCATGAAGTCACCAGTTTGATGTTTTCTAATATACTTTCAAATAAAATATGTAACTGCCAAAAAATAAATAAAAGTATGCAAATAAAATAACAAGTGCTAATTCATGAAGCACTTGAAAGAACTTGGAATACCACATTTTAGGAAAACTGGAATATGGTATGTTGGCCTTGGAGGATAGGACTCACTTGGTCAAGAACATCATCCAGTGTCAGTGTGAGGAGGTTTCAACTGATTTGATTCCAGATTGTTCTGACATGAGACTCACTCAGTATTCCATTCTTCTTGTGAAAAGAAGGAGGAGGAGGAGGAAAAGAGAGGAGAAAGAAAAGAAGGAGGAGTAGGAGTTAGGTAAATAGGAGGCTAGGTAGTTGTAAAACATGGATTTCAGTTGACGAGGCTAAGGTAAGAAAAAAATTTTGATTATCATACAAACCAATACTGTCAGCTTGTAGCTCTAACCTTGACCAGCCATATTTCGTCTACAACAGTGTCATAGGCAAGCCAAGCTAGGCAATCCTGAAATAACATGAGTCTTCAAAGTTCTGGTGGCTTAACACATACCAGTTGACTTCTCCCTCACACAAAGCCTACTGCAGTTAAGTGGGTTCTCTAAGGCATCTTCCTTCAAGGTGACTCAAGCATCCCATCTTGTGGCCTTGTTGCCAGAGTTGTCACAGCAGAAGAAGATCGCCTGGAGAGTCACACAGGGGTGTCTCACTGCCCTAGCCCCAATGTGACTTGCATGGGTCATATGAACTTGTTTAGTGCAAGAAGGGCCAGGATTGATTTCCTCTGGGAGTACAGGTAAAGGAGGAGAACTGGATATGGATGAGGGCTGGGAATCTCTACCATAAGAAGAACACAACTCTCAGAACCCAACTGTCTTGCCACTCACATGACCCTGGCATAAGGATGCCCATATTGTGGTCTTGCTGTAAGGTTAGATGAGACATTACTTATAAAGTACTCAGGGTTTTATTATATCTACTAGAAGCCCAGTGCACAAAATTCATGCACGGGGTGGGATGGGGTGTGTCCTTCAGCCCAGCCTGCACCCTCTCCAATCTGGGACCCCTTGAGGGATGTCCGACTGCTCGTTTAGGCCCGATCCTGGTGGATGAAATTGTTTTTATTACTATGACTAGAGGCCTGGTGCATGAAATTTGTGCACGGGGAAGGCTGTGTGTCTCTCAGCCCAGCTTGCACCCTCTCCAATCTGGGACCCTGGTGGGATCAGGCCTAAACGGGCAGTTGGACATCCCTCTCACAATCCAGGACTACTGGCTCCCAACCGCTTGCCTGCCTGCCTGCCTGCCTGCCTGATTGCCCCTAACCACTCTCCTGCCAGCCTGATCGACATCTAACTGCTCCCCTGCAGGCCTAGTCATCCCTAACTGTCCTCCCCTGAAGGCCTGGTCACCTCCAACTTCTGTCCCCTGCTGGCCCAGTCACCCCTAACTTCCCTCCCTTGCCAGCCTGGTTGCCCCCTAACTGCCCTCCCCTGCTGGCCTGGTCACCCCTAACTGTCCTCCCGTGCAGGCCTGGTCCCTCCCAACTGCCCTCCCTGCTGGCCTGATCGCCCACAACTGCCCTCCCCTGCCAGCCATCTTGTGTCCACATGGGGG
>NW_005357311.1:5951449-5964921 GCF_000412655.1 Myotis brandtii | reverse complement strand
GTCAAGGGCATGTACCTTGGTTGCAGGCACATCCCCAGTAGGGGGTGTGCAGGAGGCAACTGATCAATGTTTCTCTCTCATCGATGTTTCTGACTCTCTATCCCTCTCCCTTCCTCTCTGTAAAAAAAAAAAATCAATAAAATATATATTTAAAAAATATCATGTCATTTAAAAATATATATATTTTTATTGATTTCAGAGAGGAAGGGAGAGATAGAAACATCAGTGATGAGAGAGAATCATTGATCAGTTGCCTCCCACATGCGTCACACTGGGGATCAAGCCCACAACTCTGGCATGTGCCCTGGCTGGGAATGGAACCATGACCTTGTTTTTCATAGGTCTACGCTCAACCCCTGGGCCACAGAAGCCAGACCCATTATTTTTATTATTTTCAACTTTTAATTTTTTTATTTTCAACTTTTATGTCTGACCATAGCAGGTAATTAGTATGATGATGCATAATTTATGTTTGATATAGGCTGTTTTTGTGTGCAAAAATTCTCTTTTCCTATTAAAACATTGAATTAGTCACAACTTGTTTCTTTTAATACTTCCATTTTAGTCAACTAATAAAAGACCAACTGGTGTATAAACACATCTACTAACTCTGCTCATCAAGTTTGTTCAAGAGAGGTAAGCATTTGGAGAAATAACTGAATACAATAAAAACTTAAGTCAAATGCAATATGGTTTAATTTTGACTTAACGGAGGAATGTTGATTATTGAAACATCCTCATACTTGTTCCCTTTTAAAAGTTCTGTCGAATTGCACTTCATTTACTCATTTGTTCATTACACTTTAAAAAAATATTTTAATATATTTTTATTGATTTCAGAGAGGAAGGGAGAGGGAGAGAGAGATAGAAACAACAATGATGAGAATAACTGATCAGCTGCCCACAACCCAGGCATGTGCCCTGACCGGGAATCAAACCGTGACCTCCTGGTTCATAGGTCGATGCTCAGCCACTGAGCCTTGTCTGCTGGGCAGTTCATTACACTTTTTATCGAACACTTCTCATAAGGGACATTGGGCTGAGTTCTGGGCTACGAAAATGAAATGATATGGTCCCTGGTTCCTTGTAGCTCACAATCTCATGATGGCAGAAGCTTACCCAGATGCAAGCAGGGATGGAGTCTGAACAAAGAGAGAGGAGCACAGAGCAGAGTGGTGCAGCCAGGCTGGGGGCGGGGGGCGGGGGGTGTCTGGGGAAGCTTCTCCGGGGTTGCAGTCCTCAATGCAAGCAGGGATGGAGTCTGAACAAAGAGAGAGGAGCACAGAGCAGGCTGGTGCAGCCAGGCGGTAGGGGGGTGGGGGTGGGGCGTGCGGTCTGGGGAAGCTTCTCCGGGGTTGCAGTCCTCAGTGGAGACTGGAGGTGTAAATAACAGTTTCCCAGATACACATTGGGGGTGGGAATGCGGGTGAGGGGTGAGAGTGGGTGATTCTAGAAAAAAATCCAAACAGCATGTGCAAAGGCTCAGAGTCTTGAGAAAGCATTTTTGAGAAGAAAAATCCACAAACCTGCTTTTATCTAGTTAATATATACTAAAAAGTGTGATGTGATGTCAAGATTGCATCAGGATGCTGCATGTGGGACTATGACTTCATTCTGAGCTCTAGGGTGAGGCTGTTGCTGTTTGACCAGCCTTAGACAGGGGTAGTTTTATAACTAGAGACCTACAGGGAAGACAAGGGTATGGGACAACAGGCAGAGGTAACACCATGCAGCTCATACTGTAAGAGATGTGAAGACCTTCTCCTAATATTGTAACTCATAAAACGCTACCTAGAAACTAGCCCAAAACTTTAATTTTTCTTTTAAATGTAGTACAGAGTAATTGTAGATGGAATCAGGGAGCCTAGGACTATGATATTCATTATAGCTAAACTCTACTTTAGCAGGGAATGCACCATGAGAAAGTAGATGTTAAGAAGGGCTTTAAAGAAAATGGACACGTGGACTCTTGGCTACTGGAATTGGAATCATTTCTAGGATAAAATTGATTCAGAAGAAGGAGGTAATTGAGTTAGGAAAAAAGGAAAGTGATACCCGGAAGGAAAGATCAGACCTGCTTGTTGTATGTATCCGAAAGGCTTGACCCTGTCCTTGGGAGTGGGAAGTCGCTCCCAGTTGGAAGTGAATGCTGCTCATGGATGGATGAGCCTGGTCCACGGTGAGGTCAAACATCATTTTCAGTGACTTGTTGCAACATTCATGATTAATGTTGATTTATTACCCGATCATTGTGTTATGTAAATAGGCGGCAGTTTTTGTGTGTGTGTCTTGGTGTGATGCTGGTTTAATTGAGTTTGGGGATGGGGAGAGGAGGTGGGAGGTTCCAGGGTTAATACTGTTAGCTTCTTCCTCAGTAGCAAACTCTTCTCATGATGGATGAAACAGCCAAACTGTTAATGGAATTCCATATGGAAAGGAGGGGTTTTATTATGATGGCAATTTTATGACAGTTACAGAGAAGGATCTACATAGTAAAGAAAAGTTAGTTAGAAATGTTACCAAGAATCAAAAACTGCAAGAAAGCGTATGCTAATTTGATGACTCCCTAATCAAACTCAAATTTTATTATTTTACTGAACACAGAGCTTATTTAGTTAAAGACAGACACACACAGGTACACAGACACACATATGTGCGTGCGCGCACACACACACACACACACACAATTCAAACTAGAAACAAACTTAGACATTTTCCAAAATGATAGGAATTTATGCTGACTAAAACTGGGAGCCCCCATATAATATTTCTATAGTAAAAATGAAATTGCCTTATAATAAAAACCACACACACACACACACACACACACACACACAATTCAAACTAGAAGCAAACTTAGACATTTTCCAAAATGATGGGAATTTATGCTGACTAAAACTGGAAGCCCCCATATAAGATTTCTATAGTAAAAATGAACTTGTCTTATAATAAAAACTTCAATTAAATGCCAATTAAACCAGTATTCTATTTAAGTATCTAGAAGCTTCTATTGGGGATTTGAAACACAAAGTGAAAACAGCTTTCCTATCCCCGAAGAAAACACTCATCTCTAGGATTTGCTCACTGCTAAGAACTACAAGTGATGAGAAAGAGACGCTCCACCCTGGGATTTCTGAGATTCTGAATCGATACTTGAGTTTCTACTGACCAAGGAATCTTTACCAGCGATCTCCTTACCCCCGTGGAGCTGCTGATACAAAGGGTGTGGGAGGTGAGTAGGACAAAGCCTCTTCAATTGTGATCAGATGGCTGTTCACAGAAAGGTCTTCCCAGAGTTTGCTGTATAGAAAGCACAACCCACACATCATCATTATTCATTCTTCCAGCTTCGGCTTGTTTTTCACAGATGTGCCCTTCCTGTTTGGCATTTGTTAACTGTGGACTGTTGTTCGTTGAAGAAAATGCGTCATCTAAATATGAACTGAGATTTCGAGCTGATTCATGGACACCTTTTGTTAAGTGAAACATAAAAAGGAATATCGTTGCTGAGAATGAGGTATGCAGCCTGGCAAAATTTTACTACAACATGCCACACGAGGCATAAAAGAGGAATGCAAGTGGTGTAGTCAAGGGAGCCTTTCTCCCAGAGAAAGTAAAATACGAGTGGTAAGACATTTCCTAGAGAAGATAAATATACAATATGCTTTAGCTTCCATTTCGCTTGTGTACACACTATATTTCTCTTGAAGCTTTTCCCATAGAGATAGTCGCATTATTTTTTAAAGCAACTCCCCGATCCATTCTTTGAAGCAAATTAACCTTCCTCCCACGCTTTGATTCAGACATTTGTTTTAGGGAAAATTGTATCTACCGAGGCAGTGGAGGGAGGGGAGTTACTGATTCAGTCAAAATGACAGGAGGGAATCTTGTAATTACAGGGCATTTATTCATTCATTTAACATTTATTGAGTGCTTATTGTTAGCTGGGCAGTGTGTGCAATAAATGTTGGTGGAATTGATCTGGTGCCATTTCCATGACACCTCAGACTTCCTGTGTCAGAGAGTTAAAATAAATGTGAACTAAACAAATTTGGTCTGGGGACCCAGAGTCTAGGACCTTGTGGCTATTAGAACCTCAAGGAATATCAGGCTGGCCATTTGCTTAAAGTTGGTCTATGAGCTACTATCAGATAAAATGGGATCATTCTAATAAAGAACACATGTATTGTCTCTCTTATGTCTTTTACTGTTTCTACAGTGAGTCTTCAGCACCGAAGATCACATTTGCATTTCACTAACTGGGAGGAAACGAACACCACCACCTTATTTTCTAACCAATATTTTATAGAGATGGTCTAATTTGGTCAAAGTTCTGGGCCTGATTTACAGTTACTTCTCAACGCTGTGACCTTGGACAAGTCACTTCTTTGAACCTGTTTCCTCAACTAAAAAAAAAAAAAAAAAAAGAGAGAGAGAGAGAGAGAGAGAGATTAATACACATGGAATGAGATAATGATCACAAAAGCACTTTTAAATCTGTGGAGCCCTATGCAAGTGAACGGTATAGTAAATTAAAAAAGGTTAGCTCAAAGTCAATTAAGCTAAAGGCAGAGAACAACTTTTGGTAAGGTAAAATTTATTTTGCTGAATTGAACTACTTAATCCTTTCCCACTTAATTAGACTTTCCTGGATTTTAAATTTCTAGGTGAAAGTAATTATTGGTTAATACCTGAAATTCCAACTCATGGTTGGAATCTCTATTAAAGTGCAAGTATAGCTGAGCTGGCTACTAGTCACTTACACCTTAGTATAATTGAGAAGACATTAAGAAGTTTATTTTGAGAAGGTAAGGAAAAGTAATATAGGCACAGCCTGTCTGAAGAAGACTGAACACCCCAAATAGGATGCTGAGGGGTTGTAAAGATGTCCACATTCCCTTAAGCTGTTAATTCCTAAATCTTCAAACCACAAGATTAATTTAGTAAATCATTTGGCAACAAAACCTGTCCTGAAAGGATGTGACACTATTTAGATTCCTTATTTTTCCCTACTCAGTGTGACTGAATGTCCATATGTCTTGCTGCAGAATATTAATGGGTTTAATTATGGGGGGTAGTTTTCTCCAGGCCCTGCTGGGGATGTGAAGTAGCATACACTATATGCACAAAATCCAAAAAAGTTTAAATTCTGAAAAAACACCTGGCCCCAATGATTTCATTAAACCTATACAAATATTTTGTACTGCCCAGGTTACGTCCACACTATTGTCTAATGGTCCAGGGGTCCTCAAACTACGGCCCGCGGGCCACATGCGGCCCGCCGAAAACATTTATCCGGCCCGGGGCAGTTTTCCCCAGGCCCTGCTGGGAATGTGAAGTAGCATACACTATATGCACAAAATCCAAAAAAGTTTAAATTCTGAAAAAACACCTGGCCCCAATGATTTCATTAAACCTATATAAGTATTTTGTACTGCCCAGGTTACGTCCACACTATTGTCTAACCTAGCTGGAGTCCTTTCAAAAGGCTATTAGTAAGAGAAATACGGTAAACTGCACATAAAATTCATGTCCCCATGGAGATCTAAAGAACACAGGATTCGTTTAGAATTGCCCCATTATACCTACATGCGACTATTTATTTCTTTTGACCTTTCTATTAGACATCCTCAGTCTTCTGGATCTCTATCGACTGTGTTTTTACCTCCTAAACTTTGATTTATCTCTGGATTCCGGCTTCCCTCTGTCATTGTGTCTGCCTGATTGACAGCTTCATAATGACAATGCCCCTGGAGGATCGTGGGCCCCTATTCCTTATCTAGTGAACTAGGAAGTGGCCCTCACTGGGAGCTGCCTGGCACTGCAGTTAGTACCTGAACTCCCCTGGTCAGCATGTGAAGTCACTGAAGTAAGTACTTTGTGCCCTAGGGCTTTGCTTCTCAAAGTGTGGTTGGTGGGCCAGTGTGGGCTTCACCTGTAAGAAATGCTGAATTTCAGCCCTGTCCCCCCTCCCCCAATCTTCTCAACCAGAACCTGCATAACAATAAGATCTCGGGCCATGTGCACTCACATTAACGTCTGAGAACCCTCCTCCAGGCAAGTGTCCCCACTATGTCTGTCATGACTGTTAAGCTCCTCGCTGTGGAAGTTAATTGCCATTGAGAAGGTTACAAATCTTTGAAACTAGTAGCTTAAAATAAAACAAATTTTACACTAATCTATGTTTATGAGAAATTCTGACCGCCTTTGTCTCAGGATTATTGGGCAAATAAGACTTTAAAAAATTCTTCTCTTCTAAGAGCCCTATTTTCAGATAAACCACTGTTTCGTTCGTTATTTTTTATTTTTATATTTTTATTGATTTCAGAGAGGAAGGAAGAGGGAGAGATAGAAACATCAATGATGAGAGAGAATCATTGATCAGCTGCCTCCTGCACGCCCTCTATTGGGGATCGAGCCCACAACCCAGGCATGTGCCCTGATCTGGAATCGAACCATGATCTCCTGGTTCATAGGTCGACGCTCAATCACTAAGTCATGCCTGGGCAAATGACTTAGTTAGTTTTTAAATCCATAAGTTAATATTTTTTTCTCAGCACTTAATACAGACCCTTTTGCTAAATCATAGGTTACTGCTCAGGTGGCATATTCTGTAAGCAAATCAGCAAACCCCAGTTCATCAACTATTCATTTTCGTTTACGAATATGGTCTTGGGCTTGGCGATGTGGGAGCACAAAGGTTTGAAAGCTCCAGTGCCTTCCCCCAGGGAATTTACAGTCAACAACATGTACAAATGACTGTGTCATGAAGGGAATGTAATTGCCACAAAAGCATAAGGACGGTTTGTTGGTTGCTTTATCTCCATGAGTCCAAAAAGCCCAAACATCTGATCTCCCAACTGCTCTCCTGACCAGCTTGAGCAGTGGACAGTCTTCTGCCTTCTGGCTGCTCCCTCCTGGCCTCTCTCTGCGTTTGTAAGTCGGAGGTTCTGGGCAGCATAGTGCCAGTGTTGGTCTTCAAAGATGAGGGTTTTGACTTTCAAGCAGGAAGGAGATGAAAAGAAAGGAAGCGAGGGCGTGGGAGGACTCTGAAGACCCACAGTAGGAGGCCAAAGGCCATCGACCTACAATAACTTCAAATGGGGTAACTATGAAAATAAGACTTTTCATACTAAATACTTTAGTATTTCACAGTACTGAAGCACTATGATATATATTATATTTATCATATAGATCAACATAATGTCTTTGCGTGCCAGAATAGTCACTAAATTTTGTCCCCATAATATGGATCAAAGAGTCAGAAAATGACTTCCAGCTTAACAAATGCCATTGCCTGGCTGACATTAACTCCTCTGTCACCCCTCCTTCTTGGTTTATGTCTTTTACATGCAAGTGATAACTTCTGAAGATAATATATATCAAGGAGGTCTTTTTTTCAACTCTCTGACCAAAGCATTCTCCTTAAACCCATTGCAATATAGGACTACATTTGACAGTAAAATATGAAAGTCTATTTTTAAAAATTAAATTTATTGGGATGAAATTGGTTAATAAAATGATGTAGATTTTAAGTGTACAATTCTATGATATATCATCTGTGTATTGCATTGTGTGCCCACCACCCAAAGTCACATCTCCTTCTGTCACCATATATTTGACCCCCTCTATCCTTTGCTATCTTCCTACCCTCCTTCCCTCTGGTAACCCCCATACTGTTGTCTGTGTCTATGAGTTTTTGTTTGTTTATTTGTCTCATTCGTTCATTTGTTGCTTTCAATTTCATATCTCCCATATGCGTGAAATCATATGGTTCTTGACTTTTTCTGTCTGACTTATTTTGCTTACATGCTACTCTCCAGATCCATCCACATTGTTGTAAATGGTTCTGTTAATAGAAGGGAAGAGAACTTCTCACTAGTGAGGCTGCTTGCAGTTGCTCCTGGAGTTCTTAAATGTCTGATATTTACACAAGTGCTATGTGCTTATAGAAAATATACCCATTAAAATATTTGTTGAGGCTAATCCTAAAATGCAGTTGTGTGTATCACATAGGAAAATAAATGTGTAAAATTGTAAAATAAAATACTGAAATCATCCCCCTTTTTAAACACTTTATACGAGAACAGATTTGGGAATGTAAAATTTATATTTCCAAAAAGCATAAGAAATCCAAAGTTTAAACTATTTGACTAAAAATTGAGGATCATAATAAAAACAGATACTACCCCTACATCTGACCTACTTGGTTTTGGCTGTGCAGTATAATTATATACTCATACACCCCAGGATCCTGCCTGACAATTGAACATTCAGAGCAGAAGCATAGAAATTAGACTGGAAGCTAATAGAGAGTTCCTTTTTCCTCCCAAAAGCTTGCTGGGTCAGGCAGTGTGGGAAATTTTTAAAGGCTCACACTCTTCTTATTTGAAGAAGTAAATAGCTTGAGTGCCCTTGGGCATTCTTTGAGAGGAGTGTGATCACAGACTTTCAGAAACTGGGCTTTTTCATCATGAATTTATTTGTTAATCCCTTTCCAGTCCCTGTTCCCCCTTCCTCCGCCATTTCCCTGAATAAATACTGAGCCACAAAGCTGTTTAAGTCAAGATGCATTGCTCATATAAGCTAAAACAAAATAAAAAACAAAACCTATGAGAGGTACTTAGTAAATATAGGTAGGTAGTGGGCTATTAGGCAAGTTACTAAACCTTTCTGCATCTCAGTTTTTACATCCATGAAATGGAGATAATAATAACACATCCTCCTACCTCACACATAATTCTCTGCCAGGAGGTTACTTACACGAGGGACCAAGAAATCTCCTACGAAAGAAAGGAATACTTGTGTGTTCAATTATTCCACCAACACTTACTGTATCAAAGACCTATAGAGTATTTGGACAGTTCTGGGGAAACCACAGTGCTCTATACACTAAAGTCTATCTGAGCAAAGTGAAGCAAGGCACCATGTTCTTTTGCCTGTCCTGTGTGGACTTGTGCCTGATTCCTAGGGAGAGGGTCTGTGGTTCAAAAGTAACTATACTGTCTGAAAAATATCCTCCTGGTCTGATGGGAGCCCTGCTGTAGGATTCCTGTGACAGAGTTTGACCCTGACTTCAGGAGCATTAGTGCCCCCACCCATAGTAGGGACCGCAGCTCTGAGTGGGGCCTCTGGGATTTTCAGGAGCCTCACCCATGGCCATGGGGAGCTGGAGCAAGAGAAAAGATGTGTTAGTTCAGGCTGCTTTCACAAACACCATAGATGGCTTAAATAACAGACATTTTTATTCCTCACATTTTTGGAAGTCCAAGATCAAGGTGCCAGTCAATTTGGTTCTTGGTGTGAATCCGTGTCCTGGCTATTAGACCAACTTCTCACTATGTTTTCACATGGGGGAGAGACGGGGGAGAGAGAGAGAGAGAGAGAGAAAGAGAGAGAGAGAGAGGTCTGGTCTCTCTCTTCTATAAGGGCACCAATCCCATCATGGGCACTTGACTCTCATGACATCCACTAAACCTAGTTGCTTCCTAAAGGTCTCACCTCCAAATACCATCACATTGGACGTTAGTGCCTCAACATATGAATTTGGGTGACATAAACATTTAGTTCATAACAGGAGGGAAATGGAAGATGACTCCCCAGAGGTAAGAGTTTGTGAGAACCTCTTAGGGACGCCCAGAAATCATTGTGGTGGAACTTTCCAGGGAGTGCTGATGGTACCAAAATAATGAATGAGCTAAGAGATGGAGAAATACTGTTCCTACTGTAATGGTGGCTTGTTACTATAACTGGTACTATTACTACTAATTACTACTTCTTCTTCTTTTTATTATTATTATTGTTTTGTCTGTTTAGGCCCAGGGAAACACATTGACTTACAGAATTATATCAGGTATATCACTGAAAATGATATGTCAAGCTCAATCAGTACTTTATGTTGACACTCTTAGTCATGGTCTTTTTAAAAAATAATAAATCATTACTCTTAAAAGAACCAAAACTAATTCTTGATTTTTCTAATTATTATTTTTTGGATATTTTAAAAATTTATCTTTACCACAACATACATTTTCATCTATGTGAAGAAGATTGCTTCTGTGAATTTTTTTGGTTTATGTGAAAGTGGGTTGTTGGATTCCCATAAAATTTGGAGAGTATGACTGATATGAATTGACTAAAATTCTCTTGGCAAGGTGTGGTTTGAGGAGTAATTAGAATTTGTCCTGACCGGCATGGCTCAGTGGTTGAGCTTCAACCTAGAATTCATACCTTTGTAGACTGAGCAAGAGATGTGGTGCTCATTGGTAAAGTCATGTGAGAAAGAAAATTTTCACTAGCAGACTGATGCCTGGAATTAGAACATTAAAAGAAAGAAAAAAAAATCAGTATTTATTATCCAGATTCTGGATTCCACTGACTCCCTCCAAACCACCCCTTCAATTGTAAGTGTTTGCCATTCCCATAAACCCATATTTGGTGTAATCACTGTAGTTGGGTTTTCTGGGCCAGATGCACTCCTAATTGGTACCGTCTGCAATAAGGCATGACCAAATTCCCATAGTGCTGCAAAGCACTGCCATACCATATTAAAAACAGGATTTCACTGTTTATCTCTCCCATTGAACAGGAAGCTCCTTGAGTCCAAAGATTATCACCTCTGCATCTTTGGCAGCCTAGCACCTCCTGGCAAAAACCCGGGGTTCTATAAATGTTTGGTGAATGAATGTTCATGTGTTTATCCTATTACCATGAATATCTACTGTGTCTCATTGCAACTAGGATGCTCTGAATGAGTAATACTTAGAAGATAAAATAGACTTGGTGATTCATTGGATGTGGGAAGAAAGAGAGAGAAAGATATCAATCGATCTAGGATGACTCTTAAGAGTCTGGATTAAAAATTACAAATGCATTGAGTGATATTCACCTAAATAGGAAATATGAAGTGACTAGTGTTTTGGGGAAAAACAATGGAGCTTATTATTCTCATTGGCAGATAAGAAAACTGAGGCTTAGAGAGTTAAATATCATGCCTAAGATCAAACAATCAACAAGTGGCAGAGTGAGAATTCAAACCTAGGCAGTTACATAACTGCCCTGACATCTATTATTAAAACATTTCTTAAGCTTAGGCCCTGCCTACCTGTCTGGGAGGAGCCATGCATTTCAGCCAAAGCAGTACTACTGAAGAGACTAAGATGTCTATCCTCTAACTCTGTGACCATCAGTGGTCACGACCAGAAACTGTGACTAGGATACACCAATACTATTCATTAGGTCTTTTAAAACATTACCGTTCCCCCCTCCCCCAAAGGATACATCTTGAGAAATTATTCTTAGTAATCCAAGTAAATTAAGTGGTATTTTGGGGGAGAAATAGCCTATATATATGTATGTATATGTGTATGGGTGTTGGTGGACTCATTGCTCACTTTCTAATTTTACATATAATTTTTCTAATTAATTGTATGGGGGAGAATTATGGGGTAAGAATTTATAAGTTCTTAAAAGACTTTCCAAGCTAAAGGCAGCCTAAAGAATGTTAACAGCAACATCCATCATTTTATTCTTTTTATCTGTAAACCGAGAATATTACTTAGTATTACTTAATTCAAAGGATTAAATAAGTGAATACATTTCAAGTGTTCAGAACAATGTGTGGCACATAGTAGGGACTTTATCAATATTTGCTATTTGCGGATTGCGAGAGGCCACAGGCCAGGCTGAGGAACCCCATCGGTGCATGAATCTGTGCACTGGGCCTCTAGTTTATAATAGTTTTTATTGCCCCTCTCCACAATTATTTATTGAATACTTATTCTGTCCCAAGTACCTATGGACTCAAAATTCTGCTGTGTTTAAAAATAGCCTTTTTGGGAAAATGAAGATTTAAAAAAAATCTTTAAACTGATGGTGGGAAAACAATTTTAAAAAATTATTAACATTAGCTTTAAAAAATGCTTTTCTCTAAGCCATGTTTAAGGTAAAAATTTTTTATCAGGCATGAGCCAATCACATGCTATAACTGAATAAAATTTATTTCAAATTTATATGTAACAATTTACATTTGTTTAACAGGCTGTGATGCACATATTTGTTAAACAATTGAAAACTTTACAACATCTTGTATTTAAGATATTACTTTTTAATATCCTTGCATTAAAATGAAAATGATTACTTTTTAATATTACAGAAAACCACTCTATCCCCAATTGTATAGATATATTTCTTATGTTATTTTATTACATGCTTAATAATAGTACCTGTGAGCTCAGATTTCTTTTGAATAAAATTGATTGGAAACAATATCTACCCTAAAGCATCTTTAATACCATTATAGATAGGTAGGAGTAAATTAAGCGGTATTTAGGCACCAAAGTCTTTAATTTCATTGCATTCGAGTAGGAGTTAGACATTATGAGTTCCAATTAAAAAAGTCGCTAATGTTTTTACATCTGAGTAGGAGTAAATTAAACAAAATCACTCCTGAGCTGCTAATATCATTTTAATTGAATGTCATTCAGTTTCTAACTGCTGTTACAACACTACAGATAATGAGGCTGTTTTTACAAAGCATCTGAGACTCTAGGGCTGTGACTGTTGAAAATAAAGTTGTAGGTTAGGTGATGACAGGGCAAGGGCTGGGACATGGAAGAAGCCAGATGACATGATGAGCGAGGTGACATCCTGTTTGATAACATGACCTATATATATATTAAAACTATGGGATCAAGGAGCCTGAAAACCTGCTGGCTGCAACTTTTGGATTGCTATTCCTGGAGGACTGGCATTGGAAAACTACATCTTCCCTGCCGATGACATTTGTAGACTCTGAGAGCTAGAAGCACTTTTCCCATGTATTTAGCTGTTATGAATTATTCATAGACTTTGATTCAATGGAAAATTTTAACTTGAGACAATTAAGGAAGACATCTAAAAAAATAAAGTGGCAACTTTAAGACAGTAAAGGAAATACAAATGTTAAATGAAGGTTCTTCTGTATAGCTAAAGTTATTTATTTTTATTTTTATTAAAAAATATTTTTATTGATATTAGAGAGGAAGAGAGAGGGAGAGAGAGATAGAAACATCAATAATGAGAAAGAATCATTGATTGGCTCCCTCTTGCATGCCCCACACTGGGGATTGAAACTGCAACCCAGGAATGTGCCCTGACTGGGAATTGAACCGTGACCTCCTGGTTCATAGAACAATCACTGATCCACACCAGCCGGGCTAAGGTTATTATTTGAGACTTTGAAAGATTTTAATAGTTGGAGGGGGAAAATTTTTTTAAATTATTATTATGTTTTAATTTAATTAAAAAATTTAAAATCATGTTTTGTTTTTCAATTACAGTTGTCAATATTACAATATTATATTAGTTTCAGTTTACACCACAGTGATTAAACATTATATAACTTACTAAGTGGTCATCCCAATAAATCACATACCTATTAGACAACATACATTATTATTAGAATACTAGAGGCCCGGTGCACAAAAATTTGT
>NW_005357311.1:5939310-5949920 GCF_000412655.1 Myotis brandtii | reverse complement strand
TTGGCTGGCAGTTAATTTGCATATCGCCCTGATTAGCCAATGGGAAGGGTAGCGGATGTACGGCTAATTACCATGTTTCTCTTTTATTAGATAGGATTATTGACTATATTCCCTATGCTGTACTTTACGTCCCCATGACTATTCTATAACAACTAATTTGTACTTCTTAATCCCTTCACCTTTTTCACCCATCTCCCTCAATCCTTTATCATCTGGTAGCCATCAAAATGTTCTCTGTATCTATGCATCTCTTTCTGTTCTGCTTGTTTATTTTGGTGTTTTGGTTTTTTTTTTAAATCACTTGATAGATATATATTTATTGCCATTTTGTTGTTCATATTTTTTATCTTTTTTCTCCTTCTTCTTAAAGAAGACCCTTTAACAGTTCATGTAATATTGGTTTGGTGGTGATGAACTTCTTTAGCTTGCTCTTGTCTGGGAAGCTCTTTATATGTTCTTCTTCTCTAAATGATAGCTTTGCTGGGCAGAATAATCTTGGTTGTATGTCCTTGCTTTTCATTACTTTGAATATTTATTGTCCATCCCCTTTGGCCTGCACAATTTCTGTTAAGATTCCTCCTGGGGATCGAGCCCGCAAACAGTGCATGTGCCCTGACCAGGAATCAAACTGTGACTTCCTGGTTCATAGGCTGATGCTCAACCACTGAGCCATGCCAGCTGAGCTCCATGTCCTTTTTATGCTATTGAAATTCTCTTTAAGTTCTACTCTTCCCTAAGTTCATCGAGAATCCTTATAACCAGTGTTTTGAACTGGGCATATAGTAGATTGCTTGTCTCCACTTTGTTCTTTTTCTGGAGTCTTGTTCTGTTCCTTCATTTGGGACATGTTTCTTTGTCTCTTCATTTTTGCAGCCTCTCTGTGTTGGTTTCTATGTATTAGGTAGAGCTGCTATGTCTCCTGGGCTTGTTAGAGTGGCCTAATGTAGTAGGTGTCCTGTAGGTTCCAGTGGCACAGCCATCCCATTCACCTGAGTTGGGCACTCCAGGTGTGCCCAGCTCAAGTGGGCTGTGTACATCCTCCTGTTGTAGGTGAGCCTTGATTGCAGTTTGCACATTAATGGGAGGATTTACCCCCAGGCCAATCGGCTGCCTGGATTGGTTGCAACCACTGTAGACAATCACTTGTGCAGGCACCCATCCCTCCATGGAGGACTCACGTCAGTGAGACTCTGGTGTAGGCTGAGTCTGTTCTTTGTGTTGCTTGTGAAGGTGATTGGTGGTGCTTGGACATGGTAATAGCTTGGTTGATGGAGACTCAGGTATGGCACCCACCTGCTGGCTCTGTGGGGGAAGGAACAATGGCCTCTGCCAGCACTTCCGTCTGGGAGAAAGCTGCCCCTCCAGCTCTCGCCCTAATGCCAGATAGTTCAGTTGGAGGAGGAAAAATTTTTAAAGGAAATCCAGATTTGGTATATAAGCCATATATCATTGTTTCTATTATTATTATTTATATTAACGTTTATGAAGTGTTAACTGGGGAAGCAGAAGATATACAATTATAAATGAAAACTGCTATTAATCCTTTACAAATTAAAAGAAATTAATCAAAGAATGCTTATATACATTAAAATATGTTTAAAAGTCAAAGGTTTAAAAAAATCAAAGGCTTATAACATGAAACACCTGTTCCCTATTCCTCTCCATTCAAAATAATAATTTTCAATTGGTCAGCTGTTTCTTGCCATTTTCCTCCCTATTTCTAAATATTAACATTATACTGTTATTTCTTGACTTTCAACTTTAGAAATTGCCTATTGACTTTGAATTAAGGAAGTTGAATGAGCACTCTTTCACACCCCCTCTCTATACACATTCTTTTATATAAACACATCAGTTTTTGTTTAATCATTATTTGGTGTTTGATTTTTATGATTATGTAAATAATACATGTAGGTTACTAATATGGCATTTCCTTTTTAAAATATAATTTTATTTTATTATTTCTGGAATATAATAGCCTTTAAAAATATATTTAGTTTTCCAAAAATCTATAACTAATTCTTTTCAAAACTCTCCACCAGATCTATAAATTACCTTTAGGTGGAGACATATATATGTAATCTCTCAGTTCCATTTTTTTTTTACCCCTTAAAACTATCTCCCCTGGATCCTTCTGGCATTTTCTCTAATCTGGACTGGAAGCCTAGGATTACACACAGCTGTTGTTTTAGGACTTGTCTTCATGACTCTCTGATTCCCATTGTACACAGTTTGCCTGGTTGCAGCAGACTCCACTAGTCATCCTTAACCATCCATTTCCCCCTGGTTTACAAAAGTAAAATTAGCAGATATGTATATTTTTAGCTGGTGACAGCTGCTGACATTAGAAATAAGCCTTACATTCCTTGGCCTCCCTTAGTCTGGACAGGGCCCTATGGCTACATTCAGGGCAATGGGATGTGAGTGGACATGTTATGCAACAAATTCTAGGAAGTTTGCTTAAGAAACAATGTTTATGTGTTCTTTGTACCTTCTTTGAAACTTTCTTCATTATTTTTACCTAGAATGAAGCATGCCACCTTGAACTAGGACAGTGGTTGGCAAACTGCGGCTCGCGAGGCACATGCGGCTCTTTGGCCCCTTGAGTGTGGTTCTTCCACAAAATACCAACTTTATGTGCATGGGCCACAAAGTTTCAATCGCACTGTACGTGTGCGCCCACACGTGGTATTTTGTTACTAGGGGAATGAGTCCCTGCCTAGAGATGCCAGAGTAAAGGGCCATTGAAGACAGTATAAAGCAGCCCTGTAACTCTTCATACCTCAAGATTTTTCAATGTGAGAAAAATCAATGCCTGTCTAGTTTAAATCTTTCCTTTTTTCTTTGCAATATTTTATTGAGACAGAATTCACATAATATTCACCATTTTAAAGTTCAATTTAGTGGTTTTTAGTGTATTCAGTGGTGAGTTGTGTAACCTCACCACTATCTAATTCTGGATCATTTCCATCATCTCCAAAAGAGACACCACACGTTTTAGCAGTCACTGCCATGCCCCTTTCCCCTCCCTCTGGAAAACACTAATTTTATTTCTGTCTCTATGGATTTGCCTATTCTGGACATTTTTTATAAATGGAATCAAACAATATTTGTCCTTTTGTATCTGGCTTATTTCACATAGCATAATGTTTTAAAGGTTCATCAATGTTGTAGTAGGTGTCAGCACCTTATTCCTTTTTATGGCCGAATAATATTTCATTGTATGGATATATTGCCTTAGTTTATCCATTCATCAGCAGATGGACATTTGGATGTTTCCCTTTTTGGGCTATTATGAATAACTAGAGGCCTGTTGCACGAAGAGATTCGTGCAATAGGCCTTCCTTTCCCCTGGCTGCTGGCACCAGTTTTCCTCTGGCACCCGGCACCCAGGCCTTCACTCTGGCCAGGCTCCAGCCGGAGCCGGCTCCGGAGCCGTGAGGCTTCGCTGCTCTGGCCGTCGCTACTCCAGCCCCCAGGCCGTCAGGCTTTGCTCCACCACTTGGAGCCTACGTATGCAAATTAACCGCCATCTTTGTTAGGTTAATTTGCAAACTCTCCTGATTGGCTGGTTAGCATAGCGAAGGCATGGTCAATTTACATGTTTGTCTATTATTAGGTAAGATACTGCTATGAACATTGATATATATGCTATTCTGTAAACATATGTTTCAATTCTCCAAGGTATATACCTTGGGGTAGAATTGCTAGGTCATATGATAATTCTATGTTTAAATTTTTGAGAAACTGTTAAACTGTCTTCCACAGTAGTAGAATCATTTACATTCTCACTGTAATGTTTGAGAGTTCCCTCTAATAAAATTTTCATTTTAGTTATTATACTTTTTAACTCTAAGATTCTTATTTTTAATAATTTCTATCTCTTTATTAATATTCTCTATTTGATCATATATCATTATTATTCTAAAGAATTAACTTACCTTTAGTTCTTTAGACATGGTTTCCTTTAGGAGTTGACTCTATTTAAAATAGCAGATATAGCCCTGACCGGTTTGGCTCAGTGCATAGAGTGTTGGCCTGCGGACTGAAGGGTCCCAGGTTCAATTCTGGTCGAGGGCATGTACCTTGGTTACAGGCACGTCCCCAGTAGGGGGTGTGCAGGAGGCAGCTGATTGATGTTTCTCTCTCATCGATGTTTCTAACTCTCTATCCCTCTCCCTTCCTCTATGTAAAAAAAAATCAATAAAAAATATTAATAAAAATAAAAATAAAATAGCAGATATAAAGTCTTTATCTTGTACATCCAATAAGCCTTGGATGAAATGTATGAAGAATTCTAGTTGCTCCAATTCCTCTCCAACATTTGTTTTTATTAATCTCTTTCATTTTAGCCATTTTAATGAATATGTTGTGACTTCTTATTGTGGTTTTAATTTGCATTTCCCTGATGAGTAATGCTGTTGAGCACTAGTTTATGTGTTTCTTCAAGCTTTTTGGCCACTTTTTATTGTTTTTTTTTTTTTTATTGAGTTGTAGGGATTATTCATATGTTTTAAATACAATTTATTTGCCAAGTGAATGTGTTACAAATATTTTTCTTCAAAGTTGAGTCTTGCTAGTTAGTTTTAACAATAACTATATGAACAAACATTTAAATTCTATGTAGTTCTTCTTCCACTGTTTAGTTTCAGTGCCCGTAACATAGAAGGATCCATGTCATAAAAGAAGTAAAGGCTTTTTTTCTTTTTAAATTAAAAAAAATTATTATTAAAAAATATTTTCTTTCAAAGGTGGTTTTGAACAATTGGAACCCTCCTGCCTGATTGTTTAATGTCATTTTTTCTCCTGGCACTGCTTCTTCGATGTCTTCTTCATGGTCTGGCACTGGTTCAGAAGCATTCATCTCCATCAAGTTGCCGTCTGTTAATTCCTCTGGCACTCTATTAGGTCTTAAATGTCTTCAAGATTCATATTTTGAAAACCTCACCACCCCCTTTTCTTTTGCTACATCCACAATCGTTTTCATGATTTTCCCTTTTTTACAATATATTTTTATTGATTGCAGAGAGGAAGGGAGAGGGTGAGAGTGATAGAAACATCAATGATGAGAGAGAATCATTGATCAGCTGCCTCCTGCACACCCCCTACTGGGGATCGAGCTGTAACCCAGGCATATACCCTTGACGGGAATTGAACCTGGACCCTTCAGTCCGCAGGCCGATGCTCCATCCACTGAGCCAACCAGCTAGGGCTTTTTCATGATTTTCTTGATTGATTCTGTTGTAAATCCTGTGAAGTGATGCACAACATCTGGACACAGTTTTCTCCAGCAGGAATGTATTGCTTTGGGATTGATGGCTTTCACAGCCTTTTCTACAAGAGTCATGTCCTCTTTATCTTGGCCTCTTCCATAGCATTGACAAACCTTTCCTCAGAGTACTGTGTGCAATGAGCCTTAAAGGTCCTTATGACCCCCTAATTGAGAGGCTGAATTAGAGATGCTATATTTGGGGCAAGTAGACTACTTTCATGTCTTCAGTATTAAACTCATGAAGTTTTAGGTGGCCAGGGCCATTGTCCAATATTAAAAGAACTTTAAGCCCTGGCTGGTGTGTCAATGGTTGAAGTGATGTCCCATACACCAAAAGGTTGTGATCTGATTCCCAGTCAGGGAACATACCTAGGTTATGGGTTTGGTACCTATTGAGACATGTACGAGAGGCAAATGACCAATGTTTTTCTCTCACATCAATGTTTCTCTCTCTCTTTCTGTATCCCTTCCTCTCTCAAATCAATAAAAACATATCCTCAGGCCCAGCCAGCATGGTTCAGGGGATGAGCGTCTACCCATGAACCAAGAGGTCACGGTTCAATTCCCAGTCAGGGCACATGCCTGGGTTGTGGGCTCGATCCCCAGGTGGGCATGCAGGAGGCAGCCAATCAATGTTTCTCTGTCATCATTGATGTTTCTATCTCTCTCTCCCTCTCCCCTCTGCTCTCTGAAATCAATAAATAAATATTTAAAAAAGACAAAGAACTTTAAAAGGCAGTCCCGTACCTGCAAGGTACTTCCTGACTTCAGGAACAAAGCATCAATAGAATCAGTCCAGAAAAAGTGTTCTCATTATACAACCAAAAGACTGAAAGTTGGTGCTTATCTTTTTCCTTCAAGGCTCAGGGTTAGCAGCTTTATAGGAAAGGGCACTCCTGATCATAAACCCGACTCCATTTGTACAAAACAGTAGAGCTAGGCTATCTTTTCCTGCCTTAAGTCACTTGCTTGCTGCTCTTCCTTATTAATAAACTAGAGGCCCGACGCATGAAATTCATTCATGGGGGGAGGAAGGGGGTGTCCCTCAGCCCAGCCTGCACCCTCTCCAATCTGAGACCTCTCGGGGGATGTCTGAATGCCAGTAATCAGGCCTAAACTGGCAGATGAACATCCCTCTCCCAATCCAGGACTGCTGGCTCCTAACTGCTCACCTGCCTGCCTACCTGCCTGCCTGCCTGATCGCCCTTAACCCCTCTGCCTGCTTGCCTGATCACCCCTAACCTCTCTGCCTGCCAGCCCGATTGCCCCTAACTGCCCCCCTTCTGGCCTGATTGCCCCTAACCGCCTCTGCCTTGGCCCCCAGCCTAAGCTGCAGTCTGGCCTCCCTCTGCTGGAGGAGACCTGGCTGATCAGGGGAAGTCGCTGCCCCCATCACCGTGCTTCTGCTGCCACTGGTGGCCACCATGTCTGCCTGAGCCTCGGGCTGGCCCTGAGCATCAGCAGCCGCCATCCTTGGCTTGCCTGAGCCTCTGGCATCTGCTGCGGCTTTGTCCGGAAGGACATCTGGATGATCTTCCGGAAGAGGTCCACTCTAATTAGCATATTACCCTTTATTAGTATAGATGTCCTTTGTGACATTCTCACCCCCTCTGCCCCCCAGAATAGGGCACTTTCATTTGCATTAAAAACCTGTTCAGGCAGATATCCTTTCTCCTCAATGATTTTCATAATAGCATCTGGGAACTCACCTGATGTCTCTGGGTTCGAAGGAGCTGCTTCTCTTGTTATCTTGACATTTTAGAAGCCAAACCTCTTTCTAAAATCATCAAACCATTTTTTGCTGGCATTAAATTCTCCAGCTTTAGATCCTTCATCTTCCTTTTGTTTTAAGTTGTCATATAATGATTTCAATTTTTCTCAGATCATATTAGAGTCTATAAGTATGCCTTTCTTATAACAATTCTGCACTCTCATAAAAGCTGCATTTTCAATATGAGATAAAAAGGTATTTTGCAAAAAGTGCAAGGTTTTCACACCTGCTGGTATAGCTACCGGGATGGTTTCACCGTTTTTTTCTTTTTTTAGAATGGTCCTTACTCTGGATTCATTTATCTCAAAATGGCAGGCAACTGCACCTGCAGACCTTTAATCACTAGTACATATCAAGCCATTCAACTTATTCTTGTAATGGCATGACTTCTCTCCGCTTTTTGGGAGCACTTTCAGCATGACCAATGACACTTTGTATGGGTTCCATGGTATTATTCAAGGCTTATAGTATTGTACCAAACACAATAAAAAATACAGGAGAAGTACAAGAGATCACTTTTTTTAAAAAAATAAATTTTATTGATTTTTTACAGAGAGGAAGAGAGAGGGATAGAGAGTTAGAAACATCGATGAGAGAGAAACATCGATCAGCTGCCTCTTGCACACCTCCTACTGGGGATGTGCCCGCAACCAACGTACATGCCCTTGGCCGGAATCGAACCTGGGACCTTTCAGTCCGCAGGCTGACACTCTATCCACTGAGCCAAACCGGTTAGGGCGAGATCACTTTTTTACTGTGATATGATTACCTGGAGAGATGAACTGCTCAGGTGGAGGTGATTAGGGTCACATGGCATTTTAAGTGGATACAACACTTGAGCTTGCTACAATAGCGACAGGAGGTAGCTACAAAATTATTACAGCAGCACAGTATGCACTACAGTTAATTTTATCTAGTTATGACTTCATACTTCATCTTTACATTTGTTTACATTTCTCTTGGCTCTGAATGGTGCCATGTATAGATGTACAGTCTGTGTTTGTGTGTATACGTCTTGATAAATTTTAATGTTTTATAATAGATTTGTGTATATTTTATGGTAGTACAAAATAGACCAGTATATGCATATATTTTATACATTCATGACATACCTTTTTATTTTTCCTTTTTTTTTGATATTTCTAGTCTACATGATTCATCTACAAGTTTTTTCAAATTTTTGCAAATCTCCAAAAAATTTTCCTATATGTTTATTTTAAAACCCCACATATAAATAGACCTATGCAGTTCAGGTGTTTTGTTCAAGTGTCAACTGTAATTTTGAAGATGTCTTTAATGAGCCCACTGTTTTAGCTCAGTGCATTGTCTAGGTTGGAAATTATGTTTTCTTCAGAATTGCTCCATTATATTCTGCCTTTCAGTGCTGCTGTTGATATTCGGATTCTTGATCCTTTAGTTTAAAAGATCTTCTCTTTATTAATTGTGTTCTGAGACTTTACAATTTTATATCTTGATTTTAGATCTCTCACCATTTATTTCTATTTTTGAAATATTTAAATTGACTTTTTCTTTTTAAAAAAGAGAGGAAAGAAGAGGGAGAGGGAAACATCCATGTGAGAACAAAGCGTCAATTAGCTGCGTCCTGCACACCTCCTACCCATGATCAAATCTACAACCTCAGTATGTGCCTTGAACAGGAATTGAACTGGGAAACCAGAACGGTGCACGGGACAATGCCCAACCCACTAAACACATTGGCCATGGCCCTATTGTTTTTTTAAAAATCAACATTGGCGTCATCTTTAAGCCTACTTCTCAGGTCAAAATGTGCAAAAGGTTACCACAGTCAAGGGTGCTGAATTCCTGTTAATGTCAACCCCAGTAAAAGTACCAGATTTAAAAGAATATTTTTTCCTGGGCAGGTATTATAATCACTGCAATAACAATAGCCAACCAGGAAAAATCTTTAAATTTTCTTGCATAAGTTATATTAGAGAATAGAATTGCTCTTGACCGTATCCTAACTGAACAAGGTGGAGTTTGCTCTGTTGTTAATATCTCTTATTGTACTTAAATAAAACACCTCTGATGAAATAGAGATAGAACTAGCTAAAAATCTGGACACAAATCAGTGATTAAATACAATGTCCATTGACACCTCATGGTTCTTTAATATCTTTAACTAACTGCCTGCTGGTTAAGATTCTTCAAGTTGAACTTAGTATTTTGTTTATTATTATAAAAATTTTTGCCCCAGCTGGTGTGGCTCAGTGGTTGAGTGTTGAGCCATGAGGCAAGAGGTCAATGGTTTGATTCCTGGTCAGGGCACATGTCCAGGAGGGGGCATGCAGGAGTCAGCAATCCATGTTTCTCTCATCGATGTTTCTATCTCTCTATCCCTCTCTCTAAAACCAATAAAGACATATTTTTAAAAAGTCTTTAAAATTAAAACAATTTTTTAAATTAAATTAAGAAAATTAAAAGAAATTTTTTGCTTTTATAAACCTTTGTTTTTCATAGCTTGATGTTATAAAGACACTACTCTGAAATGGTTATTCAATGGTTTGAAATGACCACTAAGAGCTATGGGACTTCATTTGAAAATCCTTAAGAAACTACAGAAAGTACTTTCCCTTAAAGAAACATGATGGTAAAGGCTTCCTCTGGTTTGGTGTTCTTGTTGCTCAAATATGGTCTAAGGCTTCCATAAACCACTTCCCTTCCATGTGGAACATGACATACCAGGAGTGAGCTTTCCTGATTCACAATGGCATTCCACACTCAAAATGAGTCACCAGCTTTTACTAACTGACCAGTGCTGCTTTCCAATGATTGATCAGCAGTGCTTTCAAGAAAAGAGCATGATCAAAAAAGGGAAAATGACAAAAAGTAATAAATGAAGTCACTTTAAAAATGGAGTCAGAGCCCAGCTGGTATGGCTCAATGGTTGAGCATCTACCCATGAACCAGGAGGTCACAATTCAATTCCTGGTCAGGGCATATGCTTAGGTTTTGGGCTTGATCCCCAGTCTGGGGCATGCAGGAGGCAGCCGATCAATGATTCTCTCTCATCATTGATGTTTCTATCTTTCTCTCCCTCTCCCTTCCTCTCTGAAATCAATAAAAACACATAAAATGGAGTTAGAGCTGCCATCCCAGAGGAACTGCCTTGCACCTCTTATACCTCAAACCTTTGGAATGTTAAGACAGGACAAAATAACCTTTGGACTAGTCCTAAAACAGAATTCTGTCCCAAAGAACTGTGTGCAAAATAACATGAAAGCAGATATTAAGACTACTGTACTGATGGTTATCAGACTGAAAACTAAAACAATCATTTAGAATTAGTATTACTATGCTATGTTATCTGTACCAATAGAAATGTCTTCCTTCTACTGATGTAGTTGTTCCCCTTCCTTTTCTTTTTTTTTTTAAATCTTTATTGTTTAGATTATTACAGTTGTTCCTCTTTTTCCCCCCCATAGCTCCCCTCCACCCGGTTCCCACTCCACCCTCTGCCCTTAAACGCCCCCTCCCCCCACTGTCCTCATCCATAGGTGTACGATTTTTGTCCAGTCTCTTCCCGCACCCCCCACACCCCTTTCC
>NW_005357311.1:5931747-5938480 GCF_000412655.1 Myotis brandtii | reverse complement strand
TTTCTTGAGGATCTCACTACATTTATCGGCGGTTTCTAGAAAATTCTTGAAAAACCTTAAAAGTGTGGTTTTGAACTCTATATCCAGTAGTTTGCTTTCCTCCATTTCTGTCATTTGTGTCCTGTTTCTTTGTCTCGGCATTTTTTATGCTTCGCTATGTCGATAGAGTGGCTTTCTGTGCTAGGTGTCCTATAGGGCCCAGTGGCTCAGCCGCCCGAATTACCTGAGGTAGACACTCTTCCCCTTCCCTTTCTTATAAATACCTTCTGCCTTTGTCTCCTAATCGAAACACTATTTGGGCTTCTGCCTGAATCAGTGATTTCCTGAAGAGCTATTCTTTCCATCTCAAATAAAGGCATGCTGCCTCACTTTGAAAAGCCTTTTATTTTTAGGTAACAGCCTATTTTATTATACTGGTCTTTCTGTTCTTGACATCTAAACCATAATATTTAATAATTATAATTCAAACATTTAGCTTTCCATGACTTATTCTTATCTGTTTACTCTTCTAGACATTTACTAGTTAGCCTGTCAGGTTAAAAAAATCTGTTGGAATTTTTACTGGATTTGAATGGCAATTCAATATTGACAACTTCATATTTAACTTCAATATTTAACTTTTTTATCCAGGAGCATGCCACATGTATTCATTTATTTAATTTTTGTTTCATTAATAGCCTCCAACAAAATAGTTTTCTTCATATTGTACACAAAATTTTTCATTAAAATAGTTTTAGGCAATTTATTATTTGGGAGAAACAAATTAGATCATTACCTCACATCATATGCCCCTAATAAATTTCAGGTGGATAAAATAACTATGTGTAGAAATGAAATGATGAAAACTATTAGAAATATATTTAAGTAAATACTTATCAGATCTTAGAAGAGGTATATATTTTCAAATCAATACCTAGAGCAGAAAAATGCAAAGGAATCATCTATAACTTTGATTACATAAACTTAAAAACTGTTGAATGTCATAAAAAATGGCTGATAACAAAATCCTGTGAAAAAGTATTGATACATGTATAAAGAGCTAATGACAAATGTCTTTTTGGTAGATCAGGTTATGGTTCCCAGTTCCTTCCTGTAACAGGATTGCACATTATCCACCTTGTCATGTGACTTGGGAAGGCTCCAAGTAAAACAGCTGGAGTAAACATCCCCATCCTAGTGATTGCCACCTGACTTGCTTTGGCCAATGGAAAGCAAATATGAAAAAGAAACACAGAGGCTTTAATATGTTTGCATTGTTTGGCTTGGCCGCTTGTGCTTCTGTCATCTCTCTTAGGCATGAGCATGCCCAGGAGCAGCACTGGTCCCAGAATGAGAGATGTGGACCGGACCAGTACCTGGTCAGCCTGAAGCAGAGCTTCTGCAGCAGATCTGCAGGCCCATACAGGAGAAATAGGGACTTGTAGTTTAAACCACTAGCTTTCCTTTGGTTGTTTAGAATACTCTGATGGAAATATAGTCACAATAAAGGGCTTTCACAAATCAAGAAAATGCTCAAAATATCAACTGAAAATGAGCAAAAAACAAGAACAGTTCTCACAGACTTTCCCATGCCCACTGGTTCCCCTCCTCACATACGGACATAAAATGCCAATAAACACGTGGAAAAGCATTCAATCTTACTAATAATCAACACATTCAGATTAAAATATTCATGATATATTCTTCAACTTCCTACTGTAAAACTCTAGTTGGAACTATCATTTTCTCTTTCTTGCAATTACCAATTAACTGGTTTCCCCTGATCCACTCTGACTGTCCAATAATCCATTCTCTATGTTGCATACTTTTAGAAATTCAAAATCAATCATTTTATCTTCATGCTATACTCCCCAGTTATGTCTTGACCCTTATCTCAAACCACTCTCCTAGTATTCTATTAATTTCCTTTTGTGTGGTTATCTTAGTTTATAATTATATTTCAATTTGCATAATTAATTCTTCAATATCTATGTCTTATACCAAATAATGTACTTCAAGAGATTAGAGACTAGGTTTGTTTTTGCTTGCCAGTGTACTTAGACAGACACTTGATAAATATTTGTCTAATTAATTAATGAACATTATTATTTTGTAATTAATTGAGAATGATGAAACAGTTAACATTCAGTGTTGGCAAAGCTATAATAAGAGAAGCACTCTCAGAAAATGCTGCTAGCAGTTTATATTAGTATTATTCTTCTGGAGGTAAATTTTATAACATATACCAGATTTATAATATATACCAGATTTTTCATGCCCTTAACCCAATTATTTCACTTCTAGGAATTTAATTCTGTTTTTTTAAAAATATATTTTATTGATTTTTTTACAGAGAGGAAGGGAGAGGGATAGGGAGTTAGAAACATCAATAAGAGAGAAACATTGGTCAGCTGCCTCCTGCACATCCCCCACTGGGGGTGTGCCCGCAACCAAGGTACATGCCCTTGACCGAAATCAAACCTGGGACCCTTGAGTCTGCAGGCCTACACTCTATCCACTGAGCCAAACCAGTTAGGGCCCAATTGGATTTTGATAGTTATTGCATTAAAGTTGTATATTCCTTTGGGTAATATGGCCATTTTAACTATGTTGATTCTTCCAAACCATGAACGTGGAATACCCTTCCATTCCTTTATGTATTGAGAGCCCAGAAATAAACCCACATGTACATGGGCAAATGATGTTTGACAAAGGAGCCAAAAACATACAGTAGGGAAAAGAAAAACACTTCAATAAATGGTGCTGGGAAAATTTGAAAGCCACATGCAAAAGGATGAAACTAGACCACGGTTTGTCCCCATATAAAAAAATAACTCGCCCTAGTAAAAAAAACTTTACACACCAAATTTTAACAAGATTAAATCTAAGAACAAATTTTGTTTTTATTTTATTTATATTTTTTATCAGTTTACACTTAAAAAAAGAATATACTTTTACTTCCTTATTAGTTTTTATCTGTTTTCAAGTAATTTTTTTTTTATTATTGTTTAGCTTTTCTAGTTGTCATCAGAGGAGAGGGTGGTTGAAATGACATTATTAGAATCCAAAGGTTGAAAAATCATTAATATTTGTGTTTTCTAGATACACTTATTTCTCAGTGTAAAAACCCTGCTATGTTATTAATATCCATTTCTTTTTCCCCAGTTCTTTTTCTATTCAGAACAACACTAATTACATTTTTAAGTCAGAAAGTTAATTATAAGACCATTCATTACATGATGGTTTTAATTATCTATCTTAAAGATGGTTTTGATCATTTTGATTATCCTTATTCACTTTCAATTTTTCCACCAGCCAGGTGTATGCAAGTGAACACTTAGAGTCAGATGTATTTGCAGTGGATCAGTCTATCCATTTTATGTACATTAAAAAACACAGTTTCAACATGAGATGGAATTTAGAGGAAGGGAGAGGGATAGGGAGTTAGAAACATCAATAAGAGAGAAACATTGGTCAGCTGCCTCCTGCACATCCCCCACTGGGGGTGTGCCCGCAACCAAGGTACATGCCCTTGACCGGAATCGAACCCGGGACCCTTCAGTCCGCAGGCCGACGCTCTATCCACTGAGCCAAATCGGTTAGGGCTGAATTTAATTCTGTTTTAACAATCAAAGAAGCATTCCAGAATTATGAATGCTGAAACAATATATATTATAGCAAAAATGAAGAGAAACCTAATGTCTAGTGATAAATGGTTAAATAAACTATATGACCACCTGATGGGAGATTATGTAGCTGTGGAAAACTGCTCATGATTTTGGTTAGTGAAACCTAAAAGGAAGATGCAAGATAAAATATTTAAAAGTATGTATACTGTGCAAAAGCAAATCAAATACATATTCATATAAAAAAAACTTTACACACCAAATTTTAACAAGATTAAATCTAAGAACAAATTTTGCTTTTATTTTATTTATATTTTTTATCAGTTTATACTTAAAAAAAGAATATACTTTTACTTCCTTAGTAGTTTTTTATCTGTTTTCAAGTAATCTTTTTTTTATTATTGTTTAGCTTTTCTAGTTGTCATCAGAGGAGAGGGTGGTTGAAATTACATTATTTGAATCCAAAGGTTGAAAAATCATTAATATTTGTGTTTTCTAGATACACTTATTTCTCAGTGTAAAAACCCTGCTATGTTATTAATATCCATTTCTTTTTCCCCAGTTCTTTTTCTATTCAGAACAACACTAATTACATTTTTAAGTCAGAAAGTTAATTATAAGACCATTCATTACATGATGGTTTTAATTATCTATCTTAAAGATGGTTTTGATCATTTTGATTATCCTTATTCACTTTCAATTTTTCCACCAGCCAGGTGTATGCAAGTGAACACTTAGAGTCAGATGTATTTGCAGTGGATCAGTCTATCCATTTTATGTACATTAAAAAACACAGTTTCAACATGAGATGGAATTTTATTTATAACTGATAATCCTATTCACTAGCTGTATTTTATGCATCTCAATATGTAAAAGGCTAATATGCTAAGTGTCTGACCGTCCGACTGGTCACTATGATGTGCACTGACCACCAGGGGGCAGATGCTCAACGCAGGAGCTGCTGTGATGTGCACTGGCTATTTAAAGAGAAATGGCACTGCAGACCTGGTGCCCATAAAGCAACACTCGGCTTCCCCCAAGTGGGACACAGGCCCCGACAACCCGGAGCGACAGCCCATCAAATCACAGCCGATGCTGCCGATTGCGCAAAGTGCAGCCCCCAGCCCAGCCTAGCCCGGAAATGGTGGCTGTGGACTACTGATGGGAGATTATGTAGCTGTGGAAAACTGCTCATGATTTTGCTCAGTGAAACCTAAAAGGAAGATGCAAGATAAAATATTTAAAAGTATGTATACTGTGCAAAAGCAAATCAAATACATATTCATATAAAAAAAACTTTACACACCAAATTTTAACAAGATTAAATCTAAGAACAAATTTTGCTTTTATTTTATTTATATTTTTTATCAGTTTATACTTAAAAAAAGAATATACTTTTACTTCCTTAGTAGTTTTTTATCTGTTTTCAAGTAATCTTTTTTTTATTATTGTTTAGCTTTTCTAGTTGTCATCAGAGGAGAGGGTGGTTGAAATTACATTATTTGAATCCAAAGGTTGAAAAATCATTAATATTTGTGTTTTCTAGATACACTTATTTCTCAGTGTAAAAACCCTGTATGTTATTAATATCCATTTCTTTTTGCCCAGTTCTTTTTCTATTCAGAACAACACTAATTACATTTTTAAGTCAGAAAGTTAATTATAAGACCATTCGTTACATGATGGTTTTAATTATCTATCTTAAAGATGTTATTGGTCATTTTGATTGTCCTTATTCATTTTCAATTTTTCCACCAGCCAGGTGTATACAAGTGAACACCTAGAGTCAGATGCATTTGCAGTGGATAAGTCTATCCATTTTATGTACTTTAAAAAACACAGTTTCAACATGAGATGGAATTGTATTTATAACTGATAATCCTATTCACTAGCTGTATTTTATGCATCTCAATATGTAAAAGGCTAATATGCTAAGTGTCTGACCGTCCGACTGGTCACTATGATGTGCACTGACCACCAGGGGGCAGATGCTCAACGCAGGAGCTGCTGTGATGCGCACTGGCCATTTACAGAGAAACTGCACTGCGGACCTCGTGCCCATAAGCCCCGCCACCCCGGAAGCGACAGCCCATCAAATCACAGCCAATGCTGCCGATTGCACAAAATGTGGCCCACAGCTCAGCCTAGCCCGGAAATGGTGGCTGTGGGTGCCGGGTAATGACATCACGTAGCAATGCCTGGCTTCCTCTCCCTAGCGACTAGCCTCCTTGGACTTTCTTCAGCCCAGGAACACGACTTGCTTCGGGGTGCAGGAGTCACAAGTTTGGTTGGGAGATGGGTGTGTGGGTCTGGAATTCAGAGGTGAGGTCCAGGCTGGAGAATTGCATTTGGGAGGTGTCAGGTGCCGGAAGCTGGTCCATCCTTGCTGCTTGACACAGTGGCTGCAGGGAAGAAACATCTGCACAGTATATGTTCCAAGGGACCTGGCGTATATGGCATACTGTTCTTAATATGTTTGCTCCCCTTCTATGTGTTCTAACCAGGACCACCTCCCCGAGAATGGTTGTTTCCCCAGGTGGGAATGTTTCCCTGGAGTTAGGGATTAACGGGACTAGGGAAGGGAATAAATCAGTAAAACCCCCTAGTGTTACAGAAATACCGTGTACTACTTATGAGGAACTTAGACTAAGACTGTTAGCAATAAAATTAGGACTTGCTAGGCCCACATCCCTAGGGGTCTACCCACCAGAGAAAGTACCAAAGCCTATACCCCTAAAAACCCACCGACGCAGGGCAGTCCCAAGGAAGACCACCAGCAAGGCTAAAAGGACATAACCTTTACTTAGGCCATAGAATAGGAAGATCTCCTTCAGTTATTTTCTTATAGCTTAACAGTAGAGCAGTAGAATAGTGACCTTGGAATAGAAATAACAAACTATCCCTTATAATGAAACACAGAGACTAACCTCTAGAATGTAGAAATATAGACAATAGATAAGATTAAAATCAACCGAGCTAGATAGAGATAAGATTTTTAGCAAAGGTCAGATAAGAAAACAAGGAACTGTAAAAGGTCAAAGGAGGACCCAAAACATATCATGATGTAACTATAGAGGCATGCTTACAGAATCAAATAGTATAAATACAGCTGTAACAGGACAATAAAA
>NW_005357311.1:5916624-5931009 GCF_000412655.1 Myotis brandtii | reverse complement strand
CCAAAGTAAACCCAAGAATATTTGCAAAATAGAACTTTTCCTTTAGGCCAAATTCAGTGACCCTTATCATTCTTTCTAATTTGCTGAGCTTTGCTGTTATTTGTGTGTTTGTCACATCCTACAAACTCCTTCCTGATCTAGCTATGCATATGTTACTATGCACAGCTGTGTCAAACACTCTGTGGACTACTTTTTTCTCCCAGCCTTGGATGAACTGTTAAGTAGTTATTCTAAGAGAATAAAAGTCTTTTAACAATATTAAGTCACGAGAACAGGCTCATTTCAGTAACTGACTTGTCCAGCAGTGTAGTAATCAACACTCAGAGCCTCATCCAAAGTTAAGGGCTCTCCCTTCCCTGTAGCATGCGTCTCCTTCAGGTTGGCAAACCTGTATCTAGGGAGGTGGAATGTGGTTGAATTTTTCCACTCATCTCTACCTTGTTTTTTTCCTCTGCTGTCCCACTCACTTGGTTGTTTCTGGATCTTCCAGGGTTAACTGGATCTTCCAGGGAGCGGGAAGTGAGGTGAGGCCCATGAACATCTTTAATGATTGGCACATGTGTAATTTGGTTATAGTGCCTGCTGGCTATGTAATATTCCCAAGGTAGATCTTGCCCCCCCACCCCCACCTCCCACTTGATGTTTTCATGGGTTCTTCACAAGAGATTTTGTTTGTTTGTTTGTTTGTTTTTTGTTAATCCTCACCTGAAGATGTTTTTCCATTTACTTTTTAAAAAAGTGGAAGGGAGAGAGACAGAGAGATTGAAACATCAATGTAAGAGAGACACATGATTGGTTGCCTTCACACATGCCCCGACCAGGGCCAGGAATCAGCCTGCAACCAAGGTATATGCCCTTGACTGGAATCAAACCTGGGACCCTTCAGTCCACAGGCCAATGCTCTTCTCACTGAGCCAAACCCGCTAGGGCTTCACGAGATATTTATGCTGAGAAACCCTGTTTACAGTTCCCTTGGCATGAGAAAATCCACTTTTCTGGCTGGTCACCCAGAATTCCTTCTTCAGCCTCTGGGCTTCTTAGGTTGCACCCCCGCCCACCCCCCTGCCCCGGCCCCACTTGGTTACTTTACTCCTTGAGGAAGTCCTGCTGGGCAGGACTCAACCCAGCCTCAGGATTGAGTCTCTTCCATCTGATCCCATCTGATCCACAAGAAACACTTGTGCATTTTTGCCCTGCCATTGGTGGACAGTTTTCTTCCAATGCAACCGCACAGTCCTCTTGCTCCCTAATCTCCCAGAGACACATTGGGTTTTTTGAGTGTTGCTCATGAAACTTCCCCTCTCACTTGGCTTAATTGGCACACAAGCTGCCCCATCCCCTCCCCCACGAAGGGAGGAAGAGAATGCACAGAACACCAATAACTCTCTCCAAATAAATTCGCTCCCCTTTTGCAACTTCAATTCGTTGATAGCCTTTAGGAGGGGTTTGGGTTACGGGTCCACACACTATACTTAGTTACCCCTTTGGCAAGTCCTCCGAGATGGTATAGCTTCAATTTAGAATGCCACAAGCTTTGGCACTGATTTGCCATTAGGTCTTACCTAAAATCAAGGCAGAAATCTCCCAGGTTAATATCCTGTTGCATTGACTACAAACTGTTTGCATTCTGGCATGGTGGGAAAAAATATTGCTATTTATAAAACCTGCCTCTGCTTCTTTTTATCTTATAAGGGGAATGCCATAGTTCATCTCGGGATGATTGTTTTTTAAATAAAATAACCTGAGGGACATCTTTGATTTGAAAGGTGATTGGAGCTGTTCTTCAAGGAGAGGGTGAAACAAAGAGAGTGCTAATGTGCTGTGCTCAATAGGTGAGAGGAATTCTTGAGTTTCCCAGGAAAGAGGGCCATAAGGGGCCTGGAAAGGGAACTCAGTGGGGAGCTGTGAAACCGTTTGGTGAGAGAGAGGGCCCAGAAGCCTATTGGGAGGTCATGGCCCAAGGAGAAAGGATGATTAATGACAGGGATGGTCAAGGGAATTTAAAAACAAGGATGCCTAACATTAACTGTTAACGTGTTTAGCCCCATCCCTTTATTAAATGTAGGCTACAGATAGTAACTTGGTGTTAGAAGTGGCTTTGGGAAGTTAAGCCACAGGGGCCTTGTCCAATGTTTGGGATGATGTTAAACACAGGAAACAAGATGATTTAGTGAGACCAAGTGGGAGCAGAAAACTAGAGTGAGAGTTGATCATGCAAGTCTTGGGGATTGAAAGGTTGTGGCACTTAAAGTTGTTTTCATTGTAGAAATTTGGAAAAACATTCAAAAACAACAATAAGATCTGCTACCCATCACTCAGATCGAAAAACCATGGAAATATATACTTTTTAATAATTAAGGGAAAGGTGAGTTCATAAAGATAAAGGACTTGGGGCAAAAATAGGGAGGGCTCATCTGGGTTATAGTTTTAAAGTGGGTATTGGAGAAGCTCCTTAAATAAAGATTCCAGGGTTGTGGTGGAATCAGTTCATTCACATATCAATAACTTTTCTAATAAATGATTTGTTAAACCTACAAGACTTTTCCCATGAAGGAGTAATTCTAATGTCCCTCAATTTTCACCCAGTACTAGCAATTTATTTGAGAAAAAAATGTGTTTTTGTTTATTTTATCAAATGTGTTTGAGTTATCAGTGTATATGTGCATTTGGTAAGGCACTGCAGAGTACACGGTTTTCTTAGAAAGTTTTGTTCAATTTTCTGCAGGTGTTTAGGTCCCTGTGAAGTCATTGTATCATATAGGATGTTTTCAGTATCCTAAAACTGGTTTAAATTAAAAAAAATACATTAATTAGCTTACATATCAAGAAGTCCAGAGGCAGAGTAGTTCTCGGATCAATTGAGTGGTTCTGAATGTCATCAAAGATGCAGGCTCTTTCCACCTTTCCACTGTGCAATGGTCAGTGTTTTGACTTTCCTTATCTTCGCTCCTCCTGTTTACAAGATGGCTGCTGCAGATCCAGGCATCACATCCTCACATGGCAGTACCTACAGGAAGAGAGAGGAAGAATTTTTCCTTTCTTGTGTCCTATTAGAGAAGACAACCATTCATAGACACCCCCAGCAAATTTCCTACCAGAGCCTATTACACAGGAGAGAGTAAGCAATATTTGCTTAATTGCTTAATTAAGGGATCTGGTTAGACAATCTAGTTAAGGGAGGTTTCATTTTAACCAGAGCAATAATGACTTAAGTTTTCTGCTAGAGAGAGTGAAAGTGAGAATGCAAATTGCTTTTATTCAAACAAGTTGAATTTATTTCATCAGTTTCCTCTTAGTTCTTCAAGAAAAGAAATATAAGATTTTGCCAATTTAAAAGATCTTATAATTACTTATCTGGAGCTAAGATAATTTGATTGTCATGCTTAATTGTGTAAATAGTGTCTAACTTTTTTTTTTAACCCCCCGAATCATTGGCAGTGTTTTAAAAAAGGAATTATGAAAACCTCTCTGTGACATTTATATTATTTAAAAAAAATTTTCCTCCACAATATAAGATTGTTTAAACTTATCAAAATCACTTTGATTTTACACCTACAGTCGAGATCTTAACATCTCGATTTTCGACACTTATAAATGCGTTAATAGATACATGGACAGTAATTTAGTCTGACTTAAATGTAATAATGGAGCCCATTTGTCTAGGCTGGCAAGATTTCATTTCCTAATGATCTTTTATTGTAAATTTATTTGATTTCCTTTAATATATTATCTCATTTCTCATCGCCTTTCCCTTCAAAAAAATATGAATAATTTTGTATGGAATTATGAAGACTTGGCCTTGAGCTGACAGTTCTGAGAAGCACTGAATATCTCCATCCTTTTAAACAAATTATATTTTTTGATAACAAAGTCCCAGCAAGAAGGGAACACTAGTTTATCAAGAAGTTATTCTAAAAGACACGAAGGATTATACTTCCAGGAGCTCTTGTTTTCTTTGTAAGAATAAAAACCAAAATAATTAGGCCAATCTGACTCCAGTTTTATATGTTTTTTTATTTTTTTAGTTCTTTATTGTTTAAAGTACAGTTTTGTACTTTTAACTGCCTACTTGAGCTTCCTCTGAGAATCCTGCAGTCAGTTCATGCTCGTGTGGTTGTTGAATCAAACTTACCTTCTTTTCTCCACTTGGCACCTCCTCCTATGCTCCCATAGACCCCTTCTAGCCTGCCCCTCTCCCATAGCACTTATCACCTACATTTAGAGTTTTCTAAATGCCACTTGGTTGTCCAGCTAGGGAGTAAGCTTTTGGAATTTCTTTTTCCCTTTTCGTTGATGTGTAACATACCTAAAATGCACTGATGTTTAATGTACAGCCTGAAGATTTTTTTACTTTTCCACTCAGATCAAGATACAGAGCGTTTCTGCCATTCTAGAATGCACTTGTGGGCCCCTTCGTAGTTAATACTCCACTTCCAGAGGTAACCACTCTTCTGATTTCTATCACAATAGATTTATTTCTGTGATTGGAAAAAGAGAACCACTAAAATATGTTCTTGAACTTAATATAAGTGACTTGTTCTTGAACTTAATATAAATGGAATAATATCGGATGTACTCTTCTGTGTCTGGCTTCTTTCTCTCAACATTATATCTTTGAGATTCATCCATGTGGTTATGTATGGCAATAGTTTCGTCTTGTTATTGTTGTATAGTATTCCATTATATGAATATTCCAAATATGCTGAAATTTATTTATTTGACTGTTACTGGATATGTTAGCTCTAATTTTTTGCTATTATGAAAAAGCTGCCACAGATTTTTTGTACATTTCTTTGGGTACAAAGAATGCTCTCATTTCTCTTAGGAACAGACGTAGAAGTGTTGGGCCATAGCATAGGCATATGCTTAGCTTTAGTAGCTTAGTAAATAATGACCAATGACTTTCCAGAGTGATTGTACCAGTCTGTGAACTTTTGTAGAATGACCATACTGTTGCTGTCATCTTTATGTCCTCAGAATCTAATATAATATTTGGCACATAGTGGTTGTCTAGTGAATGTTTATTGAGTGAATAGATGCTTAGATGTATGAGTAGGATTTTTTGGTTGTCACTTACAGAACTTTCACCCAAGGTGTCCCAGATGACCTTATCTCCTGTGTGGGGCCATCACCTCAAATAGCTCACAGCCATCTCCCAAATCTTTTGCAGGTACATTTGCTTGGTGGACCCAAATCACTTATAAACCCCAGTACTAAGGAATGTGGGAAATGTAGTTTCAATTTTCAGCCTCTGTAGGACACAAAGGTATGCCAGAGGACTTAAATATGGTATTGGATGAGCCATTATGTAGACTCTGATATAGAAATTAAGGGTTGAGCTAGGAAATAATAAAAACGACAGAAGCCACGGCTGCTTTGGAGGTCTAGATAACAGAAACCAACTCACGTTTCTTTTAAGAATAGCATTCCTTCCTTTATGATAAAGATTCAAAATCTTGGAAAAGACTGTCTAGTTGGCAAAGACTGGGTTATATACCCATTTCTTGGGTAGGAGAGGATTGGACTGACAGTCTCACCAAAATAGCATGCAATGGAAAAGCAGTTCTCCAAAGGAAGTGGGGGTGACAGTTTGAATACCCAAATTACATTTCACATATTCTGCCTGATAGCCAACAGCCCCATGAATGACAGCAGTTATTAGAGACAAAGGGGACTTAGAATGGTCATTTTATGGGGCCAGGTATATTGTAGTATAATTTACGGACACCACAATCAAGATATGGTTCCCCCATGTCCCTTTGTGATCAGTTCCCTCCCTCATTCCTAGCTTCAACCCCAACTCCTGGCAACCATTGACTTATTTTTTTCTCTCCCTATAGTTTTGCCTTTTCTAGAATGTCTTATACCTGGAAACATATAATATGAAGCTTTTGCGTCTGACTTCCTTCACTTAGCCAAGAGATCACTTTGGTCAATGTTTTTCAGTCTCTTTCCCCTCACTAGGAACTCCCTCGCCGCAAGTGAACTTCGATGCAGAAACTTCATATTTGAGACTGATAGAAATCCATTGCTTTCATGGAATCAGGTGAGGAGCCCAAGCGCAAGGTTTCTTCTGCTGAAAGACTCTGCAATTTCTTCACAGAATTTTCTTTATCTGATGTATACCACAGGCACAATCAGTTCAGCATCTCTGTGCTTTTTCAAAGGTTTCTTGTGCAGAAATGTTCACAGAGAATTTACTTCTTAAAAAATGTTTTCTTTTTTTAAATTTAAAAAATTTATTCATTTTTTTTTCTCAGAGCATTTTCCAGGGAGGAAGACATGGCCTGGGAAAACTATCAGGAATGCTAAAAGATTTATACTTCTTACATTTTTGTTAAATTATAAATTTTTATTTAGTTCATTTTCTTGCTAAAAAATGTTCAGTTCAGGTCCACTAGGTGTCAGTTGCCATCTCTTCTATCTTTTAAAATCTGCTGCTTATACATACCACTGTTAACCATTAAAACGGCAAGGGCCCGGATGTCACTCTCTCCAGACAAACCTGAAGGGAAGGCTCTGCAAGTTGTGGCTTCTTGACCTGTGCTGTCCCACCTGCTAGTCATTTGTCTAGCCACGTGTGGCCACTGAGCACTTAAATGCAGCTAGTCCCAATTAAGATGTACTGTAGGTATACTAGTAAAGTACACACCAGATTAGGTAGACTTGGTTTTAAAAAAAATGAAAAAAAGTAATAACTTTTATATTAATTGTGTTTTGAAATGATAGCTTCAGTCTATTGGGTTAACAAAATATATTATTAAAGTTAATTTCCCTGGTGTCTTTCACTTTGTAAAGTGTGACTATGAAGAAATTTAAAGTCACATGTGCAGCTCATATTTATGGCCTGTATTATATTTCTATGGGACAGCACTGATAGATTGCTGATTGTTCATTTTGCTAATCCTTCCCAAAAAAAACCCCAAATCTACAATTCTCCAGCCTGGATCCCAGGGATCATAAGAGACCCAGGCCACTTCCATTTTTTTGAACTTCCTAGTAAATTAAAAAATGGGAAATGCCAAAAGTAGAATTTCATAAATGCTTTATCATTTTCATATTGCAAAACTTTATACTTAGTGAATCAACAATTTTAATATACAAATATACAATATACCCAGGCCAGTATGGCTCAGTGGTTGAATATCAACCTATAAAACAGGAGGTCATGGTTCGATTTTGGGTCAGGGCACATGCCCCAGTTGGGGGCTCGATCCCCAGTGGGGGGTGTGCAGGAGGTAGTCGATCAATGATTCTCTCTCATTATTTATGTTCCTATCTCTCTCTCCCTCTCCCTCTCCCTTCCTACCTGAAATCAATAAAAATAGATTTTAAAAATATGCAATATAATGTACTGTGCCAGCCGTAAGACAATTTTAGGATTTATAAAAAAAGAGAGCAATAGAGGTGATGGGGCCTGGTTACGCACCACAGTTTGAAAGTTAGTAAAGAAACTGGTTTCCATCTCTTGCTCCATTTCTGTGCATGTATAATCTTACTTGGAGATGACTCCAGAAGTCTAAATTGGAGGTCCTTTATGAAAGGAGGCCTGAACCCAATGGTCCACCAGCCACCACCCCACTTCAGCTCAGTGGTGACAGGCCCTGTCTCCCGTCTTTCTTATACATCTGCTGCTTGTACCTTCTATGTGCCAGGCTCCCTGCTGAACACTTTACAACATTACTTTGAAGCCTTGCAACACCTGCAAAAAAGGTGCCATTGTTAGTGAAAGGAAGACCGTGAATTCTACCCTAGACTCGTCTCAGCAATGATGTCCTTTAAGGGGGTGAGGTGATGGAAGTTTGGGGCAGAAAGGATAATAAATAATAGAGGGAGTGACAAGAAGTGAATCCCCAGCCCTAGCGGGTTTGGCTCAGTGGATAGAGCGTCGGCCTGCGAATTGAAGGGTCCTGGTTCGATTTCAGTCAAGGGCACATGCCCGAGGTTATGGGCTTGATCCCCAGTGGGGAGTGTGCAGGAGACAGCCGATCAATGATTCTCTCTCATCATTGATGTTTCTATCTCCCTCTCCCCCTCCCCCTTCCTCTCTGAAATCAATGAAAAAATATATATTAAAAAAGAGAAAGAAGTGAATTCCCAGTTGCTTATCTAAATACGGCTAAACAATCCTCACCTGTGTGGCATCCAGATTCACCCAGAAAGCTCTGTTTCAGGAACTGATTGTTTGCTTCTGTGTAGGCTAGACTGCCCCAAATTGGAGCATTTAAAAAACTATTATCTCGAGGAGCAGGAGGGAAGCTATAGCTGGTGCCTTTCATGAGAATGCCACTTCCTAGCTGCAAATTACTCACTTCAAACCCTGCATTAGGCGGATGCCACTCTGCCAACCGGCTCTCAGGTTCGTATGCTCCTCCATGTATACGCCCTTTATGCCTGCAAAGTCGGGTTTGTTGTGTGTAAATCGGGGTCAAGGGTGTTTCTTTTCTCTCTGTGACTGGAACCTGGGGAGGCATTCTCAGCGGCCAAGCTCTTTCCACACTTCTTCGCTGTGTGGGCAGCAAACCAGGCAGAGGGAGCCCTTGAATGCACTTTTCACCTGTTTTAAACAAGAGCCTTGATTTCCCTTCCTCCCAATCATGATGAGGCTCGATGTGAAAGCAGGATTCATAGAGCTGTTTTTTAGACTGTCATAGGATACTTGGATGTTAACACTTTGGGTTATGACTGCAGTGATCCTGCAGGGATATAGGATGTGGGATATGGGAGAATGTTGGGTCATCTTTTAGGTGGGTTTTCAGCTTTTGGTTTTATTCTGCTGTTTTTTCTAGCACACCTCTGTATGTTGGCTATTATAAAAGCCAAAGAGGTATTTTCTTCAGAACACCCGAGCTGGTTGAAAAAGGCTTGTCCTCTTACACATTATTCAACCAACATTTACTGATCTTCTGTTGTGTGCCTGTGCCAAGGCAAATAAAACTAAGTCTTTGCCCTCAGGTGCTGGAAGTCAGGGGTGGGGGCAGGGCATGAGAGAGTGGGCAAATGCAATACAGCTCTGAGGTGGCCTTTTCAGGACAGGCGGGCAGTACTTAGCCAGGTGAAGGGGGTGGTGGAAGGTTGTTTGTTTTAATATAGACTTTATTTTGTTAGAGCAGTTTTAGGTTCACAGCAAAATTGAGTGTAAGGTACAGAGATTTCCCATATGCCTCCGACCCCACATACATTAACCTCTCCCACTATCGACATCCCCCATCAGACTGGTGCATTTGTTACAACCGATGAAACTACATGTGCATTTTATGGGTTTGGACAAACGTATAATAACATGTATCTATCATTATAGTACCATACAGAGTATTTTCACAGCCCGAAAAATCCTCTGTGTTCTGCCTATTCATCCCTTCCATCTACACTCTATACCCCAGCCCTTGGCAACCACCAACCCTTTCACTGTCTCCATAGTGTTTACCTTTTCCAGAATAGCCTATATAGTTGGAATCATACAGTGTGTGGTCTTTTCAGATTGGCTTCTTAGTAATATGCATTTAAGGTTCCTCCTTTTCTTTTCATGGTTTGATAACTCATTTCTTTTTAGCGCTGAATAATATTCAGTTGCCCGGAAGAACCACAGTTTATTTATACATTCACCTACTAAAGGACATCTTGGTTGCTTTCAAGTTTTATTTTTTATTTTTATTGATTTCAGAGAGGAAGGGAGAAGAGAGGGATAGAAACATCAATGATGAGAGAGAATCATTGATCGTCTGCCTCCTGCACACCTCCTACTGGGATCAAGCCCACAACCCAGGCATGTGCCCTTGACTGGAATCGAAGCTGGGATCCTTCAGTCCTGACACTCTATCCATTGAGCTAAACCAGCTAGGGCTGCTTCCAAGTTTTGGCAGGAATAGATATTTTAAGGAGATCAAGCAGAACTTGTAAAGGCACAAAGGGATAAGAGTAAGGCCTTTTGTAAGCCTGTGGTGTGGGGGGTTGTTGCATAGATAGTACCAGAGAAGGCTCATTCTTCATTGTAGAATGGTTCATTGCAAAACCATGTTGTGGGTCATATTATTTTGGTGGCACTTCCACCATAATGTGTCTCCTTGTAGATCTTGCCTGGAAACAGATATAGGAATGCCCTATTTATGTATGATTCACAAGTTTATTTGGTTAATTTTATAATCTTACTTAAAAACAAAAAAGCTTCTATCGGGATGACTTTAAGTCCTGGGTTATATTATGAAAATCAAGTCAAGAGAAATAGTAACTTGTGGGTTTCAGTGCAGATTGGCTTTCTTATGACTCAAAGAATTGTGTGGTTTTGGTTTTTGGTGAGAACTCAGTTGCATATTTTGGATAGGAGCCTGACTTTGGAGGTTGGTGGTGGTGGTGGTACTCCATCCAATTTAGCTGACTGCTGATGAGCCAGCATTCAGAAATAAACTAAATCATAAATGAGCCACTCTGAAACAAAGTGTACAGCCTCATTAACAGGAAAACAATTCCTGTTTCTGTTCAATACTTTATGAACGAAGTGGTGTTTGCACGACAGATGTAATGATGCCTTTAGCACGCCTGTGATCAATCAGATCAATATGTTACTTGAAGAATTTAAAGGCACTTCTTTTCACCCTGACAGACATTATTTCATCTCTTAATGTAACAGACATTGGTTATCTTACGATATTCTTTCTTGAACACACTTCAGTTATTGATGAGCTCCTTCAGTCACAGTGCCCCTGAGAAAGTCAGGTCCTCACAGCTTGGAGATGTAACATTTTATTTCATGTGAAAGTGCTTTGAGAAGTATAGGTGTGTTAATGCTAGCTATCATACTCTACTGCCCTTCACCCCTTTTCTCAGGACAAGGAAAGGGCCAATGTATCTCTGTTCTATACTATTAAACTATCAATAAAGCATGTCATAAAGATGTTCAATACTTTGACTCAATTATCCTGAACTTAGGGGGATGAATCCTAAATGAATAATTTCACAGAAATAAAAAGTTTCCCTGTCCCCTGTAATGCTTCATTGTTACGGTGTTAATTTCATTAGGGGAGGAAACTCAACTAAAACAAAGTATAAGCAATCTAAGTATTTAACATTATGGAAATGTTAACCAAATGTTTGAGGAAATCTTATGCTGAGATTAATATAATAGTTGGAATGGTTGCTATGAAGAGTTGATCCTGTGAAAAATCAGAATATGAATTGACCCATTACACAAGCATATAAAATGAATAAGCCTATGGGAATAAAACTATGACATTAGAATTTGGAGGGGGTTAGGGAGATGGAACTTTTTGATGCTGTTCTTTTATGGAAATATTTCTTAATTATTAATGGGTGTCTTGTCAATGATCTTAAAATTAAAGCATTGTAGGCTTTTAATCCAAAGAGTGCCACAAAATTTCATATTAAGGCAAACTTGAAATGAAACTGTTTCTCTGAGGGCCACTGAAGGCATCATCACATTCAAAGCACATGTGTTCCAAGTTCTTGGTTTGTGGCTGAGGGTTATGAATACTTGCCCCCTAGTGGCTGAAAGTTGGAAACAGACAATTTTGATTTGATTTTTGGTCGCTATTGCTATTGTCCCTGTTTTTGAAGATGATAACACTTATTGTAAAATTACAGTGCATGTGGAGTGTGACCAAAAAATCATAACGCTGTCATTCCCTCCCCTCCTCAGCCTGCCTTCATAGCTCTCAGCTATTTGTAAGGTAATGAGGGCAGAGCAGCATAGGAGCTGGGAGCCTGGGCTTTGCAAAGGCAAGAACTGGATAATCTGAGGTTCTGCCACTCACCAGCTGGGTGACCTTGGGCACAGTCATCACCCTGCTTTCCTCACCTCCTGAATGGGGATACTAAGAGTGTTACTTCATAGTGTTTTTTTTCGGATTATGAAATACTTATGGGAATGTGTAATGCAGCTTGGGTGTATGGCATGCAAAGTGCTACTATCTTTTCGATTTTTCCAGTACTGATTCTGGTGCTATGGGCGTTGGTCCTGGTGCTGAGAATGAACAAAGACATATAAGAAAAATGGGCCTTTAAGGGGATTTTCCACTGCTGACAGAGATATGTTCCATGCAAGAATAGTAAAAATATATAGTAAGTAAAGACTAAAGGGGGAGCCCTGGCCAGTTTGGCTCAGTGGATAGAGCGAAGGCCTGTAGACTGAAGGGTCCCGGATTCGATTCCAGTCAAGGGCACATGCCCGGGTTGCCGGTTTGATCCCCAGTAGGGGGCGTGCAGGAGACAGCTAATAGATGATTCTCTCTCATCATTGATGTTTCTCTCTATCCCTCTCCCTTCCTCTCTGAAATCAATAAAAATATATATTTTAAAAAAGACTAAAGGTGGGATAAAACTATATCATTGCTTCTGAAACCAAATTTTTTAATGTTTTATGTCTGCATTATTGGGATACAACTAATAATTGATAATGACTTATGTAATAATTGGCAGCATCTTTTTATTTTTAATGGTATATAAAATAATGATACATCTTACAACTGATGGCATCTCAGAATCTATGAAATATGGTAGTAATATGTAACATTTTTTTTAAAATTTTGTGAGAGGGATTCTTTTTTGACTAAAGGTGGGATAAAACTATATCATTGCTTCTGAAACCAAATTTTTTAATGTTTTATGTCTGCATTATTGGGATACAACTAATAATTGATAATGACTTATGTAATAATTGGCAGCATCTTTTTATTTTTAATGGTATATAAAATAATGATACATCTTACAACTGATGGCATCTCAGAATCTATGAAATATGTAGTAATATGTAACATTTTAAAACAATATTTACCGTGGACCACGTAAAGGGTGGAATAGGTGATAAGCTTTATCAAACATAATCTTGAGGAGAAGTTCTAATGTGGAAAATGGGAAAACCAGTGAAGAAATCAGTGAATCCTAAGGCAGTGAGGATATAAAGGACTCCCAAGGAGAGTGGATTTGGATAAGCCCCAAGAAGAGGAGTAGGGATTCCAGGAAGAGAGATGCTGTCAGTGGGACATCCTGGGTGGAGAAGTTGTGCTGTGGTATAGTTATCTGTGTGGCCACTCTGGCTACTCATTCCTTCTTAGAACCTCTCCCACCGTTACTGTACTCCTTTAAAAGGAGGAGTTTGCAGAGCTTCCCCTTCATCTGCTTTCTTCTCATTCATTTAGCTTTTGAATCTTAATTGCTTAAAGCAGGGTCTCTCACCCTCTGCACCACTGACATTTTGGGCAGGATAATTCTTTGTGCTTTGCTGTGCATTGTGGGGTATTTAGTTAGCATCATCCCTGGACTCTAGGTACCAGACGCTAGAAGTACCTCCCAGTTGTGACAACCAAAAGTATCTGTAGACATTGCCAAATGTCCCCAGGTGAGAACCATTCACTTAAAGAAAAAAGCATACCTGCCATTTCATTTTTTTTTTTTGGTCCTGTGTGTGTGTGTGTGTGGTGTGTGTGTGTGTGTGTGTGTGTGTGTAGGAAGAACATTCACAAACTTTAGGATTTTTTTTAAAAAAAACAACTCTTCTGTCTTGCTATGAAGCCTTGCCAGTGGACCACAATGATGCACTGTGTGTAACAAGCATCACTCACTTACGATTAATACTGAAGTGTGATGGGGGTAAGGGGATTGGTGTCTGGGAACACACTTTCTTTGGTTTTATTATTATTATTAAAAAAATCTTTGTTGTTGAAAGATGTACTCTCCCCCCTATTGACCTCTTCCAGCACTGCCCCTCCCCCCGGTACTCCAGGCCTTTATCATAATATTGTCTGTGTCCATGGGCTATGCATATATGCATATAAGTTCTTTGGTTAATCTCTTCCCACCCATCCACCCCTGCCTTCCCTCTGAGATTGCTTTATATTTTGAAATATTTTTAATTTATAAAAGAGTTGCAAAGATGGTACAGAATGCCCCTGTATATCTTCCTCTCAACTTCCTCTAATGTTGACATCTTCCATAACCATAGCACATTTATCAAAATTAAGATCTTAGTATTGATTAATACAATACTGTTAACGAAATTATAGACTTTATTTGTATTTTCTCAGTTTTTCCACTAACCTCCTTTTTCTGTTCCAGGGTCCAATACAGGATTGCTGCTTGCGTTTAGAGCGAACAGTTTTGTTGTTCTGTTCAGTTTTGTTGGTGTTTGTGTTTTTTAATGGAAAGAGTGTAATGTATTCCTGCAAAACTGCTGATTCTCAGATGATAACACTGAGCAGAACTTTCTAAGGAGGGACTTACCGTATTAACACTCACTGAGCTAAAAAGTTTCCTTATTTCTGCTTAAAATAGAGTGAAATCAACACTCTCTAAGGCAGCGGTTCTCAACCTGTGGGTCGCGACCCCTTTGGGGGGTCGAACGACCCTTTCACAGGGGTCGCCCAAGACCATTGG
>NW_005357311.1:5906386-5916597 GCF_000412655.1 Myotis brandtii | reverse complement strand
TTTTGTGATTAATCACTATGCTTTAATTATGTTCAATTTGTAACAATGAAATTGGGGGTCACCACAACATGAGGAACTGTATTAAAGGGTCCCGGCATTAGGAAGGTTGAGAACCACTGCTCTAAGGCAAAAGCAGCTATCACACGGTATATTTTCTAAATCTCTGAAAAAATCGCCTAAAGGTAGCTTTTGTCTTGATTCTCAGTCTAAGCCATCCTCATTTCATAGTTTTTCTATAAATGTTAAATGCTAATGAAGTGAACCAAAGGTGCCGCCCCTCTTCGCCATTCACATTTAGGGCCAGCTAAACGGTTCTTTGCCAACTCCACCTGACAAACACAACACGAACCCGAAGTGACATGGAAAAGCTGTAAGCTATTGAACCTGGTAAATGTGAGTTGTAAGTAATTGCATTTCCTTCTTCGTCTCATTTGCTGCTCCACCATTTCTCATTATATGTTCCCTTAAAGTCAACCTGATTCAGGAGCAGATCAATACTAGGGAAACCCTTTTTGTCTTCTTTTAGGGCATAAAATGTAAAAGATGCTTAAGTCAATATTCCTTTTAATAATGTGTCTTACAGAAATGCCCGGGTCCCCCCTTCTTGTTATGTAATTAATTGAGCTGCCTGCCACCCACAAGGTATAGCCATTCTCTCCCATAATTCTCCTTTGGCCTAATTGCCATTCTGTTTTCAGTTCTATTTGTCTTTAGATATTTCTTTCTTCCCCAATAGTGTTGGGCATGCTTTGTACTTAGTTTTATCTTTCTGTGCTTTTGCTTCTAAATGTCAGCATAATTTTTCTGCCTTATAATATTGGAGATGTTATAACCATCCATCAGCCCAATAGAAGAGCAGAAAAGATTAGATATCATTTATCTGTATTGGTTGTTCATTGTAATGACCCAGTGGACAACATGAACAGATAATCTGTTGCTTTGATGGAAACTAATTATTCTTAAGCATGACAGCATCGAAATAGCTTTTGTGACATTGTTTTTAAAAATGATGGCTACCTAGTCATTATGAGGGCAAGCAGAGGTTCAGTCATGCTCTCTGATGATTTTCCTATATAAGCAACACAATAGTTTGGATCTTTCATTACTGCTTTACAGAAAAAAAATTGAACTAAAATTTAAGAACTTTAAAACTGACCTTCAATATAAGGACTCTCCAATAAACATTTCTTAATGTGACATAATTTACTGTTTCCCACAGAAAAGTATAATTAGAAGATAACTTTTGCTAAGAGGGTTAATATAGCTTGATTTTTATTTTGCTGCTGGTGATTGTACTAACCATGGGGTTTGGAGAATAAAGTAACCAAGAATTTTTAAAAAATTCATTTTTGATGGAATTTCCTGAGTGAAAAGCATGATTCTATGATTAATTCTTAAAATAATATAATTTATCTGCACAAATCAGAGAGGATGTTGTATTTTATGTATCTTCATAAAAAACACAATATACTGTTATATTCGCCAGGAATGGGAGCAGCAGGCAGGAGCAGCAGGCAGTGTGGGACTGCTTGTTTCAGCCCGATCCCTGCAGGCCACACTGAGGGATCCTACTGGTGCATGAATCCGTGCACCAGGCCTCTAGTTCTCTCATAATTTCCCACAAACTAATTTTAATTTCATTGTCAGCTTTCTTCAGAACCCAAGCAATACACCAGTTAATGAATTATTATTATTATTGTTATTATTATTATTATTAAATCCTCACCCAAGGATATTTTCCATTGATTTTAGAAAGAGTGGAAGAGAGAGGAAAAGATAGAAACATCAATGTGAGAGAAACACATTGATTGGTTGCCTCCTGCACACGCCCTGTTCAGGGCCCTGGCAGGGGAGGAGCCTGCAACCCAGGTACATGCCCTTGATCGGAATCGAACTCAGGACCCTTTGGTCTCTCTTTCCACTGAGCCAAACTGGCTAGGGCTGTATTTCTATTTTTAAACACTGTTCTAAAATGTTTTGGAAGCTTAATCAATATTGTAAGAGAGAATTTGTATTTACTGACACCTCTAATAAAATCAAGATTTATATATTATTATTGGCCCCTGGCAGAGATGCACTTTTACTACAGTGTGCCTTGGTTTGAGAACAGAGGCACATCAGTAACTTCACATGCCAAATGTTTCTCTTTCTTGCAATAGATTCTGCTAAAGCTTTAAGCCTTGAAATGCTTTAGATGATGATAGAATAGCTAATCTAGTAAAATACATTAAACAAGGTTATAATTATACAATTAACACTAAAATTATTGCTATAACACATATGAACAATGCTAAAGTATGGGACCCCTGGACCTGTTGGGGTTGGACCCCAACAAATGCTGAAGTAGGTAGACTGAAAAATAAAAGTGTCCTTCTACCTTCTAAGTACTATGGTTTCCTCAATCTTATTCCCTTCCTCAGGGGGTTGCTAACAATTTGGTGCATATCTTTCCAGGCTTTCCCGCCATGCTGTATGTACAAGTATGTTCAGGGGGTTGCTAACAATTTGGTGCATATCTTTCCAGCTTTCCTGCCATGCTGTATGTACAAGTATGTACACATGCGCATACACACACACACACACACACACACACACACATGTACACACACACCTCTATGGATTGTGTTATGGATATTCCATAGATTGTTCTGCAACTTGTTTTTTCACTTAAAATGTTTTGAGTATCTTTTCACATGTTTATCTGGCTCCTTTAAAAAAAACTGGGCATGCCTATTTTGAACGATTATATTGTTCTATGAAATAATGGTGGTGCTTTCATATCACCCTCTATTTTAGGAAGCCTCCTTCCGACACAGATAAACTGGAGGAAAACCTCAAATTGAGCCTCCCTTGGTTACATGGCTGGCTTGGGCTGACTCCTGAGCAGAACCAGAAAGGAAACTCGTCCCGTGGTTACAGAGGATGTGAGCTGCAGATTCAGTACAAGTCACCTCTCTGGACTTCACGTTCCTCATTTGAAAACAGGAACTGGGGTGGATTGGGCCAAATATGGTCCTGTCCCTGTCCAAACCTTACAGGCTCTATTTCTGTCCTGTGAGCTAAACATTGCACTATAACAGGAGGCAATTCTTCTGGGGTTAGTTATGATTGTGTGCTAGTGACGGACATCCAACATTTTAAGTGTGAACACTCAGGTCTATTTGTACGCATAGTGAGCATATGCCTTAGTCCTTGAAAATGCTGCTTGAAATGGGCCCTTTTGTCACCAAGGTATAATAAGAGAGAGAGAAAGAGAGAGAGAGAGAGAGAGAGAGAGAGAGAGAGACTGCTATTCTTGTAGCCACCTAGGAAAGCTGCATGGGAAGACAACTTATTATTATAATCCTCTAAAGGTGATTCAAAATGTACCCTCAACTATCACTTGAAAACTGTAGTTAACTTTAGAACCTACACTGTACAGATAATGCTTATCAACAGGTGCTCTTTTATCGCATTTACTTTTAGAATGATGGGTTCGAAAACCATAAAAATAATAATGCTAGCGGCTAACATTAATGAGCACTTACTATATGTCAGGCATTGTTGTAAGCACTTTAGAAGTCACTCACAACAACCCTATAAAAACGGTCTGCAGATGGGAAAACTGTGACTCAGAAAGCATAATAATTTGTCTAAAAGCACAGACTTGCAACATTTTGATGCAAGTGGGAGGCAAATGCCTACTTAAGGGAAGAAAGTGAGGAGCTATCTGAGTAGTTACATAGTTATAAAGCAACTAAAACTTTAACCTGAAGTTGGGTGACAGACCTGGCCATACTGCAGATGGTAAATGTCTGTGCCTTTCCCTTCTTAGGATGTTGTGAGGCGTCTTGACTTGAAAGTGATCCCCTGTTTCTCAGGCCCACTCATGGTGCTGTCTATTGTGGTCACTCCCTTAAAAATATATATCAACAAAGCAATTCCTTATATTCTCTTTGCAGCTACAGGTCATTCACGCTGACTTTTGCAAAGCTCCTGCCCTGGTAGACAAGCCCCGGTGTTGGAATCTGCAAAGTTGATGATTAGTTGAAGCAGTCTGGACCGCAGCCACGGGACATCTTGTAACACAATCAAGCACTACATCATGCCTGGTGACAGGAGTTTTCCCGCTAAGTTTCCATCAGGAGCGAGGAGCCAGGGGACAGCTCAGCAGCTAATTAGACAAGGCAACATACAAGGCTAGTACATGCCAACTTCAATAGGCTGCCGTGGTGAGTCTGTCAGACGGATCTGTCTTGTCCTCTGTGCTTTATACCCATTACTGTACCTGGTTGAACATTAACACTCGGAAATCTGCTGAGTTTCTCCAATATCCTGGCCCATGCAGAGAGGGAGCTGAAAAAGAACTGTATGTCTTTAAGGTAGCTAGCTCCATGCTTCATTATCCTGAAAAGCATCAATCTTTAACTCATTGTTAAAGAAGCATCTCAAGATGTGGAAATGAGGAGAGGATGGGGGGAAATGCAGTGTATGGACTTTTCAGTGTCTCTACCACAATTTCCTTCCTTTCCTGTGATGTTTGTTTTGAAAAAAAGTCAAAGACTCAAAAAAAAGAAGAAGAAAAAAAGGTTTCTCTGTTGAGACAAAAGCCAAGAAATGGCAAGTGTTTCTTTTCCTCCAGCTTCCATGTCTCCTAAAAGACTAAGGTTAAAAAAAAGTCTTAGCTGTGTATGTGGGTTGTTTTTTTTTTAAAAAAAACAAATTGTCAAAATATGAAAGCAGATACTTCAAGAAGTTTGTAAGCAAGTTTTTGGAATTTAAAGACAATATAAAAAAGTATTTAAACACGCAGCAGCTGCAGAAACAGCAACAACAACAGCAGAGAGAAATCTTTTATATCAAGTTGGGATATATTCTTGACCAGGTAAGCAATTAACCCTACACTCTATGTCAGTCTTAAAGATGTCAATGACGTGTGTGTTTTCATGAGAAAATCTCAAACCAGTCTCTACTAGCTGTGGTAGAAGCAGCAGCAGATGGCGAAACTGGAAGGTGACTCATGGAGCCGTCTCGTTCAATCCTGTCACTTCACAGATAAGAAAATCAGATCCCAGCGTGGACATGCTCATGGCCACTGCTCTTTCCTGCCAGGGTCCTGCCACATTTTTTTTTTATACCATGTTGTCAGCTATAGAAATTCCAGGGTAGAACCTCTTTTCATACGCTGAGGTACGTGGGGGGCCAAATCCACCCTAGAATCTTGAGGGCTGGAAACAATGACTGTGAAGAATGCCTCCTGCCTTCCACTTAGGGCCAGCCAATAGGAAATACCAAATTGTGTATTTCTGATAGTGAGGTACTGTTGTTTTCTGTCTGTGAGTAATTTCAGGGGGAAAAAGTGTACACAGAGGTGTCATGAGGTGTTGTGTTAATTTGTATACTGCTTTTCTGTGTAGCAGCACCGTGGACACTGCTAATCACAGAGCAAGGATCAATGCGATTAATAGGAAGCCCTGACTCCCTGCTAAGTGAACCCAAATTTAAAAAGAATAATAATACCATGGTAGTGTGTTGTCTCTGGAGCTATGCGATATGCCATCCTACCATTTGAGAGTAGAGACCAAAATCTGTGAGTAGGACTGACAAAGGCTAGGCTTCTTTTTGCTCATTTGTAACTTGGTGAATAAATTCTGCAGTCCCATGAGAGTATTGTTAGAATAGCGAATAGCTAATAACAAAACCACATGGAATGTGGAAATTAGAGACTTGGGTCCTAGACCCAGTTTCCTGATTTCTGGTGTTTGACCTTTCTCAAACATCGAATCTTTTTGGGCCCAGTTCCTTCAGATGTAAAAGGAGTGGGTTAAAGTAAGCTTATGTCTAAGGGTATTTCGATGTCTAATGATGACTGATCCTCTGATTTTAATAGTTTCAATATAAATTTCTGCTATGAAATATTCTTTGCTCTCACAGTTTAGTTGGCTTGTTCCTGTGTGTCTGGGGTTCAGCTCAATGTGGGCCAATCGGCACTGCTTGGTCTCACGCCCACAGAAGTGATTCCTCACAGGAACAATTTTTTTTTTTTAATAGAAAGTGCTCTTTCAGGCAGGAGACTGTATATAGATAAGGGCACACCAAATATCATAATTGAGAGAAAATGTCTCAAAATACTTGTCCTACTAAGCGTTAATCTCATATAGGAAGCATGGAGGTAAACAAATACTATCTTTGCTGATCCTGAAGTTTTGTGCTGAGATTGGATTTAGCCAAAAGCGAGGGTTGGGAGTGGAGAGCTGTGCATTGATGAAGGCTGAGTGGGTGAGGTGCAGATTCCTGGGAAGTAAAAGCTAAGGAGCCAATCTAACCATGATCTCAAGACCTGAAGGCAAAAGGTGCACACAGGTTTTTTGTTTTACTAATTTGTTTGTTTTTTAGCCCACACAATGGTACTTGGAACAGTGTTTCTTAAAAAAACAAAAACAACAATAACAACAAAAACAGACTAAGTTGCCAACATGGGAAAGTACAGATTTCTGGCTTCTCTTGAAACATCAGGCAGTTTGGCAGCTTGGGCCCTGAATTCCAGCATGTCAGCAATGGCCTGGAGGGTGCAGGGGCCACGCTGTTAGGTGCTGTGTTTTGCTCCTGTTTCACAGTCCCACTGCCAACACTGAGACTTAGTGTCAGTTGCCATTTTCCATTGCCCTTGGAATGTTATTTTTCATGTTGTAGAGTTAAGGTTAAAAAAGAAAAAAATCAATTTCTGCCCTAGACAGTTTGGCTCAGTGGGTAGAGCATTGGCCCTCAGACTGAAGGGTCCCAGGTTTGATTCCGGTCAAGGGCACGCCCCTTGGTTGCAGGTTCCCTGGTCCTGGTTGGGGTGCATGCAGGAGGCAACCAATCGATGTGTCTCTCTCACATCAATGTTTCTCTCTGTCTCTCCCTCTCCTGTCCACTCTCTCTAAAAATCAATGGAAAAATATCCTCTGATGAGGATTAACAACAACAAAAAATCAATTTATTATATCCACATCACCATTAAAAGTGAGCAAATAAAGCAAGATTGAATAGGAAGCGTGTTTCTCACACCCAGCCTGCTTCACATCTTGACTTTATATGCCTTTCTCCTGAAAATAACTGAATTTTGACGCCCTGTCCTAACTTAAGCTTTGTCCTTGATTTAATGGGTAAAGCAAAAAAAAAAAAAATCTAGCTAAACTAGAGAAGCACAAAGTGTAAACTGTTAGCCTAAATGCTCTCCCCACTCCATTATATGTTCAAGTTGATTGTGATTCCAGTTTGAAGCAACCAGGCTTAGACTTTTGTGGCTCTTCCCTAAATTTGTAGGTGGGGGTTAAGGAAGAGAGTGCAAGGAGGAGATAGGGAAGACGCTGATAGGGGAGTGGAGATTCCTCTTCTGGCCTCTTTTGCCTGGAAGCCAACTCACAAGTATGCCAAGGAATGCCCTTGTGGTGACTTTGCCAGGGCAGCTACTGTCTACAAGTTAGCTTGCTCTAATTATTTGTGGTTCCCAGTTAAACCTGGAAATCTCTCCAGAGAAATACTTTTGGGGTTTGAGGTTTGCTGTCTCAAATTCTGAGGGCACTGGGAAAGCCTGGAAGACTGCTGCAGGGACCTTAACTCATTGCTTCTTAGAGTAGATCCATAGTAGCTGGTCTGGAGCGATTTCTCCCTCCAGAAGGAACACCTTAATGGCACGTCTAATTAAATATCCAAGTCTGGAGCTCTGTTTTTGTTCTTGCGTGACCTCTTTACTCCCACCTTTCATGTTCCTCGATTCTTAAATTAATGAGACTATGAAAATTTCAAAGGAACTACACAAATGTGGCACCATTAAGATGCTAGTGTAGACATGAAATTGGATTATGAAATTGGGACCAAAGGCAAGTCATAGCACTTCCATTCTAAGTGCAATTTTTATCTCTTTTATTTTCAGCTGCTCATTTATTCCCCCAAGAGAAAACAAAATCTGGAGACATCGGGGTGAAACTGTTTAATGACTGTAGAAATTGGCTTGTTACTTGGACTCTTGTGCAGACAGGGAAACATAGCTTTTGTGTGTGCGCACACTGGTGGGAACTGGATGGAGTATTTAGGCAGGAAAAAGTCAAGCTCAAGACTCAGATAAACACGCCAACAATTCAGTGATCAGCCAGTGCTCAGCCTTCTTTGGTTGGGAAACAACATGAGAACAGTCTTTGTTTTTATATTCCAGTTCATTACTGGTGAGACCTTAGCCAACAAGAAAATGCTGTCAGTACAGCTTCAGAATTCAGACAAAGAATCACGTCAGTTCTTATTTTAGACGAACTGGTTCGGCCATTTCTCCTTCAGAGCAGTAGGGTGGGTTTCCCCTGGTAAGCATAATTGAAAGGACTTGCTTCCACTTGAAAGATGTGGTAAACATCTGGCAGAGTGAGGAGAGTTTGAAACTATGTAGAAATCTTGGAAGAGACCCGGAGCCAGCGGCATAACTAACTAGATTCAGGGCCAGGGTCATTGGTTTCATGCCTGACTCCTCCATTCATTTGACTTTGACCTTGGATGTGGCTTGGTTATGTGTTTCCCCTCTGTTGAATTAGAATGATGAGATGATGAGTCACATTTACCACTGGGACAATCAATTGTAAATAACTAAAAAGCACTCTGCAAGCACGGGCTTCTACAGGGGCCCCATTATGCTAAAAAAGCTGGGAAAATTTTGCAAGTGTACAAATTTCAAGGAAGTAACAATAAACTACAGATTTTGCTATGTAAGGAAACATGTTCTTCCATAATTCCAGGATAACTGCAAGCTTTTATTATTAAAGGCACTCCGTGGTGGCATAAGGAGTGCAGAAACAGTAGGTAAGATTAAACATATTAAGAGATTTTCATGTATTGATTCATTCACTCAACATATATTTATTGAGTTCTTTCTATGATTAACTACATACAGTCCTTGCCCTTATGAAACTCACTGTGTAATTGAAGATTCAGAAAAGAAAATGGTCTCCTAGTGATATGGGCAAATAACCTGTTGTGTCTCAATTTTTATGTTTGAAAATGAAGGATCATACTCACTAGGATTAAAAGAGTATTTCACGTAAAGTACTTAGCACAGTGCCCGAGAACAATGAGATATTATGGTACTAGACAGTATCTTTATTGCAAGTATTTATATATTTATTATTATTATTTTATTTATTTCAGAGAGAAAGGGAGAGGGAAAGAGAGATAGAAACACCAATGATGAGAGAGAATCATTGATTGGCTGCCTCCTGAACACCCCCGCACTGGGGATTGAGCCAGCAACCAAGGCATAGGCCCTTGTCTGGAATTGAACCCAGGACCCTTTAGTCCACAGGCCGATGCTCTATCCACTGAGACAAAGCAGCGAGGGCAGTATTTATATTTTTTTAAAAAATCTAGACGTTTGTATAATGGATCATTGGAGGAATTTATTATTAATTGTTAGAAGACTTCCATAGATAGAGGTAGGCTTGGGGGGGGGGCGGGGAAAGAAGAATTAGACATTTCATTAACCTTCACACACAATTACACAATCATAGCATCACACACAGTGCCCAAAGGGGCATCATGGCAGGCTTCAAAATGGAAATAGAAGAAAGGAGAGTTGGATTCTAGTCTTGGCTCTGCTACAACTTACCAGTGAAATCTTGGAAGCCTCACAATTTTATGGGCTTCAGCTTCTTCATCTATAAAATGGACTGGTGGTTATACTTATATTTGTGGCCTATTCTAATTTTAAATTTGCTGGTTCTTTGTAATAAATATTGAACCTTAGTACTCAACAAAATACAGTGATAGTGCTAATTTCTTTTAGGTGGGGACTAAGACATGGGCCTATGCTAATAAACATCACTTGTATGTATAGGAGAGAATAATAGTATAAATGAGGAAAAATATTCTAGATTAGACTTATTCCTTGATAGAAAGTTTAATATGTCTCTGTGTGTGCATGTGTGTGTATATTCACACATATATAATCAGTGTGGCAGGTTACCATGGATAGTGTTGCTTACAAAAACTGGTAATGAGACCATTGGTTAAGAATATGTCCAGCTCAGCTGGCGTGACTCAGGGGTTGAGCGTCAATCCAAGAACCATGAGGTCACAGGTCCATTCCCGGTCAGGGCAGATGCCCAGGTTGTGGGCTCAATCCCCCGTGGGACATGCAGGAGGCAGCCAATTGATGATTCTCTCTCATCATTGATGTTTCTATCTCTCTTTCCCTCTTCCTTTCTCTC
>NW_005357311.1:5880409-5905913 GCF_000412655.1 Myotis brandtii | reverse complement strand
ATGGCAAGTATGCATAGAATCCTTAAGTCTCTGGAGCCAACCTTTTTAAAAAAGACAAGGTCCCGTGCAGTCCTTGGGTAAGATTGACCTGAGGTCCTCACAGTGCAGTACCTGGGCCAGAAACATCAGCATCACCGGGGAACTTGTTAGAAATGCAAATTATGAGGCTACATCTGGACCTATTAAATGAGAAGCTCTGAGTCCGGGGCCCAGCAATCTCTTTAACAAACCCTCCAAGTGATTCTGCTGCATGCTCAAGTTATAGAAAATGTCCAAGCATAGTGGTAAGTATGCATAGAATCCTTAAGTCTCTGGAGCCCACCTTTTTAAAAAAGACAAGGTCCCATGCAGTTCTTGGGTAAGATGGACCCGAGGTCCTCACGGTGCAGTACCTGGGCCAGAAACATCAGCATCACCGGGGAACTTGTTAGAAATGCAAATTATGAGGCTACATCTGGACCTATTAAATGAGAAGCTCTGAGTGCGGGGCCCAGCAATCTCTTTAACAAACCCTCAAAGTGATTCTGCTGCATGCTCAAGTTTGAGACTCACCGAATAATCTCTTGTCCAGGTAAGTCGTAAAAACCTGAAGAGCAGCAAGAGAAAAATAAGTTTGGGATTAATTAATTAATTAATTCATTCATTCATGTATTTATTAAGCATCTGTTATGTGTAAAGCTCTCTGCTTAATTCTGCAGAGAGATACCAATATATAGATACCAATATATACTCTGAAATAAAATGAGACAATGTCATGGTTGACAACATGGGAACCTAGTGGGGAAAGAAAAGATTGTCAAAGTTAAAATATGAAAGTGATGGCCTCTCCTCTTCCTCCAACCAGTGATAAAAACCTGGACATACCATTTCCAATCTCTGGATCACAGTTTCTTCTGCTGAACCAGACTCAGGAATTCTCATCCAGGAATTAGAAGGTGGTGGGCATATCAGAATCATCCAGGAGGTTTAGTTCAAAAGAAAGCTTCTACCCCATCTTGTCTTTGAGAAAATCTCATATCCTTCCCATGAGCTGGGTAGGGAAAACACAAAGAGAAAACAAAAGACAACTGCCCTAGGTGCCTTTGAAGTGACTTTGACCAGGATCAAGTACAACTTTGCAAAGCAAACTGGGTAGAAAATTACAGGTGAAGAATTTTAAAAGTTAGGTGGAGTGACCTGGGGAATGAGGCCATGTACAGACTGAATATAAGCCTCATAGTTATCAACCATGGCGAAGTGGCCCCTCGGGGACTCTGGCTTGATGGTTAACATGAATGAGACCTGAATACTCGCAGAGTTTTTCTTCTAAGGATCTGATCTCCATTGTCTCCTTTGCTCTCTTGGCCTCTCCGTGAGATAGGCGTGGGTGGGTGCTATTTCCCCATCTCATTCTTAAACAAGAGCACCAGGAAAACCAGCACCTTTGATCGTAGCAAACTCAAGCAGTCAACAAATATTTATTAAGTATCTGACATCGTTTTCTGGCATCCTTTTTTTTTTTTGAAGGTATGTGTAGGGATGTCACTTCATTTGGTCCAAGAAAAACCCAATGAATTAAGAGAAAGTTAAGTCTCCTTAGGTTGTGTAGTATCACTGCAAGGGGTAGTCTGAATACAGGCTCACATACTTTTTCTGCTAAGCCCAGTTTTCCGCCATGACTCATTCTTGCTTTTCAAGGCAGCTCACCCTGCAGCCTGCGAGTGCCCGGCTGTGAGGTTGGAGTGTGGTAAGGTGAGACCTCCATTAACCAGGAAAGGTGGTTAATTAATGTTTTCTCATTAACCGGAGTTTAATCAGAAAAAACGTTTCAATGCTGTTGTTTAAATAAGTAAATAAAAAACTCAGAACAATAAAAGAGTGCAAATGGTTTTGGAACAGGGGGCAGGAGTGCTTTGTTCTAGCCCTGCTTCTGCCATCGAGTGACGTTATGATGTTTGACATCACTTTGACTCTTTTGGCCTCAACTTTCTCATCTGTAAAATGAGAAGGTAATTCCAAGTGGTCCTTATGGCTCCTCTAAGTGTTCTTTTGAGGTTCTGTACTTTTTCTCTGATGGTCAGGGACATTGCTATCCCAATGTTAGTTCATATCCAGGCCAGCAGCAACTGATGGAGAAACTGAAGGAGAATGGGTCAATATGCTCTTGGAATGAGAAAGAAACATAGTGTGACTTTTGGGGGGAAAAATTGGTATCAGCTCATTTGAATATATTTTAATGCTTAATATATTTCAGTATATTTGGTATAGGTTCACTTGGGTATATTTGCAAATAAATACATATTTAATATATTTGTAAGCCTAGTAAGCCAACAGGTGATTTTAATTTTGCTCTTTATTGTTTATTTGCTATAACTACATGATGAACATATATTGCTTGTATAATAAGAAGAGTTATAAAAAATGAACATTGTAAAAATGGAATCACAGAGGTTAAAAGCTGAAAAAGTTCATAGGTCTAGTGCAGTCCATTCATTTTCAGATTAAGAAACCGAGGACCAGAGAGATAAGTGACCTACCTGCTCCACCTCTCTGACCTTGTCAGACACAGTCTTGGGGATACCCACAAAGTGTCCAGTTTCTTAGCCCAGTACTTCTTTTGCTATTCCATACTTTCATTGTGTTTTTCTACTTTCTTCTAAAAAAATAAAATGAAATAAAAAAGGAGACAAACAACAATTATAATTGGGCATTCTTGTTATTTAGATTCTATTGGTCAAGCCCTGGTAAATGCCATGGCTTAGCCAGCAGAGATGCCCTGCTCTTTGGGGGTGATCTATTGGAATCCAGGCTTCCCCCATAGACCGTCACCAAAGTTCATCTGCACTGTATGGCCAGGGTGGCTGCCATGCTGTGCGTCTTTGCTCTGCCCTGCACATTGTAGCAGTTTTTAACATAAGATACACTCAAGATCACAACAAAGATCATTAGCAGAGACTAAACAGGGCAAAGGAACAAGGAGAAAAGATACATGGGAGCCGAACATAAGATACACTCAAGATCACAACAAAGATCATTAGCAATACGTTTAGGAGACTAAACAGGGCAAAGGAACAAGGAGAAAGGATCCATGGGAGCCCAGGAGGAGAAAAGAGTGACACCCTAGGTTGGGTACTCCCGTGATGTTAGTGCACAGGCTGCTCATTTATAGTTAGCAGTGCCTGTGTGTGGAAACTCAGCACTCTCTTCATATTGGCCTCATTAATTGTCTCTTCCTTGATTCTGGTGACTTCAGAAAAAAAGAGACTTATTTTTGTCAGTTTGGAGTTAACTGATTTGTATAAACAATCTAATTGTGTTATTATCTAGTGTCTTCTAGATAATGAATGACAAGTCAATGTTCTACAGAATGACAGATGTTTGCAGGTGGATATGATGGGGACTGTCTCTACATAGAAACCAAGTTGGCCGAATACTGCTGGCTTATATTGTGAACAGGGTGCCTAAAACACAAGCCCACTTTTTCCTAATCATATGTAATTTCTACAAATAAATATTTCTTATGCTTTACATCTGCATGGAAAATTGCCTCCTACACAAGCCACACCTTCCAGCCAGGTCCAAACCTCTCACCACCAATGTTATCATTATACTTGGGATTCCAGCTGCCTTTGGTTATGAGGATTTCATGCAAATATGAACCAAAGGGAGCAAAACATAAAACGCTGCCATTTTTTTTCCCTTCCCAATTTCCCCAAGTTAAATAACAGTTTATTCTGCAGGCTTTCAAATCACTCCCACAAAATTGGCAATCCAATACAATTGACACATTCATGCTAATCCACTCAGAAGTAAATACACTGTGGTAAACACCGTGATATTTGCAAAGACCATAGCTCCCCAATTACGGAAGAATTAAGTTGGGATATAATGAGGGAGGGCCAAGTGTGATTCAGCGTGGAGGGAAGCAGCCTTTCCATTGTGTCTAATCCTCAAGTGGAAACTTTCTATGCATTTGAGAACTTAAAAGCGTGGTTCACTTTGACTGTTGCTTTAAATAAAAGCATTGCACCACGTTTTCTTGTTTTCCACCTAAGAATGAGCAAAATGCCCCTAAGAGGTGCTGGGTTCAGGATTTTTCTGGACTTAGCCAATACTAGGACATGCTCAAGCCCTCTCAGGAATGTTTGTGTCACGAAACCACAACCTGTTGGTTCAGTATTTGTTGGATGTTCATGGAAAGACAAGGGAATTTAGTCTGTTTAGTAAAGCTGGGTTTGAGTCCTGGATTTACCCTCTTACTAGTCACCACCCCAGGAAGAACCAATTCAGCACTGTAAAAGTTACTGGAGTTTTTACGTGCATTGTCGCCTTACGTTGATCCTGTGAGGCAATGAAGGCACTAGTTAGTCATTCCCGTGTCGGAGATGAGGAAGCCAGGGCTCAGACAGGTTGTTAGTTGCACGTTATCTCATAGCAGCCGCTTTCCTCAGCAGCAATCACGCGCAGGCAGAGGTCCAGAGAAGGTAGGTGCTTCCCCGGGCATCACACAGCAAGTCGGATGCTGGCAAGAGCACAATGAGTCTGGAATTTCCAGCCCATTGCTTAGGTCACTGGACCATGCCGTCTCAGTGTGTCCAGCCTGGCCTGGGAGGTGAGCCACCTCGCATTTCATCCCCTAGGCCAGGAAACTGCTCCTGAGCCCCGATTGGGTCAAAGTGAGCACAATGACCATAGGCAGGTAGTTGGGAGAGGAAATAAAATACTAATGATGTTCTTTGCAGTTTCAAGAGCCTCTCTCGTCCCTATAAATGGATGGCCTGGACAGACGACTCTGTAGTTGTAATAAATAAAGACTTGCCACCACTTTCATCTCTGATCCCGGTCCACCCACAGGCTTCAGGAAAATGCCTGGCTGAGCAGACAGCCTCGCAGATTTCAGTCTGTGTCCATCCGGAGGCGTGGGCCCTCTGGGAGAAGGCCGAGTCTGCTCCTACATTGCTCCTAGATGACAGTCTGGAGTTAGGGCTTTGCCTAGAGAGCATTAGACGCCAAACAACACAGTGATGACACAAGAGGAACGTTTTTCCCTCTTTCACTGGACACTTGAGTATAACCAAGTACATTTTATTGAGCACATACTATGTATAGGACCAAAGTCAAATATCTAACAAGTGCTAATAATCAGTGCTAATATCAGCAAACTGTTATAGTATGCTGGACCTTCTCCCAATACAGATGAAAATTATTAAAAAGTTAAATCAGTGGGAAAAGAAATCTATTTTTAAAATATATTTTTATTGATTTCAGAGAGGAAGGAAGAGGGAGGGAGAGATAGAAACATCAATGATGAGAGAGAATCATTGACTGGCTGTTTCCTGCATGCCCCACACTGGGGATGGAGCCCGCAACCCAGGCATGTGCCCTGACCAAGAATCAAACCATGACCTCCTGGTTCATGGGTGGATGCTCAACTACTGAGCCACACCAGCCGGGTAAGAAATCTATCTTTGGAAGATAGGGAGAGAAGAGAATGAAAGAGTTGTGGAAAATAGTTATTGATGTTACACTTGTTAAAAGCAGCATTTATAAATTTGAACTCCCTTGGTTTAGGAACAAAAGGTACATTTTGTGCAATTTGGTTTGTTTATAAATGGTCATGTTTTGTGTGTTCCTGGATATGAAATGCAAAAATAAAATATCCAGAAAGATGTGTGACAAAGAGCTTTTCCAAGAAAAGTCGTTAGAAATAAACATCCTTTTCTGATTTATTTTCCTATTTTACTCTAATAACTTAATTTATAAATGTATTTAATTTAATTTAATTTATTTTTTGGTAGTTACTAATTCACTGTAGCAAAGATTGCTATAAGTAAAAAAATATGATTTTAGGAAAAACAAACAGAAAACAACAACAACACACACACATACACACACAAAACAAACAAATCCCACTAAGATTTCTCCAAATCCATCAAACTAAAGCTATCTCATGTTAATTCTTTTATTTTTCTGTACTTCGATTTAAGTATTATTTAGCTATGACTTAGTAATTTCTATGGTGTTTTCCTCCAATAAATTAGTTCCTATTTGACCATATTTATTGCCTTTAGTTGCCTTCAGGGGGACCTCTGTCCTCAGTTGATTTTAAACCTCCCATCTCCCCAAGGAGCCCAGTGGGGGAGGAGGGAGCCTTGTGCTTTTCTGTCTTCAGCAAACACACCTGTGGTGCACAGGAGTGTCCCAGTGTCACTCAGGTGTCCCTCAGGGCTGTGGAAGGATGTGGAGGAGGAGAGGAACTGGAACTCTGTACTAGGATAAGTTTAAACATTTGGTTTCTGCTGTTCATTGATGAATGATGTCCAATGTTTGACTTGTCTGTTGGGTGGATATGAGAAGTAGGAGATAATGAAAGAGAAAATAATCCTATATAATAAAACCCTAATATGCAAATTGACCAAATGGCAGAATGATGGGTCGCTATGATGCGCACTGACTACCAGGAGGCAAACGCTCAACACAGGGGGTGCACTGCTCAGCCAGAAGCTGGGATCACGGCTGGTGAGCACAGCAGCAGTGGCGGGAGCTTGCGGCAGCGCTAAGGACATCCCCCGATGGTTCCCGCACTGTGAGAGGGTGCAGGCCAGGCGGAGGGACCCCCTGCCCCCCAGTGCATGAATGTCGTGCATCGGGGCTCTAGTTTAAGTATAAAAGATAAAATAAGAAAACTAAAGCTGTCACATTTTACTGAATTAAAAACGTTGAATCATGTGTGCATGTATTTTATCCCTCTCTGTGTCTGCTCACTTTTCATTTAATATTAAGTAAGCATTTACTACTATGGGCCATGTCCAAGACTTTATACTGGGGACTCAGAAATAAATGACACAGTCTTTGCAGTATCTGAGCCTGGCATTTCTCACACATTATTTCACTTAATTTTTTTCAATAATGCACTAAGGTACAAATCTTCACCCCCTTTTCAGAGAAGTGAATGGTTTTGGAAGTTAAGCCACCTGCTCAAGGACATATAGTGAGTGACTTACTAGTGTCTGAGAACTCTACTTGGGAAGGATTTTGAAGATTTCATATATAAGACCTGGTCCTGGTCTAGCAAAAGAAACCAAAAATTAAGTTATTTAACAGATATTTGCTGAGTACCTACAAGGTACAAAAATTGTTCTAGGTGTGGTACTGGGGATTGAGCCCACAACCCTGGCAGGTGCCCTGACTGGAGAATCCAACCAGAGAACTCTCAGTGCATGGGATGAGGCTCAACCAACTGAGCCACACTGGCCAGGGTAATACAGAAAATCTTGATATATGATGGTATAGCCAGTGAAACACTTTCTGTTGATATAAGTCAATATGGAAAGAGGTCCCCGAGACAAGACAGAATTGACAAATATCAAAGAGTGTTGTGCATGCAGAAGAGGGCACAGAAGAGGGGTGTCTGTTGAGGTTAGGACCAATGGAAAGATGTGCATGAAACTCTTGTGAATTGAAAGTTTTCTATGTTTTGTAGAAAAACAACAACTGGTGAATGTGAAGGTGATCATGATGAGAAAGAAGATGGTATTAATGATGCCTGAGAGATAATGAGTCTGACCAGTAATTGCTCTCTTCATTTGAGCATGAAAGGTCTGAAAACTGATGGTACCTGAAGGGCATTAAGCTGACTGCAAACCAATATTTCATTTAGTACATTTTTTTTCATGTTAATAAACTTTGGCTAGTAGGAGTCCTTGGGGCAGGGAGTACATATCCTGAATAGAAATATTGAAAAATTAGAGAAACATTCTTATTGCTAATGACTTGGTCAACTGAGATTGGGTAATCGGCCTCATTTCTGTTTGTTATTAGGCATAACATGTTTTATTCCTTCGTGTAGAAAATACGAGCTTTTGATATCACTGCTTAGTATAATTGACTCTTCTGAGCCCTGTTTGAACTTAGTGATTCATCATTTTTCAAATTAGTAGGGACACGGATAGGGTAATCTGCGTCTGTAATCAGTAAAACCTTCCGAATGCCTTCCACAATAATGGATTAGGCTGTCATTTGTAGTATCTCTTATTTCTGTTATCATCTGCGCCTAAGATGTCAATTTAAGCTTATTAGTTTAATTTTTAAGACATTTCTTCTTACTGCTGACAGCCATAGGAAGCACGTCCACTTGATGCGTGCTGCCTTATTTGTTGAATTTGGCAGAAGTGACCACCCCCCCCACCTTGTAAAAGACAAGATACTCAAGTGTCAAGCGCTTACAGGGTCATCCATCTTCTTTGGCCTTCCACCCACTGGGGCTGGACCACATGCACCCCCTGTTCGGGCCCTGTCTCCGCTTTCTCTTTGTCATTATGCTGTTGTCAATTCCGCCATTTATTCAGTGATTAATCATCATTTGGAAGGTTCTGCTGGGAGCCAACAGAAAGGGGAGTATTCCTGCAGGTGGTATCTCTCTGATTAGTCAAAAGTGATAATGACTTGCTGCTGGGGCTTTGTCCTAAGGAGGGGAATTCTTTTTCTTTTGCAGAAATGCAATTGAATTTTATAAACTGGGAAATAAATTTAATTGTACAAAGAACATTAGAATGGGTCTTTAAAACGTGTTACGCGGAGAAACTGCTTTCCTTACGGCACCTTTAGAATCACAACTTGCTTACAATCTTACCTTTGAATTTTTTAAAAATTCAGAGCGTTAAAGATGCACGTTCATGCCAACAGAAGTGCCTAAAAGTAACTCCATGGAAGATGAGATATCTGATGTTTTATCAGCAATTACTCTCACTGAAGTAATATGTTTAATATTTTTACCTTTGAGAGCCACAAAGATGGATGATGGTATTTAACTTGGTGCAGTATTACTCTTTTTTAAAAATCTTTTATATTATTTATTTAGAAAATAATATCTCTGACAATGAAGGTATTGGCTATATTATTTACTAGTAAATATGACAGCCTTCATTAAAAAAGGGGTGAGCAAGATAGATACCCTGGAAGATTTCCCCAGGAGTCTCAGGCTCCACAGAAAGGGGGTACCTTGTTGGTGGTGGTGAAGTCCACCCAGAGAAGTAAGTGTGTTTTGGATGGTGGAGGGAAGAAAGGAACCAGGGAGGGTGCGGAGGAGAAGGGAATGTCAGCCTGCTTCCAGCCTGACCAGTCTCTCCACCAGTTGTTACCTATGTGCTTCCTCAGTGAGCAAGCAGGGTTTCCAGAGAGAGTATGAGTGTGTGTGTACGTGAACTTTTTTCACTGCTCAGTTGATCAATGTGAGAAGGATGAGTGGCTCAGAGAGAATTACTCATTTCAGTCTTACTCCTTTGGGCAAATTCAGAGATCCTGGAGGCTGCCCTGCATTTATTTATCATATTCATCCTCCCTTAATGGGAAGTCTCTCCCAATTGACGTGTGGGTAAAAGAGACTAAACATGTCAAGGTTCCAGAACCAAATCCTGGTGACGGGTACTTACTTTTAGTAGTCAATTATCTCATTCTCCCCACCCTTCCTCCTCTCTGCCAAATTTTGCTGGTGACTCAAGATTTTCCTCGGATCTTTGCTTCCTTGGTCTGAGTCTGAGTGTGGCAATCTCTGAAGGATCCGCATATAGGTAGCCACCGGAAGCTCAACGCTGGTGTGTGTGTGTGTGTGTGTGTGTGTGTGTGTGTGTGTGTGTTTAAAGTGGGAAAGGGGTCCCTCCCTCCAGGACAGCTGCCTCTTGGGCTGGGAGGGAGGTTCGGTTGGAACTGAGGTGATTTGCAATTCATAGCCTCAGCCAGTCACTCCTTGACAGGCAAGTTTCCCCAGGACTGGGAGCAGCTGTTGCCTGACAGGGAGATGGGCTAGAGATAGCTGAGCTGCCTGCCTGGGAGGTGGCTGGGAGTCCTATGGCGGAGGAAGGGCTCTTGCAGAAGACAGGTTGAGAGTAAGAGATCCAGGTGGATGTGTGAGGGGTGGGGAGCAGCCCCAAAGCCCTCTCCTGGGCAAAAGAGCAGAACACTGAATACAAACCTCCAGATCTTCAAGCCCCTCCTTCTCCCCTCCCCAGTCTAACACGGTTCTTGGAGTCTTACATCCTCAGGGGTAAGAGACTGAAGACAGCTTGAGTGTAATCTGTCCCAGGTGGAGATGGCTTTTGAGTGAACACCATGACCTACAGACTTGGTTCCCAAAGTGTGGTTCCTGGACCAGCAGAGTTAGCATCACTTGGAAACTTGTTAGAAATGCAAATTCTTGAGCCCTACCACAGACCTACTGAAGCAGCAACTCTGGGGCCTTGACACCCGCTATCTAGTTTAACAAGCCCTAGAGATGTTTCTAAACATGCTAAAGTTTGAGAATCACTGACCTGGAGTGAAACAAGCTATGACTCAATGATTTGAGGCAAAAGGGCACACTAAGGAGAACAGGGTCTTATGAGCCCTCTTATTACTCCTCCCGTGAGATGACCTTCTCTACCTATAACTAAAGACATCCCACCCATGGGTTCCAAGCTGCTGAATGCAAGAGACTGAAAATAGCACTTACCATTTAACTAGCGGAGTATTTCAACTTTGGCTTGGGAATTGTTGAAAAACTTGCACAGATGTGGCTTTCCCTTCTTTTTTCTAGTACTCAGGTTAGTTCTCCTAGAGTTGAACCATTGCCCTTTGGTGAGTGACTCTCCAAGGTCTGGGTGAAGGAGAAAGGGGATCTGCATTTATTAAGATCTGGCAAGCACATTGTGCTAATAAAGAGCATTAGGGCCCTAACCGGTTTGGCTCAGTGGATAGAGCATCGGCCTGCAAACCGAAAGGTCCCAGGTTCGATTCCGGTCAAGGGCATGTACCTTGGTTGGGGGCACATCCCCAGTAGGAGGTGTGCAGGAGGCAGCTGATTAATGTTTCTCTCTCATTGATGTTTCTAACTCTCTATCCTTCTCCCTTCCTCTCTGTAAAAAACCAATAAAATATATATTTTTTAAAAAAGAGCATTAGGTAATATCCCAGTGGTTAGCAAACTCTATCTCCAGCCCAGCCTCCTGCCTGAGGTGGACATTTGATGGGAGAGAATAGTACCTTCAGAAAGTTAGCCATGTGTCCAAAGCTGTGATCAATACATAGCAGTAGGTTCCTTGGTGGATTCTTATTGAATTGAAACCTGCTTGACTTCACCTCCAGAGCCTGTTTGTTACTCTTCATTCATACACTTCTCTTAACCTTCTTGAACCCAATTTTAATTTTGGTTTAGGCTTTTGCAGTAACAAGTTCCAGATGAGGTAATGAATTGACTATCTACAGTGTAAAGGAATGTATCCCTTTATTTATCCTGAAACGACCTCTTCCAAGTTTCAAGAGTTGCTTATCTGAAATCTTAACTCGTAGGTTAGGGTGTTGATGCTTCCGACTTTGTCTGAGATAGTCTCTGTGATTGCGCCACGATGCGTCAGTAGTACTGATAGCACTGCCACACCACACCAGGTGAGAAACTCCAAGGAGAGGAATACCATCTGAATCTATGCCAGGGTCTAGCTCGCTTGTGCTAGAGTTGGTGGTCTACAGTGTGGTTTAGAAATTCACAAAGATCCAACCACATTCCTCCTGAATTGGTGCCTTATATTCTATCTGGAAACTCATTTCTTTAGGTAAAACATTTTCTTTAGTATTTTCTCCTACTAGATTAAGCTTTCATGAAGTCAAGGAGAAAGGCTTCATCATTTTTTGTTGGCCCCTACCACCTGTCATAGAGCTCGAAATAATTGGCTTGCCCTAACTCTTAGTGCATGCGTGTGTACATGTTCTTAGAGAAGGGTAACAAGCTATTTCCTTACATCTTAGTTTGAATGGGATGTGAGGGTGAAGTTGGCTTTACATTTGGAGACAAAAAAGGCATCCTCTTTGCCTTTATGAAAGTTAAATCTAGTAGAACATATTTATAAAGGAGTTGTTTCACCCAGAGAAATGTGTTTCCACTGGTAGAAGTTTAGGCACTTTTGATCTGGTCAATTGATCTGGCCAGATAGGAGTCACCTTCCTCTCACTCCTCTGCGTGGTTTCTAGAAGGGATCTCATCTTAGAGAAAAAGTCTTATCCATTCACCGAAAGCCAGGAAGAGCAGGACAGCATGAGTGTCCTTCTGGGGACTGGGAATAGAAAATAAAGATACATTGAAATAACAGTGAGTATTTATTGAGCATTTCCTATGTACCTGGAATTCTCTAATGTACTTAATAGCTATCAACTCATTTGATTTTCATGATAAACTTATGAAGTAGGAACTCTTACTATCCCCACTTCATAGAAGAGAAAACCAAGGTCAGAAAGGTTAAGTAACTTCCCCAAAGGAGACTTAGCTAGTAAGTGGAAGAGCTAGAATTCCAATCCAGATAGTCTGATTTCAAAGCCTGGCTCTGAAATAGTATGTTCTACTGACTCCCTGGAGAGGAAAAGGGGCCCAGGAAAGCAAAATCAGGGTTGAAGATTACTTACACTTTAAGATTTTTGCCAAGAATGAGCCCAATATTTCATGGGGGCAGTGCTTCAGGGAACCAAGACTAGATATTGCCAGGAATTTGGGAAGGAATGGATGAAACAAATGCTTTATGAGAACTGGTCCTAAATGGTTTGGCTCAGTGGATAGAGTGTTAACCTGTGGACTGAAGGGTCCTGGGTTGGATTCCAGTTAAGGGCACATGCCTGGGTTGTGGGCTCAGTCCCCAGTAGAGGGCGTGCATGAGGCAGCAGATCAATGATTCTCCCTCATCATTGATGTTTCTATCTCCCTCTCCATTTCTCTCTGAAATCAATAAAAAAATATTTTTTTTAAAAAAAGAGGAACTGTGCTTTGTCAGGTTGGGGAAGGAAAGGGTTATTTAGAGGGAGATCTAAGTAAGATCTTCCTTGCAGCTCCGGCAGTGGTCCTCCCTTCTCCTGTTCACCCCTCCCTAATAATTTGATCAGTTCTCTGTGGAAAGCACTTAGTTGCTATGGTAATGAGTACTCTATAAATATTAATAGAATAAATCCAAACAGAGTATCGCCCCATTAATGCAGGGGCTCATGGAATTAGCCTTGAACATCATGGTCTAATGATGTGCTACACAGTCATTTTATTTTAAATCCCATTGAACGTGTGTGCTAGCGCTGGACCTCATAGTGATGAGCAACAAAGATCTGGAGCAAATGATGTCATGTTGCTTTTGAAGCCCAAACAACCTGTTCTCAAATGCTGTACATGCCATATATGTTCACTGTTTTGATGTTTTTAGTGGAATTTAATAAAAATAATTGTTATTCTGACTACTTGATATTATATTTGGTAACTTAACTCATGAGCTTTTAGCATTGAAGAAGTACAGATTCATCCAATTTTGAGCAGGAAAGGATCTTAGTGATTGTTTAGACTGGGAGTCTCAAACTTAAATGCCTGCAGGGTTGAGGCAGGTAAGGGAAATGAGGGAAGCAGGCTGTGCATAAGATAATGGGAATAGTAGGCACGGTGCCGTGCTGGGAGCTTGGCATCTCATTCTAAATGCAATGTGTTTGTTTACTCATGTTCCCTCCATCTTAGGATTTTAAGGTGATACAAGAAAATATAATTAAAAAATAAGAAATAGGATGTGGGGAAAACAATGATAATAAAAACAAAATTAAGGATAAGGTTAATGAACATAATGATTTTAAAGCTCTCTGTGGTTGCTAGATGTATGTCACGAGTTTCTGAGCTTCCTAGCAGCCAATGTAAAGAAAGGAACATGAACCAAATATTCAGGAGAAGCCCAGAGTACTTTTAATTCTGAAGCTCAAAGATGCTGTATGGACTCCCTTGTTTAAACTCTGTCCTTCTTTCCTTTTCTCTTGGTTCTCCTCTCATTTCTCTAATGATGCCTCCTGTGTTGCTTTTGTGAACATCTTTCCTTCACTGATCCCTTTGGCCCTCTGCCCTATGTTCATCCTAGCCTACTTACACACGGCAGGCAAATGCCGACCACGTATACCTTTGTCCCCAGTTCAGAGTTCTCTTTTAACTTTCAGATTTATATTTCCAATTCCAGCTCCCCAGCATAGTTCTCATCAAAGATGTCCCTCATGTCATCATATCCCCAAACTGAATTTATCCTCTTCCTCTACCTTAATCCTAACAGCTTTTACTCTTACACTGGCTCCTCCTGTTTTCTTTGTCTAGCAAATTACACTACCAGCTCTTCACCACGAGGCTGCCCTAAACAGAAACCTAGGATTCATGTTTGAGCCTTTCCTTCTCTCATTCCAGATGCAGCTGAGAAGGTGTATTAGTCTTATATCTTTGATACCACTCAAAGCTCCAGAGCCCTCATCTAAAGCCCAGAGTGCCCGTCCTTCCAGCCAGGCCTTTCATGACCACCTTTCTTCTAAAAAAATAGTCCTTCCAAGAGTCTGATCTAAAAGCCTGAGGTAATACCAGATGCCCTTCTCCTGCCTCTGAACCCCATTTTTTATCTCCCCAGTATCCTGAGCCAATCCTTTATCCTGTTTAGCTCCTCAGCCTCTTCTCTGCTGTTTTCTGCTCAGCTCCCTGCCTCTGAGCCCAGGCAGCAAATGCCTCAAGGGGAAGAGTGGCCCAAACACAAGGCTCATCCTTCCTCCTCTTCGCTTCCTTTCAGTCTGTAATCTTGGTCCCTTTACAGCCTGAATGACTTGGTGGCCATGAACCTCAATTTCTGTCCCCTGTTCCCACAAGACTATCAAAACCTCCATTCAGCAACTCTCTGTTGGCTCTTTGCTTGGCTCTCAGCCTCTCTGCCCAAGCTGTGCCAATAGGCACATCAGCAAATCCCTAGAGGGGGGGAAAGGTAGAAGTTGGGCTTATCTCAAAAGTGTCCCTTTTCTCTGGGACCTTGGTCCCTGTGGTCCTTGCTGTCTTCATTGCTATCCAATGCCTTCAAAAGAGTTGTTTGGTTTTCTTTTTCATTTATTATCCAGCTTTTCTAATTATTCTTGGTTGGGAGGGTTTCTCTGCTCCATTGACCTTTGTTTATGGAAAAGCATATTAAAACTCAAGGAAGGCAACTAGGCTCATTCAACAATAACATTAACAATGTATCGAGACTTACTGCTTCCTTCCAAGAGCATTAATCTCTTGGGGGTCTTTGTGAGACTAAATGTGTTTTATAATTTATGCCACCACTTCACACACATTTAAGAGGAGTTTATGGGGGGGGGAGAATTCTCATCCCTAACTAATTAATTAATTAGCTAACTAACTGACTAACATCAACAATTAACATTTGTTGAGCACTTGCTATGTGCCAGAAACTGTTTTTAAGAACTCTGCATATACCATTTCATTTATTCCCCACAACTTTGAGAAATGGATTCTTTTACAATTCTTCTTTTTCAGATAAGAAAACTAATACACAGAGATATTTAATGATTCCATAAGATTACTCACTTCATAAATGAAAAAGCCAGAGTTTTAACACAAAAAGTCTGACTACAAGGTCCTTGTTCCTAACCACTATACTATTTGCTTTTTCCTAACCATCAAACTATTACTATTTTTAGTGGTGGCAAAAAAAAAGAGGAGTTCTGGAAGTACTTTGAGTTATGACAATGTCTTAGGAATAAGTTTATGAACTCAGTATAGGACATAATCTTATTTATATGCATAAACTCACTTCATTAATTTGTGGTGAATTTACTAGATAGAATCAAATTTATGTTCTGTTATCCATCAAAAGAAACAAAAACAGTCATTGACAACATTCAGGTCTTCTTGATTTAGTAAAATCATGACTGAGAAAAATACTATATTTTGATTTTCTAAGCACATCTGACACATTCTTAAATTTTTTTAATTTTTAAAATTGATTTTAGAGAGTAGAAGGGGAAGAGAGAGAGAGAAACATTGATGTGAGAGAGAAACATTGATCAGTTGCCTCCTGCATGCATCCCACCCGGAATCGAACCTGCAACCTTTTGGTGTATAGGATGATGCCCCAACCAACTGAACCACACCAGTTACAGCAACTTACATACTTTTTGTCACTACTTAGTAGACCAGTACAGTCTTAGGTACTGAGACCATATTTATTTTTTTCAGACACTGTCTCTGAATGATCTAGAATTATCTTAGTTCCAAATATTTTAGTTCATTGTCTTCATTAAAGTCAACCAAAGGGATTGAGAAGTACAGATTGGTAGTTACAAAATAGTCACGGGGATGTAAAGTACAGGACAGGGAATCTAGTCAATAATATTATCATAACTATATATGGTGCCAGGTGTGTCAGGTGAATATTGGAAATATTAAGGCAGGGGGATCACTGTGAAAGTATATGATTGTCTAGCCACTATGCCGTACACTTGAAACTAACACAAAATATTATTGAATGTAAACTGCAATTGAAAAAAATTAGTAAAATAAAAGCAAACCATATTTTCTAATTGGGGTTTCTGATTTTCCATCAGAAAAATCTGGTGGCCACACTTTTTTATTTTACTTTATTGATTTCAGAGAGGAAGGGAGAGGGAGAGAGAGATAGAAATATCAATGATGAGAGAGAATCAATGACCGGCTGCCTCCTGCACACCCCCTACTGGGGATCGAGCCCATAACCTGGGCATGTGCCCTTGACCAGAATTGAACCCGGGACCCTTCAGTCTGTAGGACTACACTCTATCCACTGAGCCAAAACAGCTAGGGCTAGTGACCACACTTTAATCTTTTTTTTTCTAACTTCTTTCAGAAGAAGACTTTTCTCTATGAGAAACCCACCCCGTTCTTCTCTTCCTGTCTAAGTACCTGAAAAGGTATTGCATTTATGGTTAAGTGTTTGACATGTCAGGAATTACAATTAGTACAATATGCAAGTTTTAAATTTTGTCCTGATTCTCTAAGTGGAACTAAGTCATCATATATATTGGATTTGCTTTGTTTATAGAAACTGTTTTTTCAAGGAAACAATTAAGTTTCTCCCCCCATCTTCCATTTTTATAGTCCAAATTATTATATTAGTTATCTATTGCTGTGTATCATATTACCCCAACATTTAGTGGCTTAAAAATAACAAAATTTATTACCTTATAGATTCTGTGTATCAGAAATTTGGAAGTGGCTTACCTGGATGGTTCTGGCTCAAGGTTTCTTATGAGGTAAAAGTCAAAATGTTGCCCAGAGCATCTGAAGCCTCACTGAGATTGGAGGATTAATTCTGAGATGGTTCACAAGTGCTGGCTATAGGCAAAAGATTTAATTGTGTACCAAGTGGCCCTCTCCATAAAGGTACCAGAGTGCCTTCATGACATAGTGGCTAACTTCCCCCAGAGTGATCTACAAGAGAGTAAGGCAGGAACTCATATGTCTTCAATGGATCTAGCTTTAGAAGTCATAAACCTTCATTTACATAATATCCTATTAGATATTCACTGTGGGAGTGGACAATACAAGGGCACGAACACCAAAAGGTGAGAATTGATGGAGGCATCTTGGAGACTGGCTTTTAGAGTTATTCATTTAACAATTCCTAATTGAGTATTCACTTGTCATTGTGAAGGATAGAAAGAAATACTAAGTATAACCCAGGCTTCATAGGTCCTTACAGTCTCAGAAAATATACTAGCAGTAAAAGACAATGCATGTTAAATAGTGGTCATTTCAGGCAATGATATTTATTGAGAGGTGACTCTCCCTGGAAACAGTCAATGAAGACTTCAAGGACAGGTGTGATCGGTGCTGGGTTGGAAGGATGAATGAGCAATTGGAAAAAAGAAAATTCTTGTTCTTTTTAATTTCCTCTTAGAGCACTGTCCTTCCCAAATCAAAATATCAAACTGTATCAGGTAGGGTTTTTTTGGTTCAAGCAAAGATGACAACTATGGCCAACTCAAGAAAGAGAAAACGAGTTACCAGGAGTTTCTCCCAGGAGCCACGGACAGATGAATAACAAGGTCTATGAAAAGCAAGTGCCAGAGCAGCCCTGGGGATCATGGCAGCAGGAATGCATAGATAAGCTCTCTAGGATTTGACACCAAATAAATATCCTCCATTGATCTTCCTTCTGAGGGCCCAGAAGAGAGTCTGATTGGTCCAGCTTGTGTCATGTGGCTACTTCATTGAGGAGATAAGAGGGCCTGTGATTAGCAGTCTCCCAGACTCACAAGGAGTGGAGAGGGGCTAATTCCACCCCAAAAGGGATCCTGGGCCTTTTAAAAAACCCAAATAGTTTTCCATTAAAAAATTGTCTTTGCATTTTTAAGAAAATGGGAGTCTCAATGAGTCTCAAACACTCTCCTATTTATTTTTATGTTGGGGTTGATGCTCATGGCAGAGGGAAAATAGCAGAACAATTGCTTTAGGCACTAAATTTTCCCCAAAGAGGCATCCAATTCATCTTGTATTTCTGGTGTGTTTGAGTTTGTAATTAATTTGCCTAAAATGTTTCCAGAATGCTGTTCTCTGGAAATGAGCAGTTATCCTCTTTTGCTCAGAAGCAATATGGCATCCTGAATTTCCCAATAATTTTTTTCATGGTATTTCCCAATTTTTTTCCTATGGTACTTACCATAGTTTATAATTACTATTCATTATTATCTATAATGATTAGTCTATTTATTTACTTATTTGAAACATCTGTCTGCACCATTAAACCAAAATCTTTACTATTACTTATAATAAAGCAAGGTTTTGCAACCTTAGCACTACTGACATTTGGGAATGGTCCATTCTTTGTTTTGGGGGACTATTCTATGCATTGCAGGATGTTTAGCAGCATCCTTGGCTTCTTACTAGATGCCAGTAGTACTTCCCCAATTGTGACAACCAAAGAAACATCTCCAGATATCCCTTGGGGGGATAAAACCGTCCCTAGTTGAGAACCACTCATGTATATAAAATCTATACTAATAAAAGGGTAATATGCTAGTTAGACCAGATGTCTTCCAGGCGTTCTTTCAGACAAAGCCACGGTGGCAGGGGCCAAGGGAGAGGCAGTTAAGGATGATCAGGCTGGCAGGGGAGCAGTGAGGGGGCGATCAGGCTGGCAGGGGAGCAGTTAGGGGAATCAGGCCAGCAGGGGAGAGCAGTTAGGGGGATCAGGCAGGCAGGGGAGAGCAGTTAGGGGCGATCAGGCAGGCAGGCAGAGTGGGTAGGGGTGATCAGGCAGGCAGGCAGGTGAGCGGTTAGGAGCCAGCGGTCCCGGATTGCGAGAGGAATGTCCAACTGCCAGTTTAGGCCCAATCTTTGTGGGATCAGGCCTAACCGGCAGTCAGTCATTCCCTGAGGGGTTCTGGATTGGAGAAGGTGCAGGCCATGCATGGGCCGCTAGTTCATGTATTAAGTAATGCATGCATGAATGAAAGAATTAAGTCTCACTCTGGAATGTGATGGGATTTCACCAAATCCTTGAATCCTTGGGATTTTCCAGTCCTTGATTAAATGTTTGCCCCTTGGTGTATTCAGATTTATTCATTCTTTCATCTCTTTGCTCACAAAACATTTATTGAGGACCTGTTATGGAAAGAGGTCAGGGTGCTGTAGATTGTTTACACTCGGCAAAGCTCAGGGGGCCTGTGCTGGGCATTAGATGGTTAAGGATGAACAAAATATGAATTACTTTCAGCTTATTATGATCCAGGGAGTATGGTAGTCCGAGCAGCACATTTTGGATCAAGCTTACGCTGCTTGCAATGCTTTCCTGGTTCTTCCCTGCTTTTCTGTGTCTTAACATCCTTCACACCCAGTTTGGATTCACCTTCTCCTGTGCAGAGAGAGTCTAGATCTATTTGGCCTTTGCTACCTATCATACTGATGGTGTTTTATAAATCTTATAAATACGTCTGGACTCCTTAAATAAATGTTTTAAAGAAGCCTATTAGACTAGAAAAATCCTTAGGTATAAATGCAGTTCTAACCTGACTTCTGCCATCAGTCTAGCTTCGTGACCTGGCAGGTTGTCTAATTGCTGAGGCTCACTTAATCTATGAAATGGAAATGGTTTGCCCTGGCGGGTGGTTCGGTTGATTGGAGCATTGTCTCATACACCAAAAGGTTGTGGGTTCGATTCCCAGTCAGGATACACATCTACGTTACAGGTTTGATCCCTGATTGGGGCATGTGTGGGAGGCAACTGATCAATGTTTCTCTCTCACATCGATCTCTCTCTTCTCTCTCTCTCTCTCTCCCTTCCTTCCCCCCTCCTTTCCTCCCTCCCTCCCTGCCTCCCTTCCTCACTCTCTAAAACTTAATAAAAACTTATCCTTGGGTGAGGATTAAAAAAAAAAAGGAATGGTTTTACCTGCTATACAACTTACCTTATAAGGATATTGAGGATGATATTGAAGATATTAAGTGAAATAACGGATATAAGTATATTTGGTTAATTTAAAAGCACTATACAAGGTAACACGCTGTCATCATCAACATTAAGAATAATATGACAGCCCTAGCTGGTTTGGCTCACTGGATAGAGCATCGGCCTGTGGACTGAAGGGTCCCAGGTTCGATTCTGGTGAAGAGCATGTACCTTGGTTGCAGGCACATCTCCAGTAGGAGCTGTGCAGGAGTAAGCTGATCAATGCTTCTCTCTCATCGATATTTTTAACTCTCTATCCCTCTCCCTTCCTGTCTGTAAAAAATCAATAAAATATATTTTAAAAAAAGAATAATATAACAAAGTCCTTTAGTCAGAGACTGCATTTTATAAGCCTTTGTATCTCTGGAACCTATTATAAGGCTGCATATATAGTAGGGAGCTCCACAAATGATAGCTGGTAATGCTAATATGGTGTCTTATGAAGTGTGGATCTCATTCATTATATAAATTTGTTATCTGTGATTATATACTAGCCAATAAATAGTTGTAGAGCCAAATTGAATTTCAGATAATCACCCAAGAAGTCTATATTATTGCTCATACATATGTATGTTGACACCTTCTGAAGTTATGAGTTGTACATATTTCATATGAAACATATTTTAAGAACCTAATGGTGTCTTATGGATTTTTATTGAGAACTTTAAAGAATATTTTATTTTATACAGAAACACATTAAATAAGGTAGAAATTCTGGTAATATTTCACTCTGAAGTATATTAAGATTAAAAGTAATGTATTTCAGCACTTGGATAGATTCATTTTCTTTTTTTGGTTTATTATAAAAGAAAGTGACAAATCCTCCAGAATATAGTAAGAGATTAATCTGTCTAAAATACTCATCTTCCCCAGCTATTCCCTGAGTTTTAAAATTTGTTTTAACCAATGTATAAAGGCAATTGACTAAAATTCGTTCTTGCAAAACTCACCGTTGGTTTTGCCTTCCTGATACTGGCCCATTTTGTGGTAATGCTAAAATTGAACACCATAGTAACAAATTTGTTTTACTAAAAATATTGAGATAATACAAATAAGACATTAAGCAAACCCTTGCATTAGCTGAGTTGACCTTTCTGAAAAATAAACACTAAGGAAATATTTTAAGGGAGTTCTTTTTTTTCTCCTTCTCAACTTAGGGTTCACTTCCAGTCAAATATTACTTTTGTTTACAAAGAATTAGGTTAATACCTGTTAAATGTGGCAGTAAAGTTTTATTATATATAATTAAGTTGTAAAACTAAATGGACTTTATGGGTATAATTACCAATACAAGATTTTATATTTTTTTTAATGAGAAATAACTGACTAGTTTAAGGTACTAAATACTATACTAGCTATAGAGCTTTAAAAAAATATTTAGTTTGTTTTTCTAAAATGGGAAATTCAGAATGAGATTTTTAAAAAGTCCATTAGAAAAGAGTGATATGTACTGTATTTAATTAATACAGCACTGAATTTTTTCTCTATATAAATTCAGATTGATGTGGGCCAAGCATAGTGCTAGCTTCTTCCTCATATGTGGTCACTTAACCTTCAAACAACCCATGAAGTTATCTTCATTAGAGAGAAGAAAAATCTAAGATTCTTTAGGGTGAAGGAACTTGCCTACAGCCACAAAGTTTAAAAAGTGCTAAAGTGCCCAGCCAGCGTGGCTCAGTGGTTGAGCATTGACCTATGAACCAGGAGGTCATGGTTCAATTCCCAGTCAGGCCATATGCCCAGGTTGTGGGCTCGATCCCCAGAGTGGGGCATGCAGGAGGCAGCTGATCAAAGATTCTCTCTCATCATTGATGTTTCTATCTCTCTCACCCTTTTCCTTCCTCTCTGATATCAATAAAAATATATTAAAAAATAAATAAAAGGTGCTAAAGCTGGGTTACAAACCCAGATTTTCTTAATGTGAATTCGGTATTCTCACCAGTACATGTACTCAGGATGATGTGAACTCCAGTGCTGTATGGTAGCATTCAGACCATTCCCAAGTCTAGTGTGCTAAGATCTGTTGACCTCACACAGGATCAGCAGACACATTTATAACCTCTAAACTTCTATAAAATTTCCCGGAACTTGACAAAATAACCATTACTCATACTACGCCTATTTAAAAATGTTCATTGGCTACTATTTTATTTCAAGATGGTGGGCTGAATTTGAGATTTTTATTGGTCAAAATTGGTGAGTTTCTTCCTACATTATCATGCAGAAGAAAAGTAAATAATGCTCAGGGATTGAGTTGCAGGCCAAACCTCACTTATTCAATCACTAGAGGCCTGGTGCACGAATTCGTGCACTGGTGGGGTCCAGCTGGCCTGCCTCGATGGGGGCCATTGGGGGCAACCTGGCTGGGGTGAGGGGCCATGGGCAGGGCCAGCCCAGGTGAGGGGCTGTGGGCAGTTTGCCGGCTGCCCTCACCCCCATCGGGGTGAGGGTGCCTGCTTGGGGGAGGGGCCAGCTGGGGCAAGGGGTCACAGGCGTTCCAGTCATTCCGCCATTTGGTCAATTTGCATATTACCCTTTTATTATAGAGGATTATTTCATTCACTTACATGCTTCTGTTTCCAAATGTAAATCCATCTGGTTCTGTCAAAAGGCCAATTTAAAAAGAAGCACTTCCATGAAACTAAATCTATTGCATAAGAAGAAATGGGTGGAAATTTTTTTTAAGTAACAACACCTTGGTAAAACTGGCTAAGTCTGCAATATAAAACATTCTGGGAGCTCTTAGACAGGGTTTGGGAAGGGCAGGGGATAGTTAGGATGGAATGATTGGCCAGCTTTGGGAGGACACCATAATTTCAAACCCAAGAGGAGTGGCAAAATCTAGTCCAATCCAACAGGAATTAGACCCAAGGGATCAAATCCAGAGATCAGAACTATGATAGAACTTACCGACCAAAGCAAGTCTCAGCATCAGTGGGTGTCCCAGTGCAATTAGGGAGGTTATGGTAGATATTATTAACTGCTTATCCAACGTCCATTCTGTCTTTCTTACAAATGGTGACAGAAACTGATAGTCATCTCTAATATGGATTTCCCCATCTTCCAGAATTAGAATTCCCAAATATTAGCTGGCCACCCAAAACTTATTTCTCAGACTTCTTTTCAGCTTGTAGGTGTGGCCATGTGACTAATGGGATGCAAGCAAAGTGATATATGGAACTTCCAGGAAGTATCTTTAACATCTCCAAGCTTTCTTTCTTTTAGATAATTAGATTATAGATGTGAAGGCTGGAATAGGACCAGACTTTATAAACTATGAAGTATGTTATGGAATGAATATTTGTGTCCACCCCCCACCCAAATTCATATGCTGAAGCCCTCCCGAAATCTAATGGTATTAGGAGGTGGGGCCTTTGGAAGGTAATCAGGTTTAGATGACCTCACGCATGTGGGGCCCCATCATGGGATTCGTGTCCTTATAAGAAGAAGAGGAGAAACCAAAGCTCTTTTTGTTCACACATCAAGAGGAGATCATGTGAGCACACAGTGAGATGGTGGCCATCTGCAAACCAGGGAGAGTCCTCACTAAGAAACAAATCTGCTAGCACAGGGATCTTGGACTTCCCAGCTTCCAGAAGTCTGAGAAACAAATGTTGTTTAAGACACCCAGTCATTGGGATTTTGTCATAGCAGCCCAAACTGGTTAAGAAAAAATAGAAGTCCCGTGATGACGATAGTAGAACTACAAGGTTAAAGGAACCTGAGACCCTCATAATTGGGGAACCACCAAACCAACCCTGGACTGCCTATGTTAAGCTGAACTTAATTCTAACTGATAAGCTAATAGAATTCCTATATTATTGGGGGTGGCAATGTATTCAACAATAAAACTCTGTTTCCCAGCCGCTCTTGAAGCTATATATGGTAATGTGTCTAACCTCTGGCCATTGAAATAGAGTTTAACTGCTTATCCAACGTCCATTCTGTCTTTCTTACAAATGGTGACAGAAACTGATAGTCATCTCTAATATGGATTTCCCCATCTTCCAGAATTAGAATTCCCAAATATTAGCTGGCCACCCAAAACTTATTTCTCAGACTTCTTTTCAGCTTGTAGGTGTGGCCATGTGACTAATGGGATGCAAGCAAAGTGATATATGGAACTTCCAGGAAGTATCTTTAACATCTCCAAGCTTTCTTTCTTTTAGATAATTAGATTATAGATGTGAAGGCTGGAATAGGACCAGACTTTATAAACTATGAAGTATGTTATGGACTGAATATGTGTGTCCCGTTCCCCCCCCCCCCCAAATTCATATGCTGAAGCCCTCCCGAAATCTAATGGTATTAGGAGGTGGGGCCTTTGGAAGGTAATCAGGTTTAGATGACCTCACGCATGTGGGGCCCCATCATGGGATTCGTGTCCTTATAAGAAGAAGAGGAGAAACCAAAGCTCTTTTTGTTCACACATCAAGAGGAGATCATGTGAGCACACAGTGAGATGGTGGCCATCTGCAAACCAGGGAGAGTCCTCACTAAGAAACAAATCTGCTAGCACAGGGATCTTGGACTTCCCAGCTTCCAGAAGTCTGAGAAACAAATGTTGTTTAAGACACCCAGTCATTGGGATTTTGTCATAGCAGCCCAAACTGGTTAAGACAAAATAGAAGTCCCGTGATGACAATAGTAGAACTACAAGGTTAAAGGAACCTGAGACCCTGATAATTGGGGAACCACCAAACCAACGCTGGACTACCTATGTTAAGCTGAACTTAATTCTAACTGATAAGCTAATAGAATTCCTATATTATTGGGGGTGGCAATGTATTCAACAATAAAACTCTGTTTCCTAGCCTCTCTTGAAGCTATATATGGTAATGTGTCTAACCTCTGGCCATTGAAATAGAGTGAAAATTATGACGGAATTCTGGAAAGTTTCCTTAAAAAAGGAATAGGCAGCTGAGGAAAGACCCTGTGTCTTCCCTCTTCCTCCCTTCCGACTGCTTGAAATGTGGGTGTGGTGGATGCAGCTATTGCAGATCACGAGAGTCCTTGAGCTACAGAATAATAGGAGTTTTCCTCCTGTCTTTTCCAAAGTTCCTGATGACTTTTATCAGGTTTGGACCACCTGCTTTTGGACTTCTTTTACCAGTGGTTCTCAACCTTCTGGACCTTTAAATACAGTTCCTCATGTTGTGATCCAACCATAAAATTATTTTCGTTGCTACTTCATAACTGTAATATTGCTACTGTTATGAATCGTAATGTAAATATCTGATATGCAGGATGGTCTTAGG
>NW_005357311.1:5859334-5880376 GCF_000412655.1 Myotis brandtii | reverse complement strand
GTCGCGACCCACAGGTTGAGAACCGCTGTTTTACACAAAGAAACAAACCTTTTACTTTTAAGTCTCTTTATTCCGGTTTTCTATTTAGGTGCAGTCAAATCTAATCCTATCTGATAGAGAGGTATATTAGAGTTAACAAGCAGGTATAGGAAACATAGGTCAACCCTAGAGACCTGCATCATGGGACCTGTGTCTCATCTAGTTGGGAAATTGGAGTGGAAGTAGCAACTTCCTGGCAATAACCTGGGTGACGAGTCCGATTCACTGTTAGATCTCTAGCCAATGTATGGGTGTGGATCCTCTGGGCCCTGCTCATTGGTGGATAGCAGTAGCTAGTGTGCTGCCTAACCAGGTACTCACTGTGCTGGGCACAGCTGGGCCTGCAAGGGTCAGGCTTTTAGTGCCTGACATGAGCTGGGCAGAGGTAGAAGCAGGCAGGGGCTGACATAGCCTATGCCTCTTTTAGACACTGTTAAGGCAGAACCCATATGCTGAACCACTCTCTCAGCACTGTAAGCAGCTGGATGACTCTCTCTAACATCCAGGCTTGTGAGACTCAGCTTTGCTCCTCTCTGTGTCATGTGTGGGCCAGCTGCATCCCTACTGGTCCTCATTTCTCCTGCATTGAGCTCATTTACTCTCTGGGGATTAATTTGACTGTGAATACTCTGGACTCCAAAGTGTGGGAAAACTGGAGACACAAACAACAGAAGCCTTAGTGCTACAGGGGCAGAGAGTAGCCTCTTTCCTTTGGTTAGCATCGCGTAAGACTGCGTGTGGTTTTGTGCTGGTGACATTTCCTAGTCAGAGACACTTCTAGGCAATGACTCAAGGAGGCAGCCTGCTGCTGAGCAAGGAGAAGGCAGGTCTGCATGTTGGAGTTCAGAGAACCCTGGGCTCATATGAAAACTACCCGCCTGGAGCTTTTACTGTCAAAGAGGTAAGGGGGGGTAGAAACACTCTGTGAAATATTAAGTGTCCTGCAAATTATTTTAATTGTATTAATGGAGAGAATAACCACAAAATCACCATCTTGCCCACTGTTACTCAGACCTTTCAACATGCCTGGAGATAACAGGGTGCCTTCTCATTAATTTCTCCCCATTAAGGCTGCTCTTGGGATTTATTTTAACCAAAATTCATGTAGATTATACAAATTGGGGAAATAAGAACATTTCCACTGCCTCAGAACTGATTTCTTCCCAAGATGACCTGTTCATAATACTACTGCAAGCCTGAATGACAGCTCACTATACCTTCAAAATTAACCATGCTAATAATGGGATAGACTAATTTTATATGATACATATTGATCTTGTATCTCATACACATGTTAATCATGTACCCATTTACTGTTATTTACCCCATTTCCAAAAGTGTGTTCTGTTAATAGGTGTTAGATAAGAAATAGTGGTAGACTAATCTTGGGAAATGTAAGCATAATTGAGCTGGAAAGTTGTTATTGCTATGTCTGCGGGGAGGGAACTCTATGACATGCACATCCTGGAGTAAGGATTTTCATTGCCTCCCCTCTACCCCAGGAATTTGATGGGGTAGATTTGCATGTTTATATTTTCTCTGCCCCTAATAATCAGAGAACAGGCTTCCTCGTACCTGGGCTTGTCTGTTCAAATGCTTTTTCCTCCTGAGATGGTTCATCTGGGGGAATGTCACAAAGTCAAAGGAAGAGATGACATGACTCATGGTGCCCATGGTGGTGCCCTCGCCAGATTGCTTTGGTGTTTTTCTGTGCCTGACATTTTGGTTTTCCATCCTCCCACCTATTCTGGGAGCTACTTTATGTCCTCTCTGTGACTCCCTTTTCTCCGTAGGTCAGGCAGAGTTCATCCTGCTGCCTGCAGCCAAAGATATGGACTAAGGCAGAGTTCATGAGTTTCTTTACAGCTGGGCTCTCAGAACCTTTAACAGGCTAGTTTGCATCGTGATTCCCCAAAAGGTGCTCAAAAATGTGGAATTTTCCAAAGTATTTGCTTCAGAAGTTCTGCCTCCTCACCCCCTTCCAAATCTCCCCAACATCTCTTAGGGTTGGCGTTCTGTGGAACATACTGGCGGAAATGCTAACTTAGCAAGTCACCGCTGGGCCAAATCAGAAGACAATCAGGAGAGCTAATTTAACTGGAAAAGGTGAACATTTTTCTTCCTGCTTTATAATATATCCAGGACCTCATAATAGATTATGTTACCATCATGGGTTCATAGTTGATCTTTCTCGAGAGGACCATCATTGGCTTCACATACGCTGCCTCCTATATATATCCTCTGGGCTGGCAATGAGATCTGGGACTACAGTGGATACTTGTGGAGTATTCTGTAGAAACCAAAATACATCGTATTTCCCCCCGATCCATTACATCTGCTAATGACTTAGGTCAACTGGGTAAGCAATGTGGTCATCCATAATTAATTTTGCTATTTGTTATAGCCAATTATTTTAACCGCTGGATCATTTGTATTTTTATACAATCTGCCGTCTTCCAGGAACATATAAAAGCTTAATGGGTTGTATAATGTGCAATCCCTGATCCATGATTAACACGCTGTTTAATGAGTACAATTTTAAGAAAGCTGAAACTTTAGGTCCCCGGTTTCTTCTACAAAGCCAGGCACTGGAATGAAAAGTTTGCAACAGTAATGGGTTTTGAATGTTTTAAATGGAAGGTTAGACTCACATAAATGAGGCTCTCCTTGCAAGCTGGGCGCATCTCTCCCTCCTCCCCAGGCCCTCGGCTGCCTTACACAGAATAATGAGATGTTAGTGAACAGGGCAGCACTGGGAACTTGTTAACAATACTGATTTCTGGCTTCCAACCCTAGATATTCCAATTTAGTAGGTCCAGGCTTAGTGAGGCATGAAATTTTCCAACAATTGTACCAGGAAATTTTGACCAGTGGTGATGGTTCACACTTTTGGAAATAGTAGACTAAAAGTTTATTTGAGGTTTATTGAGTGTGGAGGCTATTGGCTTTCCCCGCTGGGGAAGTTGGGGGCCAGGAGATGGTTCAGGGACACCTGAGCGTGGTGTTTCTCTCTGGTTTCTCTTTCTGGAGGAGCATGTGGCTTCACAAAGGCTGAATGTGATTCGAGAACCAGAGGAGCCCAATATTTGTAAACATTTCCTTAACGCAGGCACACAGCTTGCTAGAGGAAATTTATCTGGAGTGGAAAGTTTGTCTGAAATCCTGGATATGGAAGGTTGTAGTATAGCAAAAACTGGGCTTTCCTGGTTCTGTTAGATTTTATTTCTGTAAATACTGTCTCCAAGATCTGGCTGTGTTCCCCCTTTAGAGAGAATCATCGATTGGCTGCCTCCTGCACCCTCCCCCACCCCCACCCCCGATTGGGGATCGAGCCTCCAACCTGGGCATGTGCCCTTACTGGGAATCGAACCATGACCTCCTGGTTCATGGGTTGACACTCAACCACTGAGCCATGCTGGCTGGGCCTTTTTAGCAGTTTCAAAAGCCGTGAGCAGCTATACTGAGATATGTTTATCTGCTCCTGTCTCTTGGTCTCCATACTTCCAGTAATTTTCTGTATTCTTGGTTAAATACACTGAGCGCTTAATCCATTCTGATAGGCAGGTGGATGTGTGCGCTGAAATGCGATGGAGTGTAATGATAGGCTCCAGTTCGTGACCTGTCCCACTGAAGTGTCAGGGGAAAGGTGGTGGTTAGTGATAAGATCATTTATTCAATCCCCTAACAATTTCTGAGTATTTGGCTTTGCTTCTCACTGGTAACTCTGGGCAGTTACTTAACCTTTGCAATGTTCTCAGCTGAAAAGTAACATAATAATACACTTCCCTTTTAGATTGTTGGTAGGGTTAAATGAGATAAGGCATTTGTGCGTGATTCCAGGCACAAGGAGCTCAAAAACGTTAACTATCTCTCCTCGTCCTTCTCTTTCTCTCTGTCTTCTGACCCTCTTCTCTTACCTGGCCCCTACTCCCTTCTCCAAAGCAACATACAGTTCTAGAATTTCTATTTAGGAAGGAGACTTGGGTTATACAATCAGGTTGGAGGGTGAGGAGGAGTGGGCTAGAAAAACATTTGAAGATTGAGTTTGCCAAGTGCAGTTTCCCTTGGATTACCTGTTAATTTGGGATGACTGAGGAGAGGACATTGCAATATTGTGTAATTAATTGCAATAGCCACAAGCTGTTCCTTGACACCACCAGGTCCAATGTCAAGGACCTTGGGAGATACAAAGATGATGGAGACACTCACTTTCCTCAAGGAGTATAATCTAGGGAGACATTTGTGGTTTGATTAGCTACTCTGTAAATAAGGCAACTTATATTACTCATGTTAGAACAGAGGTACCATTGGCCAGGAGAGCATGAAAGAGGAAGCAATTAATTCTTGGACAATGTGTTACCTCTATATTTAGAATCAGAGAAAGGATCTGCCTGTCTGCTAAAAATAACAATATAGTTGTGTGTATATTGCATCAAGTAGATGATTAGGGAGAATATAAGCAAAGGCAATACTGGCTACATCAAAGCATACCCAGAGAATCAGAAAGAAAGTGGTAGCGGAAGGATCTGAAGAGCTTCTTCCCTACAGCAGAGTTCTGATTTCACACACCAACCTTGTTAAGGAAGTTCTGTTCTTTTGCAGAAGTAGTGAAGGTAAAGTTGAGAGATACTAGGGAAAACCAGTGTTTGCCTTTAGTTGTAGGCAATAAATTGTGTGGGAAATGCCAATTTCAAAATTCCTTCTTTCTACATGATTCAATGTGAATAAGACAGAATCATTGTTGTTGACTATCAAATCCATCTCAAAGACTCAAAAATCATTAATGTCCAATAATACTGATTTGTTTTCTGTTAAATCTGAGTCTTGCGGGTTCTATAAGTCTTTCCTTTGGCAGAAAATTCAATAATTTGTTATCACTGAAGGTAAAGTAGTCTCAAAAATGTTTAGTTTGGTTTTGGTGTTATGCACCTTTAGTCCATAAAATGCTAGCTGTGTCTCGATAATTCTTTCCTGGAGAATTAATTAAGTTTCTTGTTTCTGAAATTTACAGCATGACTATGTTTTTGTTAGAAGTCTGGTGGGAATTCTCATTTATTTTTGGTCTTCACTTTATGGGAACAATTTCTATGTTAAACATTGCAGAATGGAGAACCAGAGACCAATAATGCTTCAATAGGACAAGTTTTCTAGCTTATTCATTATGATGAAAATAAGATTGGCAACATCAAAACCCGACAGAAATTTTTTAAATAAAATCTGCTTCCCGGAAGTTTTCATCTTTTTAAAAATGCTGCTTTTCAAATATTAGGCTCATATCTCAAAGTATTCTTTATTGACCAGCAAATACTGTGTTGTCCAGCAGTAAAAAAAATACTCACGAGGGAAAGCTCACGGAACACATATGCATGAAATTCTTTTGAGAGAATCAGAAGAAATTGCGTTTTTAATGGCCTCAAAGTACAAATAATAGGATGCAAAGCTTAGTTAGCTTGAAAATACCTCAATTTGGACCCAACAGTTGACTGTTTAAAGTTAGGGGACTTTTAAGAATACTGATACAAGAAGCTTCTTTGAGAAAGACCTGGTTGCTGTCGGTTTTGCCTGACCAGGCACACTCGGTCTAACCCAGGTAGGTCCCAGGTTTCTGATTTCCTTCTGTCCATGCACTTTGAAATTAGGAGTAGTTTTTGAGAAAATAGCATATTTGGAAAACAGAAGGAGTTACATCCAGGGAGCTGATGGCACATTTTTAATGTGTTGCAAGTAATAAATGTCACTAGAGAGACCAGTCCTTGTCACTCATCATACCTCTTTAGTAAAATTCTTTCCCCGAGATTCTGCAGGTTGGCCTGTTTATAGGACATTCCTCCTTGAACTATTGAAGGAGGGGAACCCAGCCAGGACTAGGCTGAGCCGATTAGATTCTCTTAAGATTTGAATGAAGGGACCTGGGATGGTGAGTTGTCCGTGCTGAACTGAAATGTTTCTCAGCATTTGGGGCTGGGGAAGAGGCATGTGTCCGTATAACATTCTGATGTTATAAGGGAGCTGAGAAGCCATGAGGCCCTGGCTCACAAAACAGAGTTTGTGATCTCTGGGGAGATGCTGGGGGTCGTCTCAGTCTCTGGTTGGCATCACTTCTCTTGCTGCTTGTGTGCTCCCCTGAATCCTCACAAACACCCTGCTACGGGTTTGCTGGGGTGACTATGCTTCAGGTCTTTGCAACTACAACAGCCTGACCAGGACAGAAATGAGACCAATAGTGTGGTGACTTCCCCTTTAAAAACACTGTTTTATACCTATTCATGACTTTTGTAGCAGTCAACTGCAGATTGACTATGAAGGTGGGCATGGCCTTTCAAAACAGAAAAAGAACCCTTTAAAAACACTGTTTTATACCTATTCATGACTTTGTAGCAGTCAACTGCAGATTGACTATGAAGGTAGGCATGGCCTTTCAAAACAGAAAAAGAAAATTCTCCTCTGTTGGAATTAAGGAGGAGTGGACTCATCAAATGACCTTTGAGTATAGCTTGCCAAAAGCCAATCAGGCCATCTGGCTTTACTGAGAAGTGTCAGACCCAGTCCATTGCCACAACGAACCTGCAACTCAGTCAGGGAAGACTGAGAGATTGATGTTTCTATCTCTCCCTCTCCCTTCCTCTCTGAAATCAATAAAAAATATATATATATTTTAAAAACTTTCATTGGTGATGAAAGCTTTTTTTGTTGTTTGTTAATCCTCACCCGAGGATATTTTTCCATTGATTTTTAGGGAGAGTGGAAGAGAAACAAAAAAACAGATCGAGTGGTTGCCTCCTGCACATGCCCTGACCAAGGCTCGGGCCAGGGAGGAGCCTGAAACCAAGGAATGTGCCCTTGACTGGAATCAAACCTGGGACCCTTTGGTCCACAGGCTGACGCTTTATCCACTTAATCTGAAGTGGAAGTCGAGTGAACAAAATAGATGAAAATCCTTAGCTCTAGGTGAAGTAAAGGAATGGGTCTGGGACCCACCTCTCAAATGCCATGCCCCACCCTACCTCAGCGGCTTGTCCACAGCACGGAGGTGCTTCTCTGGAAGTTGCTTGAAAATGCAGTTTAGGAAGTAGGGAGTCATCACAGAGTCGGGGCTGGTGGATGAACAGGTGTACAGCTTCACTGGAAGCTTGCTGCTGGGTGAACCCGAATAGGGAGAGAGTAAGGAAAGGAGAACAAACAGGGGACTGAGAAGGAACTCAGGTGGGAGGGGCTGAGGGCTCCATCTGGGAGTGGGAGTGGGAGTGGGGGAGGTGGAGGGAATGGAGGGGAGACACCTGTCCTGCTTCTCATGTCTGTCAAAACTGATCATTATTCCTTCTGCTGTCCCTTGACTTCCACTTCTAGCACTGGTCCTCATAATCTGCTTTAAAATATTGAGAGGGGAGTTTTCAACATGTCCCTAAGCTGCAGTCCTTATGCTGGGAATAAAGAAATGTTATATGAGCAGTGCCAATTGCTTAATTCTCAGGGTTCAACTCATAGGTGTTGCTCCTAGAAGCATACCTGTCTCTCCTCTTCCAGATGTAAGCTGCCTTTTATGTGTTTCTGACATTTTACGGTTTCCTGCTTAGGAAGAAAGTGTGCTTCCCAGGGGGTTATATTAAATTGAATTGATTGTCAGGCAGCATTGAAGAGTTACAACAAAAAGAAAGCAGGCCATATTCGTCTCTCTATCTTTTTTATGTTGATGCACAATTTTTTTTTCTGCTACCAAATTAAGTTTCTATGGGTTTTGTCTGGTTATCCCAGCTTTCCAGCCTAAGACAGCCACTAGAGCTGATTCCAATGAGTGGTAAGGTTACAATGACACAGACCCTATGTAAGGGGTGGGGGGGGGCACTGATGGACTCACCCATTCATCAACATCCATATTCCTCATTAACCAAGCAGAGCTGATTGAAATACCTTAGCAACCGGTCCACATTTGCCCTTATTGATGTAATTTGGTGAATGGGAAAATAACATTGGACCATAATGAAAGACTAATGTGTGAGTCTCAGACTGTGAGTTCCTAAATGGTCATATTTACAGTGTACTTAGGAATCTAAGGAAATCCACATACTAAAAAGCAGAAAACAACAACAACAACAACAAAACACCCCTGACCATTTAAGATGGCCATTATTTGATATTTAAATATTAAAATTCCCGTATGAAATTAAAAGGGGACCAAATATCCTAAGTAAACATCGTGAATCACAGTTCTGGTTGTGCTGTTTCTCTGCTCAAAAATTGTCTGTAGGGTAAATTCAGGCCTCTCTATGGCGTGGCTCAAGCCCACCTCGCCAGCCATGTCTCTACCTGCTACCTCCAGGCACAGCCGCAGGGTCCCACCTCTGTGCCTCTGCTCCTGCTGTGTGAACCCCCGGAATCCTACGGAGACTCCACCACCTGGTTTACCTGCTGTTGTTCCCTTTTGTGGAGACTTTCCTTCAGGGTCCCTGGAAGAGGTGCTCTCTCTCCTTTGCCTTCCTTTAAAGATTTGCACTGTGGTTATAGGACATTTCCACTTTTTTTTCTTTTTAAAAAATATTTGGATGTATAACTGGTACATTCCATGGGTGACTTGTAAACCTCAATTGATAAGTTGATAAGTAGTGGGGAAATATGGGCTTTGGGATCAGGCAGATCCCAGTTCAAATTTTAGGTCCAGTACCAAGTATCTGGGCTTAAGCAAATTCTCTTTCTGCTGTCTCCATGTCAGCTGTTAAACAGGGAGTCACATTTACTACCTCCCAGGGTGAGTGAGAGAATGCCAGAGATCAGGAATGTGAAGTCCAAACTGGCGCCTGACATCTAGTAGACGCTTACTGAAAGCTAGTTTGCCTCTGGTATACTCTGCATCATTTAGTACGGCTAGTTCCCTGCGGTGTTAACGTGCTCAGTAACATTTTCCAAATTGAATTAAATTGAAAAAGGGATTAAATTTAGGACTTTGCCAGCAACGTTAACTCTTTTCAGACCTCTTAGTACTACTTAGTACATCTAAGCAATAATTTGCAAAATAGACCAGAAAGCAAAACACTAGTTTTACTTTTTTTTTTTTGTAAGGAGGAGGCCCATTTATTGGGGGGCAGCAGGCAAACAGAAAACATGATGAGGCCATTTTCTCTTGCACTTTCTGCCTCAGTCCTAGAAGTTGGGCTTTTTTCTGGGGAAAGACTTTACTGGCTTATGAGCCTCTCTGGTGGAGACACCATGAGTGGCGTGCCAGACTCGGAGGTGGTTAGGGCCAGAAGACACAGAGAACAGGCTCTGGTCTGTGCGTGGGCTCCGGGGTGATGGAAGCCTCCTGTCTCTATAGGCCTGGCTTCCTGGCATGGTTCAGAGGATTAAGCAGCACACTTCATAAAGCCCTAATAGAACTTCTAGAGGGTGCCTTCGCCCAGACAGTGTGAAGCACCTGATCCGCACCATAAGAACAGCTTTCATCAAAAGTCTGACAATTTATTGTTAGCGGCTTCCATACTGAGACTTAAGAATCACAAATGCATACTTGTCTTGGATAGATTTTCCGTTTTTAAAAAAGTTCATTGCAGACAATTTGAAAAGTACTGAAAAGCACGTGGCACACCTAAATATTAACATAGTGTTTATTTTAAAAAATGATTACATACTATAAATGCTGTTTTGTAGAGTATATTTGTATCTAAACAATTTGTTGTGTTTATTTTCCCATGTCAACAAATTTTCTACAACACCATGAAGTTAATAATTGCCTAGTATTTCATCATGTAGAGGTTTTGAGTTTTACTCATGCAATTCTCTAGAGTTGGAAAAGTTTAATAATGCTAAAATAGATATTCTTTTATATATACCACTAGGGGCCTAGTGCACGAATTCATGCACCTTGAAAGGAACTGTGGGCCACAAGCCTGCGGTGGGCAGGTCTCGGCCCATCCTCTGTGCCCCCACCTGGCCCCTCCTGCCGCGGCCCTGGTTCCCTGTCTGCTGGCAGCCCCTCTCCCGCTGCCTCAGCTCCCACACGCTGATGCTGATGGTGCCGGCCCTGCTCTCACCAGCTGACAGTATGGAGCGATTAGGGCCAGCACCAGCAGCAGGTGCGTGTGGGGCTGGCGCTGTCAGTGGGTGCAAGTGGTGGCTACGGCCCATCCTCTGTGCCCCCACCTGGCCCCTCCTGCCGCGGCCCTGGTTCCCTGTCTGCTGGCAGCCCCTCTCCCACTGCCTCAGCTCCCACACGCTGACGCTGATGGTGCCGGCCCTGCTTTCACCAGCTGACAGCATGGAGCGATTAGGGCCAGCACCAGCAGCGGGTGCGCGTGGGGCTGGCGCTGTCAGTGGGTGCAAGCGGTGGCTACTGCCCTGATTGTCCCTCAGGAGCAGGGGGATGTGGAGAAGCCCTCAGGGGCGATCGGGGCCAGCACCAGGTGCCAGCAGCAGGTGCAAGTGCCGGGCAGGACCATGGTGTGCAGGAGCAAAAACCACCAGGGGCTCGCCCCGATGACAGCAACTGGCACCCCGCCTTGGTCTGGCGCTTGGTGTGGCGCCCCCGCTCACCTGCTCCACCATCCAACAGTGGCCGATGCCCCCATGTTCCGCACTCTGCTGTCTGCTGCCAACTCCCGCCATGTTCCGCCCGTGCCCCCTGGTGGTCAGCGCACATCATAGTGACTGGTTGTTCGGTTGTTCGGTTGTTCAGTTGTTCCGCCTTTTGGTCTATTTGCATATTAGGGTTTTATATATATAGATTTCACACATTCTTCTTTGGTAAATTCCTAGAAAAAGGATTGCCAAATAAAGTGCATGTATAAATGCTGCCAAATTACAACATTTGTGCCAATTTTCACTCTTCTATTATTTGACAGTTATCTTACTTCCAATTTTATTACTATTGTAAGTTATACTGTGAAAACATCCTTGAACATGAATTTTTTTGTACACCTATTGTTTTCTTAGAGTAAAATCCTTAGAAATACAAGTGCAGTATCAAAGATATAAACATTTTTTAAGCTTTTTGCCTATATTGCCACATTTTCTTCTAGAAAGGTTGTTTACTCTCACCTGCAGTGATTAGAATTCTATTTATTTCTCAGGATGCTTGCCAGTATGTAACTTAATCATCTTTAAAAAATTCTTGTTAATGAAATAGTCCAAGAACAGTAGTTTAGTATGGAAAATCATGAATGTATAAAAGTACGAGGGGTGTCAGTAAAAGATAAGTAGACTACTGGGGTCAGGGTGTAGGGTGTTAGGGGAATGTAGGGCTTGCCAAGCCAGGTGGGGTGGGCTCTTTCCTCTAAATCTGTGCTGTCCAATATGGTAGCCACCAGTTATACGAGGCTGTTTATGTTTAAACTAATTAGAAAGAAACAATTAAAAATTCATTTCCTTAGTTGCGCTAGCCACATTTCAAGTGCTCAACAGCCACATGTAGCTAATGACAACCATATTGAGAGTACAGACATAGGAATTTTCATCACTGCAGTAAATTCTGTTACATAGCTCTGCTATAGATAACAGAATGCCTTGAGAGACTGATAAACAGCAAAATAATGTGACCAGACTGGTGTCTTAGAAATTGATTGAATTGGAAAAGGAAGTAAGGGTTAAGTTGAGAGAAGATGAGTTATAGTGGTAATGGAGGAATCCAAAACATTTGGAAGGTAGAAGCAACATGACCAATTAGAATGGATGAGGGCATGTAATTAAGACCACCAATGATATTTCATGGCTGGGTGGAGTGTGATAAGTGGTATCACTCACGCAAACAAGGATTAGAGGAGGAGGTCTGTTGGAAAAAACAAGTTCAGTGCTGGACATGTTGCAACTGAGGTACATATAGGATTTCTTTTTAATCCTCACCTGAGGATATTTTTTCCCTTGATTTTTAGAGAGAGTGGAATGGAGAGGGAGAGATAGAGAGAAATACCCAAAGTGAGAGAGACACATTGATTGGTTGCCCCCTGCATGCACCTGCAACTGAGGTACGTGCCCTTGACCAGAATCGAACCCAGGACCCTTCAGTCTGCAGGCCGATGCTCTATCCACTGAGCAAAACTGGCTAGGGCCCTGTAGGATTTCTATATGAACAGGTAGCTGTATCCTCACAAAAGAGGATGCATCTCTCAGAGAGATCTGGGAATCTTCAGTATATAAGTAAGTTGACCATCTATATAATAAAAGCCTAAGTGACTTTGGCGGTGGAATGACCAGAACAACCGGTCACTATGATGCACACTGACCACCAGGGGGGCAGACATTCAATGCAGGAGCTGCTGCCTGGTGGTCAGTGCACTCCCACAGGGGGAGCGCCGCTCAGCCAGAAGCTGGGCTCAAGGCTGGTGAGTGCAGCAGCGGTGGTGGGAGCCTCTCCCACCTCTGTGGCAGCACTAAGGAGCAGTGAGCTGAGTGGTAAGGAGCAGCAAGCAGGTGGGTGGTAAGGAGCAAGGGGTCCTGGACTGCAAGAGGGATGTCCGACTGCTGGCTTAGGCCTGGTCCCCATGGGGAATGGGCCTAAGCCGGCAGGCGGACATCCCCTGAGGGGTTCTGTACTGTGAGAGGGCGCAGGCCGAGCTGAGGGGACACCCCCATCCCCCGCCCCAGTGCATGAATTTCATGCACTGGGCCTCTAGTATAAAATAATATCAGCTAACAGAGATATAGGGCTTATAGTGCCAAGCATTGTTCCAAGTGCTTTACATATAATTCATAATCTTCCCTGAAACGATGTGAGGTAGGACTTACTATTATTAACCTCTTTTTATAAGATGAGGAAATTGAGGTGCAAAGAAGTTATAGAATTTATTGCTCAAACTCACACAAGTAAGTGGTGGAATTGAGATCTGAACTCTGAGAAATAGCCAAAAATCTGCACACAAAGGATGGTATGACAGGCTACAAAGGCAGGTGGATTGAATATTTATGAAAAAAATCCCACAAAATTCTAAAAATTAAATCATATTTAATTGCATAATAAAAGTAATTTTTACAGAAAAATAAAGTAGAATAATTTGGGGTTGATTAGGAAATTTAAAACCCATCCTTGCTGGTTGCATGGTATTGGTTGAAACCATGGGAGTTGATGTGTTTGCAAGGAGGAATGTGAGGGTGTGGAGGAAGGAGGGCCCAGGACAGAATTCTAGAGAACACAAATATTCAAGAGATGGTTGAAGGTAGAGGGATTGCAAATGAGACCAAGGGCCAGGAGGGAGTGACGTGCCAGAAGGCAAAGGAAGAAAACATCCAGCAAAGAGGAAATAGTCAGTGGGAACAGTTCAGATATAGTAAAGCCTGAAAAAGTTTCCAATGACTTTCCCAAGCAGGAGTTTATTGTTGGCCTCTGTCAGATAGTTTCCATGGTACGAAGGGTGCTGGAGCCAGAGGTAGTAGAGTGAGAAATGTATGAGAAGTGGAGAGTGTAGGTAAGTCTTCTAGAAGTCTGATGGTGAGGAGAGGGTAAGGTTCTGGGCATAAAAGTCTTAAATAACAATGTGTAGATAGGAAAGGGCCACTCCCTCTGTCTGAGGGAGGGAGCCACTAGAATCCCTGTAGACTAGTTTACAGCTTTTCTCAAAAACAGCTGCATAGCCCTGACCGGTTTGGCTCAGTGGATAGAGCGTCAGCCTGGGGACTCAAGGGTCCCGGGTTCGATTCCAGTCAAGGGCATGTACCTTGGTTGCGGGCACATCCCCAGTGGGGAGTGTGCAGGAGGCAGCTGATCGATGTTTCTCTCTCATCGATGTTTCTAACTCCCTATCCCTCTCCCTTCCTCTCTGTAAAAAATCAATAAAATATATTAAAAAAATAAAATAAATAAACAGCTGCATAGCAGCTCAAATGCTTGAATAAGGACTTTATTGAAGCCAGGGAGTCCTGAAACTTAAAGAAGGTGCAGTCAATATATAACTACTGTACATCCAACATTCATGCTTTAACTTGTGAGAAATGACAAGGAGGTGCATGATGTATCAATCTGACACTTGCTGAAGTAGGAATTCATGTGCAGGCTGACCATTTTAAAGGTGTTTGTTAATATTTGCATATTTTCATTAATTTTTTTTCTGTAGAGAATACTGGTAGTATTGGGCAGTTATATTGTATCATGATGGCACTAAAAACAACTTTTTCAACCCATGCTTCGGTTCCAATCTTTTAGAAGTTGAAGGAATTATAACTCCCTTACCTAGCTAAAAAGGGGTTTGGATAGAGGAGATAAACTTAATTTAAACTATAGAGTGTTTGAAGGTTTCTTCCTCATTGTAATTATAAGAATTATATTTAATATTTATGTAACAGATATTCACATCTTTTTGGGAAAACAACTCCCTTCACATAAGGTGAAAAAAGAACGGCAAATATTTCATTATGTCAGTTGTTTGTTCATTCTGAAACCCCAACAGTATCATTTTCCTCAAAAATTAATCCTGATTATCACTAAATGTTCTTAACTTACTTGATTCCCTACTGTTTGGCTCTACTTTTTGTTTTTTCAGTCTTTGTTTGTTTGTGTATGTGAGGGTTTAGATACACTAATGAATTTTGAACCTTTTTGGATGAGGTTATTAGCAAGATCACTGTCAAAAATCCTGATAGTACAGAATATCTGGTTATAGCTCAGCACATAAAAAGTCATTATAACAAACATGGTTATATGTGGGAAACTGGATCTAGTTTCAAAGAAAGCCTGAAAATTTTATTGCATTAAGGTAACACTGGAATAAAAATGGGCCCAATTCTATTATTTCTACAGTGTGACATTCATCTGATTTCCATGATATATTGGTATTGCTTACCCATATATGAGAACATTAGAGACACTAATGATAGCCTACACAGAGGACTTCAGGTCTCTTTGGAATGGCAATCTACCTTACCTAAAATACTACATTTCCCAGATTCACTTGTAAGTGAAAGGAGGAGCCATGTGACCTCATTCTGGCCAATGAGATATAAATGAAAGTCATCTGGTGAGGCAACTAGAAAAAAAAATTATTGTTTTCTTGTAAAAGAAGATCAAATAAGTAGACCAAATAAAAAGCCAGTAAACATTTTTGCCTTTGCTTTCTCCTTTCTTCCTGCCTGGTCTACAGATGATAGTGATGATGCCACCATCTTGGGCCATGAAGCAATAAGCATGAAGACATGCAAAAGATTGAAGTCCAAAGGCACTGTAGAGTCTCTGTGTCCTGAAATGCCTTCCTGTGGAATTTTTGTTGCATGAGAAATAGAAATCTTTATTTGTTCAAGGCACTTTTTTATTATATGTTGTGTTATGAACAGCCTAACCTATTTGAAACTGATAAATTCCTGATTGATTAATAAGGGAGTGACCCAATTTTAGTAACATTTATCCCTGTGATTCCTTTCTCCTTTGAGAAATAATCCTCAGCATCTGAGGGCAGCTATGAGGATTAAATGAGTTAGTACAGGTGTAGAGTTTGGAATATTTATGGAGCACCAGTTATGTGTAAGGCTTGGTGTTGGTCCTGTGATCTGGGACAATTTTTGTCATCAAGTAAGACATGTAGCTTTCTGGGGTTTGAATGAAAAGGAAACAGCCATTAAGGCTCAAAGCAGCCCGGAAGTACTTACTTTGGAAGCACACATACCACAATGGAAAAGAGAAAAAGAAACTCAACATGGCCCTTGGCCAAGAGGGACATGTAAATTCATGAAGCCGTTCATATTTCTTAACCGAGCAAATGAAAAAAATGAAGGAATCACTAACTCCAGGAAAGACAAAAAATTACATAAGAATGTGATTAATCATAGTATACCATGTGGATTAACAGCAAAGAATATTTACTTAATCATGACTAAAATACTCAAAATGGATGAACTCCCACATTATGATGTAACTAATTAGGAGGATGAGAGAGGTAAAAGATATGGGAGAGGGCTAAAATCTTCCTCTACCATAATAAGAAGTTAATAGATAACGTGTATACTTGATGAATTAAGAGGTAACCATATGTTTATATCATGCAAAGATTTGAGGATAAATTAGAGAAAAAATCACTTAGATATAGTAGCATCTGAGTGAGGTGGGAAAGAAAAGAAACTGCTTTTCGTAGAGATCAACATTTTAGAGTATTTGACCTTTGAACTTTGATAAAATTTTAAGCTAAAAAATTAACTAAAATTACATTTTGGACAGAACAAAAAAAGGGACTGAAGAGTGAAAGATCAAGAGGGAATGATTCCTTGGGAGCGGCAGTTGACAAAGCAAATTACAGAATATACTCAATGAGAATCAGATGAAACACGGGAGATAAAAGGCTCGGGACCAAGAGGTCCCAGTGAGGCATTCAGAGGAGAAAGGCTGCAACCAGGAAGTCCACAGACTCACAGCTGCTTCCAGGCCCCGGTGCTCACCCAGTAACAAAGCCACTTCTGTCTGGGAAAACCACAGCAAGGCAAGGCAGGGAGCAAAAAGCCTTTAATTGGGGGAGCAAATGAGCCGCCCTGTGAACTCCAAATGCCTTCAGCAGGCTGGGGCATGCTTTCCTTTTCTTCCTTCTTTGCCCACCAATGGCCTTGCTTCCAGGGCTTCTCGTCAGGCATTGTTGGTCTTTTGGCTTCCTCTTCTGCTCTGGGTCTTGAGCTATCTTTCTGCCTCTTTGCTTCAATCCTGCACATCCTGCAGACCAGTATCCCAGGTTCTCACCCCTTTCCTTCCCATCAAAATGCTTCCATCTGGGTTTCATTTCTTCAGAACCAGCTAGATGACTGGCCAACTAATCTAATAATTCAATAGTAAAATCAGTGGTAACAAAAGGCTGATAACAGTCCAATATATTAACCCTCTCTATTATTATTTCCAATATTATAGCAGCCTTTGGAGCTTCAACTCAGAAGAATTATTTATCTGGGAAAGGTGGGCAATCAGTAGCTGAAGGGGAGGGACTTCAGGTGAACATCTCCCATGTCCCTGAAATTGCTCTATGGAAGAACTGTCTCTGAATAAGGCCAGTTTCGATGTTCCCAGTTAAAGTTTTTTGTTTGTTTGGTTGGTTTTTGTTTTTTTCTTTCCTTTGGTTTTTTTTTTTACTGATCCTACCACACCTTTATCTTGTATCCCTCAGCATTTTGAAATCCAGTCCCTTCTGCACTATTTTGTGCTTGCTGGTTCCATGCCTCCTTGAGGAATGGCATCCTTTTATCAAATGACATGATATTATTACCTTCTATTATCGACACGTCTTCATTAACTCATTTCTGAGGTAGCAGAGCCCTTTGGGAAACCCGTTCCAATCAGGAGACAAAGCACTGATGGGAAACGAAGGTGTCAGTCTGCTCTTCTGCACAAAAGAGAGCCGAGAGAAAGGAAGAGGATCTCTCCCGGAGCTAGAGAGGAGGAGGCAGCTCAAGGTGGCCCAGAACTGGGGAGCTTGGCAAGAGTAGATCCCAGCAAGAAGGACTTTCTCAGTAAGGAGATCGTACTGTATTTCTGGGATGCACTGAGCTAAATTTGAAGGTCCAGGGAAAGAGAAAAGCTATTTGTGACCTAGGTAGACAGATAAAATAATATTGTGTTGAAAGAAAACTTTTAATAATACAAATAATAATGATTTTACACATTTTTATAACATGAATCAATATGAAGAATATTTTCAATGAGAATTGGCTGCCACAATGGTAAGAAAACATTGAACATGTTGACACTGATAAATTTAGAGTTGTATTTTAAGTATTAAGTACTGTATTACATACTGTTTTTCAATTTGATGTTAATAATCGTGAGTGGACACAAGGCGGATAAATTTACTTAACTTGTACAGATGTAGTTTTGAAACTGACATGCTTTTGGTTCAAAGTCAAATAAAATCTTCTTTAAAAAAGAACAAGTTTTGTCAATGTGGATATAAATATGAAAAGAAATTGAATTTTGGATAATTGATTCAATTGTTAGAAAACTTGTAAGTATGGTTGAAATAACTTGGGTTCCTACTGAAACTATTTCTTAACTGTAAATTTTGTGAAATCTAAAAGCATTTCTGAGCATATACATTGAGATATTCTAAAAATATAAAATTCACACTAAAGTTTGAAGATTTAGTATGAATAAAAGAATGAATATAGATGATGTATCACAGAAATGTACACTTGAAGCCTCTATAATCTTATTAACCAGTCACCCAAAAACTTTAATAAAAAATAACCCATCTCATTAATAACTTTTATGTTGAAATTATAATATTTTGGACATGTTGGGTTAAATAAAATGTATTATTAAAATTAATTTTACCCTTTCTTTTTTACCCTTTTTAATGTGGTAACTAGCAAATTTAAAATTACATGTGTTGCTTGCATTATATTTCTGTTGCACAGCACTTGTCCCAAAGTCTCAACATCATGGATTTTGTCAAATAGTTCCCAAATCCTAAAGGTATCTGGTTATATACAGTATCACCCTGATCAATGTCAATCGTCATGTAATGCTAAGTTGTTTGTGAGTCACCTACCCATTGCATCCTCTCCCCATTGCAAACTGTTTGTGTTTGTGAGACTTCTGGTCAGAGTTCAAAGTCCAGCCTGTGGCCATGGAACTGTATTTCCCTGAGAACTTTGTCTGTCCCTGGAGAAATTGCACCAGTGACTCTGGACTGGTTATCATTTACTTTAATCAACTGAAGTAAACACTGACTGGGAAGATAACCAGAAACAAATCCTATAGGATTATGTCAGTCAGTATTGATATGCTCACCTGTGCCTGAAAACAAATAGACACATAGTGCCAAGGCCTTTATAAGATAGGACAACAACTAGAGTCATTGTGAAAGTTCCTGAAAGAGAACAGAGAACAGCCAGAATCAATACATTCTTGAGCCTGCTTAAAGAGAGATTGCCACAGGGGGGAAAATAATCTGGAAGTCTCTCCCCATGTCCCCCACCTACTTTTTCCATATTGTCTTCATGTCCGGATTCGTGCCAGATTCCGGGTATTTGCGGTAATGACTTGTGTTTTAAAAAAGCAATCGTTGGACTTAAGTCAGAAGATCTGAGCGAGAGGTCCCATCTTGTTGTTTACTGAATGACTAAATGACACAGTCTCTTAATTTCTGTTCTGGGTTAGATCCTATGATCTATAAGAAACCTTCTAGAACCAAGGTTTGCATTTCTAAGTCGTCCTGGCAGTAGCTGAGACATGAAGCTCAAATGATGTCAAACTCCCTTAAAATCTCAATTCCATTCTAAGAATGAGAATAGAAAAGCTACCCTCTTTTTTCTTCTTCTTTAGAGGAAGAAGAGTAGAATAAGATCCTTGTGCAGTTTTCTATTTGTAGTCATGATAACATTGCTTTATAAGAGCTGCTTGATGTTTTTTCCTTACCAAAAATAAAATAGCAAAATGGAAGATATAGGAGTGCTCTTACATTTCTAATCTTACTCTTTATTTAAGTGTGGGACCCTAAAAAATGAAAGGCTGCATATATAATAGCATTATGAACAAATGGCCAAGGAATCATTTCTTTTTCTCACTCATTTGATAAAGGCTTCAAATGTTAGTCTGAACTAACTTTTTATGGTGTTAGAAGTGGAAACTAGCTCTCCTGGGTAGATAATTTTTATGCTAATTTCCTGCACCTCAATGTACACAGTTATTATAGGGCAGGTGAATGATCCATTCACTGAATGAAGAAAAATTATTCCAAATGATTATTGATGAGTTAATCAAGATAACCATGTTCACTTTCTTTATCCATTAGTGGCAACATCTACAGTATTTCACAATCATAATAATAAAAGAGCCAAATGCTAATGGGCGAGGTAATCAGACCTTAATGAAGAAGAGTGGAAAAATCTGCTTTTTAAGATAGTTTACCGTTTCATAATCACTGAAGTGGTCAGTTAGTCCCAAGATTCTTCATGTTTTATAATGTGCAATGTTTTTTCTTAATTTCAAGAATAGTTTGATTTTCTTAATGTAAGGAAGAGTGGAAATAAGTGGAGAGGGATTCCTCTTTTTAAATGAACACATATTTAAAGAGCTATTCAGGTTGCAATGGTGAGAAAATGGGGGGACTCTCTATCCATTTAAAAGTCACAATTATTCTTTTATGCTTTCTCTCCCATCTTTATCCTTTCACTCAATTTGGTAATTTTATTAACATAAGCTCAGTAAGTTGGGACTTGCAACTTTATTATAATTCTATATTAAAAATTATGGTTTAAATTTATAGTTATTTATTAACTTAATGCCCTAGTGTACTGTTGTGATGATCTGAGGACCTGCCACCCACAACCCACTTTTGAAAAAATAATTTAAAGTGGTTCCCTATGAATATGTCACTATACTTTGTATCAATGACCTCATTACCCTGGCACCATTAACAAAATATCCTAGGGAGTGGCACCTGACTCAAAGTACTCAGTTATCTATACTTGGCCAGTGACCCATAAGATAGCTTGACAGAAGAACTCTGCCCCAAAAGACACACTGCACTGAATGTTGACTGGGCAACACAATTAGATTCTTTGAGATCTGAATGTGAGAGATACCAAGAGATCAAGGAGAGAAAAATCAGCGCACAGAATCCATGAGTAGATGTTCTCAATAAGCCTCTGGAGTGGGGAGTAGAAGCAAGCAGGAGAAGCAAATCTTTATATTAAGCCATGAGTATGGCCGTGTGGCTTTTCTGATGACACCACTCTGAGAGCTGCGCTTGGGTCAAGAGAGTTGCTGTTGGGTAATGAGATCTACCATTGCATCCGAGGGAACTTCTGGTTCTCTGCTGGGTTTGGTTATGCCAATGGTTTTTAAAACATTGCCTGTGATTTGCAGATGTTGTTTAGGGGCCTCCACCAGGGGCAAGGAGGATATCAAACAGACAGGACACTCCCTTAGCCCCAGCATCAGCCATAGTAGTGCTCTTTGTTCTGTTTTGCATATATTTTTCTACCTGAGATTTCATGAGGAGGAAGGGTTCTATTGCAGTTAAAAAAAATCATTATCCCTTCAAGGATTTACGTTTTACATGTTTAAAAAGATCCACTTTAAGTTTTTAAAAATGTATTCTTAAAATATAAGACTAAGAG
>NW_005357311.1:5794160-5859283 GCF_000412655.1 Myotis brandtii | reverse complement strand
CGCTAATATTTTATGATGATATTCAATTGCAAACATCTACAATTCTTTTTCATTTTCTCCCACCAGGTAACTTTTAAAGCTATTCTTTGTCATTTATTCTTTAGTGCAATTGGCCGGTGGTCCCCAAACCTGGCTTTTAATGAGAATCATCTGAAAGCTTTATAAAAAGCAAATCCCTATATTTATAAAAGCTACCCCAGAAAGTCCTGATTACTTTGATCATGTTTTTGTTTAATTTATAGATGAATTGTGGGAACATTTATCTCAACAATATTGAGATTTCTGACCTATGAACTGGGTATATTCCTCCATTTATCTATTTTTCTTTCATTTCTCTCAGTGATATATTGTAGTTTTTAAATGCACAGGTGTTACACATCTTTTATCAGTCTTATGAAGCTGTTGTAGATGATATTGTTTTGTTAAATATAATTTCTGACTCTTCATTTCCAGTTTAGAGAAATACAATTGATTTTTGTATATTCATGTTTTATTGTACAACCTGTAAAACTTCATTCTAGTAGTTCTTTTATAGATTTCATTACATTTTCTATATACATTATTATCTGTGAATTAATATAGCTTTACTCCTTTTTTTCAATCTAGATGCCATTTATTTATTTATTTATTTATTTACTTATTTTTGCCTTATTGCTGGCTAGAGACTCCAGTACAATATTGTAAAGAAGTGAAGTGGACAGCTTTGACTTGTTCCTGATTTCAAAGGAAAAGCATTCAGTCCTTCCCCATTTAGTATGACGTTAGCGTAGATTATCATACATGCCCTTTCTAAGATTGGGGAAATTCTCTTCTATTCTTAGATTGCTAAGAATTTTTTTATTAGAAATGTATATTGAATTCTGTCAAGTTCTTTTTCTGCATCTACTGAGATTATCATACAGTTTACTATTTACATGGATTGATTTTTGCATGCTAAACTAGCCTAGCATTCCTTGGATAAACTCTACTTGGTCACATTGTATTACCCTTTTTACATATCATTGTATTTAATATGTTAAAAATTTCTTTAGAAAATTTACATCTATATCATGAAGGATATTGGTCTGTAGTGTTACTTTCATATGTTTTTGTCTGGTTTTGATATTAGAGAAATGTTAGCCTTGTAGAATGAGTTAAGAACTATTTTCTCCTCTTAAATCTTCTAGAAGAGCTTATGGAGAATGGTTTTAGTTCTTTCTGAAATGTTTGAAAGAATTCACCAGTGAAGCTATCTGAGGTTGAAGTAATCTTTGCAGAAAATTTTTAAATTACAAATTTAATTGTTAATAGATGTGGGGATATTCAGGTTATTTTTCTTGACTAAGCTGTTTACATTTTTTTAGAAATTTGTATATTTTGTCTAAGTTGTTAAATTTATAAGCATAAAGTTATTCATAATATTCTCTTACTATCTTTTTAAAGAGCTAGAAAAAAGAACAAATTGAACCTAAATTAAGCAGAAAGAAATAATATCAGAGCAAAAATTAAGTAGAAAAAAAAACATTAAAAAATCAAACAACCAAAATAAACCAATGAAAACTAGTTCTTCGAAAAAAGTCAATAAAATTGATTAACTGTTTATAAAAGCTGTGGTCATTGATAAGACCTTTAAAAATATCTATAGGTGTTTTGTGCAATATTTTTTCTTCTAAGCTGTGTTAACAGAAGCCCACACATTTTGTTCTTTTTATTTTCATTTAATTCAAAATATGTTCTAATTTTCCTTTTGATTTCTTCATTAATTCGTGAGATATTTGTGTGAGTTCTTTAATTTTAAAATATTTACGGATTTCCAGAGATCTTTCTGTTACTGATTTCTAATTTAATTCCAATATGGCCAGTGAATGTACTTCGAATACTTGAAATCTTTAAAATTTATTGAGCCTTGTTTTATGGTCCAAGTATGGTCTATTTTGGTTAATGTTTCCGTGTGCATTAGAAAAGAATGTATGTTCTCTTGTACCATGAAGTGTTTCATAACTGGCAATTAAGTCAGGTTAGTTGATAACATTGTCAAGTCTTGTGTTACTGGGGCCTAGTAAGTATCTTCAGTTTTGTGGGTCATATATTCTCTGTCACATTATTCAAATCTGCAGTTGTAGCAGGATGACACATAAATGGGTGTGGCTGTTTTGAACCCTAATGAGCTGGATTTGGCAAAGATTGCATTTTGCTGACCCTTGTTCTAAATCTTTACTGATTTTTGGTCTACTTGTTCTATTGCTTATTTTGAGATAAGAATTGTACTCCCTAACTGCAATTGTAGATTTATCTATTTCTCTATTCAGTTCTGAGTTTTTTTGTTTCATGGGGTTTGGAACTCTGTTATAAGTTGCCTAGATCTTTCTCTTTTTTTGGTGCCTAGATCTTTAGTATTGTCATATTTTTTTGATGACTTGACCCCTTCATAAGTATGTAAGACATTCTTTTAAAAAAAATTCACTTTATTTTACTTTTATTGGTGGATGGGGAGAGATTAACCAAAGAACTTATATGCATATATGCATAACCCATGGACACAGACATTAATAGTGTGGCGAAGGTGATGGTGGTGGTGGGGGGTGTGGGGGGCGGATAGGGGCAAGGTGGAGGGGGTCAATGGGGACATCTGTAATACTTTCAACAATAAAGATAAATTTTTTTAAAAAGAGTTATTTATTTATTTGTTTATTTTTAGAGAGAGAAAAAGAGAGAGAGAAACATGGATGTGAGAGGGAAACATCTATTCACTGCCTCCTGCATGCCCTCTACTGGGAATTGAACCGGCAACCTTTTGGTGCATGGATGAAACCCAACCAACTGAGCCACAGTGGCCAGGGCATGTAAGACATTCTTTATCCTTGGTAATACTCTTTGATCTGAAATATACTTTGTCTGATATGAATACAGCCAATCCAACTTTCTTTTGATTAGTATAAAATCCTTATCCACACTTTCTCACTGCAGTCTGTCCCCAGATCAAGCTCATTTCCTGCTCTGCCATTAAGTGAACCCCCTGAACCTGCCTGAGGAAATAGGCCTGAGGTTGTGTAGCTTCACCCCTGCCTGGCTGGGTACGTCTGATTAACTCAGGCATGAACTAAGAAACCGTTGTGGCTGCACATTTAATTCACAACCCCCAGACTAGCTTTCCCCCTATAATAAGACAGAATCCACTGTCTATATTTGTATCGATTCCAAATTTGGGAGGAGAAGAAAGGGGTGTTTTTAATTGGCCGTCTAAAACTCCTGCAGGAGGCTAGTGAGGGGAAGGGGATATTGCCGGAATGCTGGCTTTTGTTGTCTCATAAAATGCTGAATTTGAACACTGTATTTGCACCTCAAGTTGTTTAGCAAAGAGCAGAGCCTCTTAATGCTGTCTATTTGGCTGTAGCAAAAATGTAAACATGCTGCTATTGGCAAGTTATTTTTGCAATAGACATTTCTATATTTTGTTGCCAAGTGAGATAAGTAGCGTCTTCCTACCCCCACATTGCACTCTGTCTTTGAGTTTCCCCACACTCAAGTCTCACCCAGAGATCCCGGAAGGACATCAACAGAGGGAGGCTTAAGAGGGGGTGAGCCTGAGGAATGGGTGAAGTGGAGTATGGTTCATCTTCCCTGAAAAGAAGAAACAGCAGAAAGTTTAGTGGTTTATTTTTGTAGTCATGTTAAAATGAATAATCTTTCAATCTGAACACCAAAACAGCTCCGTCAGATTTGTCGCATGTCTTTAAGCACAAGCTGGCTGGCCCACCTTCTCTGAATCATGGTCAGGCCCTGTCACTTGGCCCCAAGGTCACATCTTGCAGCCTGGGTGATCATGCACACTTGATGTTTCCTAGGAGATGATTATAAAAACTACTTGGGGGCAAAACAGACCAAATATCCAAAGATGGTGATAAACTCCAAACTTTCTGTAGAGCACCGGTTGCACCAACCCAGTTCTCTCCCCATGACCTAGATTCCAAAAAGCAACCATAACTTATACCATAGATATTTATTATCGAATCTATTCAGGTTCATTTATTCACACACTTCTGTGAAGTTTCTTAGAATCTGTGTGACTTGTAAAATTATAGATTTATCATCTGGGTGCTTCACCTCAGCCTCATCACATTAGTGGCCATTCTAGGTCTTGTGTTTCTACTTCTTGGGGATTATTTAAATATCTAGCCATGTGGAAATTCAAATATATCTTAATGAGGCAATCTGTATGGACTTCTAAGCAGAGACTTCGGTTCAGTGTTACTTTCCAATTGCAAATGATGTGAAAGGTTCACCTAACAAATGACTGGTTGGATGGAAGATGTCAGCTTTAAGTTCCCTAAAAAGAAAAAGCCCTCCAAGCTTGTCCAAGGCCAAGTGCACTCCACACCTTTACAGTATGAGAGATATCAACCTGTTCAATATACTTAAAGGGAAAACAGTGAAATATGAGTTGACAAGAGGAGAAGAATAACCACAAAGGGAGAATGAGCACAGAGAGAAATCAGTCACAACCTCAGAGGAAGGCACTGTGCTGGGTGTCACACTTTATAAATGTTAACTAGCTCTTCTTTTGACATTACCAATCTGATATGATTTGGAGAGACAGTAGGGCAAAATGGACAGGAAACTTATTCTAACCTAAAATTCTTATAATTCCATGGAGCAAGTGGCTTATTATAAAAAAAATTATTTCTTTCCAAAGGCTCTATATGGACAATTGGTTTTGTTTTGTCCCGTGGCTCCACCCTGGCTCTTAACCTTATCCTGCGACTTGGCACGTAAGACCTATAGGAATGGATAGTCCCACCAAACAAGAGTGAGATAATTCCAGTAAAATAGTTCAAAGAAGGCTCTTGTGAAAATGAGTCTATAGAGGATTCATCTTTATATGAGAAAAGTATCATACATAGGAAGTATGTTGGCTACTTGTGTTTTCCAGGGACACATGGCAAAATGGAATTATTAAAGGACAATGCTGAACTCAATCCTTTATCAAGGTCAGCATCAGGGAGGTGAGACATTTGTAAAGAATAGCAAGATGATACTGTCTAAGGCTGTTGACTGCTCCTTCTCTCCTTTCAGAGCTGAAAGTTGGTGCCCTTTTGCCAGGGTGGTAACTGCAGAGAGTTTCTTGGGGCCCGGGAGTTTCCAAAGGAGAGAAGCAAGGAGAGCTTTTTAGACCCACCCAGGAAAGAGTCATGATGGGATACTTGAAGATCTCTGTTTTCATTCTACTGCATTCCGAGTTAGAGAGCTGATGGGGACTTAGGACAGAAGGGTCCATCAGGAATCAAGTGTGTAGATTCGACTCAAAATGTGCCTGTGCCAAACTTCTTAGGAATGGGATATATATCTGCTCAGTGAAAGAGAATCATCCCATATAATTAAGAGATAGAATACCAATAAATTAGAGTTCCCAACAGATGGGATCTCTAACAGTACTCCTAAATCTGAATTGCTTCCCTTCTTCTTCTGCCAAGATTTGGCCCCAGGAAAAGAGCAAGGTGCAAAGGTGTTGATGCTAGGCAGTTAACAAGTCCACTAGTGTTTCTATGTTACTCACTCTTAGTCACCAGGCATTCACAGTGTCCACTATGAGCATGAACAAGACTATGGCCTGTTAGTCTGTGTCATTCCCTGATGTGCTTGCCCTCTTCAACTGCTACTGCTTCCAATGTCTATGTCATGTTCTTATAGCTCCTGACAATGTAACTGGGTCGGGTACTAACAAAGAAGGCCCAAATGAGCTCAAGGGTATTGCATTAGTGCTGGAAGAGTGTTCCCATTAATAAAAGCAGGCATTGTGTAATGTCATTCATACATTACTGTACATGAGATGATGCAATGTAATACTGGCCCTTGATTCACCCAGAGCTTAATGGGAAAAATGAGACTGGTCATTCCAAATCCTTGCATTTTTACCACTGAGAATCATAAAATATTAGAGCTGGAAGGGGCTTGAGAGAATATCTCACCCAACCTCCTTTGTTTTACCAATGGGGAATCTGAGGCGTAAGTTATTCTTCATTGAATCTACCAACTGGAATCTGTTCAAAGTTCCTGTTTCTACTGACAAATGTAACATTTGAAAACAGATTGGGTTCTGTGCTGTCTGCTACCACCCTTGGTAGATTGGAAAACTAAGAATCTAGAATAGTTCCAAAGCCATCTAATATACTTTGTACACCTTATTAGTATCTTGGTTCCAGAAATTCTCTCCCTGAGGGTAGAGTGATGTGGGATTAAGGTAGGAAAAATAAAAGTAAGCTCTGTTACTTTATAACTTCATATGATTCATGGCCGCATCAAGGTGAGCTTTCTAATCTTGGATCGAAGATCTTTAAGGCACAAGCCCAGCCCTTTATGTTTCATACAGAGCTATGAAGGTTGTCCAGCTTTGGTAGCAATCTCAAAGGCATGTTTGTGTTGGACCATTTTTAAAATGACATAGTCTTCACTGGAGCTTGCACCTGTGTGTTTATCTACCTTCTGTCACATCACCTTAATAGGGGAAGCAGGTACGAATTGTCTGTAGAATTACTTTAGGCTGCATAATCTATACAACATCTAGACGTGGATAATGTAGTTCTCAAGATAGTTTTTTTTTTTTTGGCCTGAATTATTTGTGTAATTAAGGCATGGGTTACAAAAAGCTTCCTTAGGAATTATTTTTGGCTTTAACCAGCTTTGTTCAATGGAAACACGTTTAGCTTTGTGTGAACTGGACTAACAGAAAAGTCATGGACATCATTTTCTATATAGGAAAGTTTTCAAATAAAGAGTATACAAATATCTCGGGCATACAGGTCAAATGGATCTATTGACCCAGGGTTGGCCATCACAAGTGACTTGTAGCCAAAGACATATTTTCCTGGGATCAAGATGCTTAGCAGGACTTTTGAGAAAGCCAGAAGGGAGGCTGGAAATTAGCAGAGCTTGCTTCTGTTTTTGAGAAGGGCCCTTCTATGTTTACATAATACAAAGCTTTGGAAATAGAAAACTTTGGCCAGAAAGTTAGAGGCCAAGAGAAGAAATAGAAATTAAATGAAATGCTTCCTCTTGCCTCCCCCTCAGTCCTGTAAAAATAGACAGAGACTTCCTTTTCCACTTACAGATGGGGCGAGTGTTGCTTTGCAGTTAGAGCTGAGCTGTGAGGTGGAGGCAAGCTGGGTGGACAGCTCTGAGTTATAGTCTCCCAGGGTGTAAGCCCATCCCTAAGAGGGTGTTTGGATCAGGAAATAGTACGACCTCCTGGGCCATGAATAAGAGGAGGAGGCACTCAACACCAGAACATCATTCTTTGGCAAGCCACGGAATTTAGTTAGACTCTTCTACTCACCAGAGGAGCTGGGTATTGAAGCTCATCTGAGCCACTCATTACAGAGGGAGTGCAGTGTGTAAGAATGGTCTTTTTGAAGGATCTGTAGCTTCAAGAGAGAAGAAGGCAGTTTCACTTTATTTACTAATTTACTCAATAAACATTCATTCAACTTCACCTAATCTTTGTAATTTGTCATGTTTATGAAGAATGACCTTTTTATACTAATGCGGGAGATAAGACAGACCCACAAAAATGATAATAAAAAGTAGAATGTAACAAGCTTTTAAAGAAGAAAGATAGGAATAAAAAGTTCCTAGGAATTCAGAGTTCAGAAGGATCTGGTTAAGCTGGGGAGAGCAGGGAAGGCTTCGTGGTGGAGGTGACAGCAAGAATGGTGAAGAGAAGCACAGCATTGGCAAAGGCCTAAAAGCATGGGGCTATTTTTGGAATAGTGAGTCCCCTAGTTGGAGGCAGTGTAGGGGATGAGATGAGAGTAATAGGAGCTACCGCTGAATGGAAGGTATTAAATGATAGGCAAGGAGCCTGAACTGTAAGGCAAGTGAGCAATGAGAAACCGCTGCAGAAATGAAGCACACTGTAGAAAAATTTATCTGGCAGACCCGTTTAGCGATGAAAGACAAGAAAGTGACTCAGGAAGCTATTACAACTGTCCAGCAACAGAAAATGAAAGTCCAAATTGGGGTGGGGGTGGGATAGGGAGAGAGGTTTAAAATTAGTAAGTCAAGACATACTATTGGGAGCAAGCATATTGCTTACAAATACAGTGGGGCCTTGACTTACGAGTTTAATTCGTTCCATGACGGATCTCGTAACTCAAATTACTCGTATGTCAAATCAAAAAGTGAACGAGTGAGACACGTGATGCTGGGCTGATGTTGTGGCGTTCACTGTGACGTTTGCTGAGCCAACTAGCAGTGGGGTATCTGAACCTGGCTCGTAACCTGAATTTTAGCTCGCAACTCAAAGCAAAAAATCGGCCGAGAGACGGCTCGTATCTCGAAAAACTCGTTAGTCAGGACACTCGTAAGTCAAGGCCCCACTGTATAATGGTGCCTAGGAGAGGCAAGAGCAGAATGAGTTGAGGTGGTTGGCTCTGGAGAACAAGAGGATGGGATTGAAGTGGGGCAGAAGGCAGTTAATTTTAATTATACTATGTAAATTTAAAAACTATCCAAATATAGCATCTGACAAAAAAATAAAATTAAAAATGCCATGTACTCATTCTGGGCACAGTCCAGTGAGTGACTAAGTGACACAGGACGTTTTGCTGCCTTTGCTGGGGACCCAGGATGGCTTGCTGGGAAGCCCATGTCTCTGCCAGCCTGGCTTCTTGTGTTCTCCTCCACCTTCCTGCTGGCCCCCAAACAGCCTGCTCCTGACCCTCTCCTGTTCAGCACCGCCTGGGTCTTCCATTTGGAGTTCTTGTCTCCATCTGGTCCTGGGTCGCCTGGGGAATAGCGTGTCCAGCTCCTCACTCCAGTGACGACCCCAAGGAAAGAAGCTCCAACTCCTTTTTCATTTCATCATACTGCAAATTATTACGGGAAAACACCAAGGTACTCATCAAAAAGATAAATGTGAGAACATGATAAAGCTGAATTCATCTTAGGGAGTTTTACACTCATGATTTGGTCTGTGGTTCCTAATTCCTACTTCTCTGGCCTGAACTTGATTGCTCCATTTTTTTATTCTAGACTAGTGGCCTGGTGCATGAAATTTGTGCAGGGAGGGGGAGGGTGAGGAGAGGGGTGTTTCCCTCAGCCCAGCCTGCACCCTCTTCAATTGGGGACCCCTTGGGGATGTCCTACCGATGGCTTAGGGGAGTGGGAGCGGGCCTAAGCCGCAGTCAGGCCTCCCTCTGTGGGAGGTGACAGGTGGGCTGATCGGGATGATGCAGGCAGCGAGTGACCGTTCCCACCCCCAATTGCACCATGGCCACTGGTGGACTCCCTCTGTGGGAAGCAACCCCAGCAGGCCTATCTGGGGACAGTGCTGGGCAGCCCTGCCCCGAATCTTCCTGCCGCTGCCGCCGCCCATGGCCTCCCTCTGCAGGAGGCGACAAGGTGGGCGATCAGGGGATGGCGCCAACCCCCATCGCCCTGCTACCACTGGTTGCCACCGACCCCCCCACCCCATCGCTGTCCCCTCCCTCTGCCTGTTGGCATGAGCCTTGTATGGCCTGGTGACACACTGCTCGCTGGCCCCGCCCCCCCACTGACTGGTTGTTCCGCCATTCGGTCGATTTTGCATATTACACTTTTATTATATAGGATGATCTATCCAGTCAGGAAAAAGAGAAGAGCCTGAGCAGAACAGCGAAGTGTCACAGATGGATATAGTATTTGCATTTCTGGAGATCTCCCAAATTGGGGAAACCTATTTAAGTGAGCGCCAGTTCTCAAAAAGAATGATCCGTTCTTCTCCAGACTAAAATAATCATCAGAGTTCTGGGCTTATTCCGAACATATCCTTCTCCAGTTTCTTTCTTCCCTTCCACTCAACTTCCCTCTGAAAAAGAAAAAAGGAAGTTCTTTAACCTCTCCAGATCTAGGAGAAGACAATGAGAAAAGCACATCAAAGCCATACTGGTGAACATTCACATCCTGCTCTGCTGGATACTAGGCAGCAGTCAGAGCTGTGTTATTGGTCTAAGGAGGAAATCTGTAAAAAGATGGCCCTCTTCATTCCCAGACAGCCCTTTCCTTTAAAAAGTCCCTGTTCTCAATATGAACTTTCTGCTGAGAAATGCAAAAGGTTTTCCTTTCCTTTTTTCTCTCCCTCTTCCTCCTGCTTGCATCAACGTGGCTCCAAGCCCGCGCTCTGGGGCATTGGAGTTTACAAAGGACCTTTGTCTCAGGCAGAGCAGTCAGAAATGGGGCCTCTGATAGGCTGGCTTGTTATTGATCAAAAGCCCCAGGCACTCAGGTGGCCACTCTTTATCTGGCTTTTCCATAGCCAACCATCAGTAATAAGTGGGACATAAATATTCAGCAATAACTAATAAAAGCCCACACTTCTTTCTTAGTCGTTGGGAACCCCCACTTTTGAATGGCATCCACTTTTATTTCAAAGCGCTGCCAACAGTTTGGGAACCAAATGGTTGTTGGTGCTCGGGCCTCAGCCAGGGGTGCTTCTCTGTCTCTGTGTGTCGTCCTGTGCCTCTCCTCACCCTGCACAGGAAAGTCGGACGGGATTAGGACTTAGTTTTCTCATTTGTCCTGGAATGATGAGCATTTTTGCTTTGTTTTGTTTTCTGGTTCTTCAGCAGGGGGAGGGGTGGAGGTCGGGCAAAGAGTTCCAAGCAGAACAGTCAGCAGCCCACCAGAGGCCTGTATGTATCCCTGCAAAAGGGAGTGAATGTGTGTGGGGACAGAGGTAGCAAAAGGGACGAGATGTCCTGGCTGGTTAGGCACACTCTTCCTTCTTGCGTCTTTTTCATCTTTGGAACCGATTCTGGCAGCACCCAGAGCGGAACAGAGGGCACTTCCAGAAATATCCTCACAAATGTCTGGCTGCCACATGCCTGGTCACTGAGCAAGCCAACGGGGGAGGCCTCAGGCAGAAGCTTCAGGGACTGGAGGACACCGCAGTGTGGGCCCTGGCCACCAGCACCTGCATCCTGCTGTGCAGGCCACGGAGAGAGGGAACGTGAAAGAGAGAGAAGCAATCTCCTCAGCAGAGTTTCTTCTAAAATATGGATCCACAGGCCACTAAGAATCTCTCTGGTTTTTTCCCTGGACCATTCAGTAGTCTGACCTTTTCAGGCTGGGCTGACACTTCTTCAAAGTGCCTGCTCTGGGATAATTTAATGGTGACTCAAGTTCATTTTGACCTCTGAGTCTGTCTCCACAAGATAGGTACCATTCACACACAACATTTCTTCCATATCATGTTCTTCTAGTTTTGGTGGATTATCAAATGGCTCTTCTCTTTTCTGACCATATTTAAAGTCCTTCAAGATGGGGCTTTTCACATGCTGGTTTTGGATGAGCTTTATTACATGCAATGTCCTGGTGGCATGTTGACTGAGTTAATGTGTGTATAAGCCAATGAGTCCAGTTCCTGGAAGGTACTGTGAAATAAATGGAATTCTAACTACTTATTATCACTATTATTTATGTGCTAAATAAATGCTTTGGGGGTGGATGGACAGACAGACAGATGGATGGAGGGGTGTCATTCTCTGTAGCTTCAGCAAGCAGGTACTGCAAAGAATTATGAAAGTATTTCCCCGACAATCTGGCCTGCCAGGTCTCCCGACTGGAATTAGAAGTTGGGGATTTCCATATTTTTAAAGCCCTGCCTCCACTCTCAGTTTTGTTCCAGTTTTCATTGTGATGCTTGAAGTTTGTTCTGAGAGCTGGTACGTGACTCTCCCTGACTCCTTTCTAGAGTGAAAGCCCAACTTTTGCTGATAAACTATTGCCAATAGCAATATTATTTCTAGAAGGAGAACCCTTATCTTGATGGCTGCTTTGTAACATAAACGAAGAAAATAAACGAAAAGAAAAGAACACCATTTCCACATCACATCATGGAGATATAAACAAAAACGTAACTAGTGGCTACTGTAAGGAGGGCTTTTGCACGCTCAATTACCTGGCTGAGCTGTTGGCCTGCTTCCTGGCTGCTTGCTTTCTTTGCATTGCTTGACCTTTAGACTAATGCCATTAAAATACATCCCCAGTACCACATAAATGGTTTTCAATGGCCTGGCTGCTTAGGGAAAACTCATTGACATGCGGTGCACAGTTCCTTATGCATGTGAAAAAAGAGATTAAGAGTCCTTTTTGACATCAGCTTGCTAGGATCACATTTTGTTATGGCCCCTCTATAGATTAGTGACTGCCCTATGGATTGTTGCCCTCAAATGACATTATAGCATCTGGCATCTTCTTCTCTAGCTACCAGGTAAGGAGGTGTATCCATAGCTGAGAAGTTCTCTGCCCTGGGTTCAGTCCTGGGCTTGTTGCCAAATCACTGGTTCGTGGAAAGAGTGGTAATCTATTCCTCTACACCTTCTATGCTTGTCCGGATTCATCTGTGTCTTCAACCATTTTCTCAATTTCATTTGAATCTAGATACTGGAGTTGTACACTTTAAGAACATGCAATTCTCTTTTTCCTCCCATTATGCGCTCCTACCATTATTTCCTTACAAAGGGAATCAAGTTATAAATCTGATGTGAATTCTGACCCTAAAAAAAATGAGAGAGAGGATCTGAATGGTAAGAATGCCCCTGTGGGTTGAGCTGTGTGTAGCATTTTGGTATTCACAGAATTACTCATCCATTCATGAACATTTTTTAATTTTTCAACCACAATTTACATTCAATACTGGTTCGCACCAGTTTCAGATATATGGCAAAGTGACTGGGAAAACCACATACTCTATCCCCTCACTGCCCCAAGCACCCACTTGGCCCCTACTCTGTTATCTCGACATTATTGACTATATTCTCCAATCCCATAACTTGAACTCTGATTACCATCCCCATCCCACTCAGTTTTATGTTTCTCTGGCTTTGCACACCTTGTTCTCATTGCTGAGAAAGTTGCCTTCCCTGAGCCTAGACCTCCCTCTTCTGAACACCTCTTTCTAATCCCCAGTCGGAACTACTAGTGCATATTTTCTGCTCTGCGCTCTCAGGCAAGTTTTCTTATAAGTAATTTACAATTTGCCTTATTTTGCAGTGAATTGTTACAGAAAAAAAACCGCAGAAATCGTGTGATCGTTAAATCAAATGAACTAGATGACCCCTTAAGAAGCAGCATTCCCCCCTGTAGCTCTATGATTCAATTAGAAAAAAATGTATCAATGTCTCATACAAGTTTTGTTGTTCTCCAGTTGTCCTGGAAGCTGGGAAGAGTTGGAAAGAAAACAACAACACCTATCCATAAAGAACAATGGAGGTTGAGGTTTGAGGTGAGGAAGAGGAAATTCAATGAATCAAATCAGAACCATTAAACTTTTAAGGTGCCTGCCTTCCTGTTTGTTGTATCATTGTGTCAACACACAGAAACAGCTTCCTATTCTTGCCAAAAGGCCTCACAGTATCTACCTTTCATGCTGACAAACAGCAGCTGAAGCACAACCTAAGAACAACACCACTTCTGTATTGGGAGCCCAGTTCTTAGGAGCTCTAGTCACTTCCAAGATAGCATCTCCCCAATTCTCTGAATATCCCTCCGAGGGAAGGAGGAGGCTTGTATTGTTATCAGCTGTATTTTGCATATAGTAAAAACAAGGCAAGCTGAGGTTAAGTGCTTTGTCCTTGGTCAGGTGTGAGTCAGACTGCGCCAGTAGGAGAAACTTTATCATTCCCAAGCCTTTGTTCTATCCTCTTGATATTGTCTCCAGGGTTTGGGAAGGCTACAGAAGTTGCTTGATCCAGAAGTATTTACAATGGGGAGAATACATTGTGTTCTGGGTTGGGTGCCATATCACTGAGGTAGAAACAGAAATATGAATAGAAAACTCTGCCCACAAGCACAAAACAACAAAACAAAACAACAAAACAACCCCTCTACCGGCCATTCTTGTAAATGGTGGAGAGAAACTACAAGAAAAAGTGCCAATTGGACTATCCTTATTTCCCAAAATATAAATGTTGGCCACTGACCCACAGAGCTCTCTTGTAACAAGTGGAAGGGGAGTTGCATGTCTGTAGCTGATGTGTTTGCATTCCTCTGTAACCAGTGTCTTTCAGGGCTTGTGTATGCCAGGCACCCTCCTAGCCACTGGGATGTGATGTTGAACATGGCAGGCATTGACCCTGCCTGCAAGGAGCGTCCACTCTAGTGAGATCACAAACATTAAACAGGGAAAGAAATGAATATCATTATCATGATGAATAGTTGTCTTCTTTTAAGCAGGCTGGGCCCATGCATTAGAAAAGTTCTTAACCTTTTTTAGTCCCCACCTCTCATCAAGACATTCAAGACTCACTGTAATCTATCCTCAAAATATCTTCCACCTCCATCCATCTCCAGCATCCCTTTCCCTCCTCCCACAAACACATACTGGACTTGGATGACCATTCCAGGGCCACTCGGTTTTATGTTTCTGCGGCTTGCTGAAATGAGCTGAGAGACCCTTGGCTTCTCAGTTGACAAAACTCAGACTGCGGGTGATGGTGGGAGCCCTGTTTAGGGAGAGATTAGGTCACTGAAATGTCTGGCTAGTGAACATGTGTGCTATAAGTGAAGAGATTGGAGAATGGCTATTATTGCTGTGGTTAAGCCCTTGGTCTGACATTTTAGCAAGTGCGGTGGAAAGAGTCCTGGATTAGGAGGCTGGATACCTGGGCTCTAGTCTTGCCTACATCTTGGGTAAGTCATAAAATGCCTCTAACCTCAATTTTCCCTTTGGCCACATAAGCAGATAAGATTAGGTGTTCTCTAAGGGCTTCAGAGTAAAACTGTACCTAGAGTTCTTCAACCTGATTTCACGTGTATGAAATTTGTGTGTGTGTGTGTGTGTGTGTGTGTGTGTGTGTGTGTGTGTGTAGGGGCACAGGGTGGTAGAATAAGGGAGAGTGATTTTTAAAATCAGACCAGCCCTTAGGAACTACTGTTTTTTTCTAACTATGCATAAAACCAGTGCTAAGGTAGAGTTCTATATTCATATTTCTATTTCTTTATCAGTTATATTGTACCCAATTTGGAATATAATGTGCTTTCCTCATAAATACTTCAGTATCAAGCAACTTCTATGGCCTTCCCAAATCCTGAAGACCTTTCTATGCTCCTTCCATGCTGAGCCCCCAATTTTAGGAGGGGGGCAGTGCCATGATGTGCCCAACCCCTCAGTAGGCCTAAGTGGTTGCCTTCTGGGGAATGTCCAAAGAGCCTCCCACCTGGACCTGGTTACAGAGCCCAACCACTCCCCAAAGGTAAGCCAACACTGGCTTCCAGGTCACTGAATTAGATCTTGATTTTACTTGTTGCTCATTTTGGGGGAGAAAGTCAATTTTCTGGGCTTTTACAGCTTTCAGATACACGCAGATTGAGTCTCCAGTTTTGTCCCTAAGCACCGAGACTACTTCACAGCACTAGTGGCCCAGAACAGTCTGATTTCCACACCAGAGAGACATGTTGCACTCTTGTCATCACATCACCAGGTCCTTACAGCCAGCTGGGTGAGAGAATCTCTTAGTGACTTCTCTGAACAAATGTTTGGGGGTTTCGAGTCAGTGGGAGGAGCTTTACAGAGACTGTTTTGCAGCTAACGTTTACGCGTTCTCAGGTATTTAAAATCTACTCTTCCCAAAGGGAGATCTTTCCAGTTGTTCTTTCCAGTTGTGCCATTTATTTCTTTTAACATTTTGAAAGCTTTGTCTTCAGTAGTAGATTCGAACCAGGCAGGAGAGGTCAGTAAAAAATAATTGATTGTCGGGTCAATGGTGACACAGGCTTTAAGCGACAGAGGTTTCCAACGATGGAGCCCCAGAAACCAAGTCATCCTTCTCTGGTCATTCCCAGAGCCAGGGAAGGAATGACTCTGAAACGGTGCTGCTTTCGGCAGCACAATGTCTTACCTTCAGGCTCGGAAATCTGAATCCCACCTCAAGAGTGTTATTCACTTACTTTATTTTTGTAGGTAGGGACAGAAGGGTTGGGGAATTGTACCTTTAATCCATCGAAGAGAGCTTTGCCTTTTATATTTGTCCCCAGAACCCCTCCACTGGTTGCCTTGTATAAAGATCATGGCACCAGAGCCAGATTCCAGGGGACCCTCAGTGCCTCCCCTTTAGACATAGATTTCTGCTCCTTGTGAACAGTCTGTGATGCAGTTCCCTTTGAGAGAAAAGCAAAACTATTGGTTGACACAAAGTTTTGGGTTATATGTGATTGGCAATTTATTCATACCACCTCCAACCATTTATCATCATACAGAGATTTGAGGTCTGGACACGTTTTCTTAATGTCCAATAAAGCGTGCAAAAAAGAAGGCTCCCTGGCCAGCAGCAGCTAACAAAAAGCATTTTGGTCTTGGGTCCTTAATTGTTAGGACTAACATGCCCCGTGGACTTTTTATTAGCACGTCTCTTTTCCTTTAGGAAAAAGTTTTAAAACAGTCTGCCCAGAGGTCTTCCCATGGCCAGGTCTAGAGATGACTTGTACTTGAATCTGGCCAATTAACATGACAATGTCAATGCCAAGATCCATTTCCAGGGGAAAGAGTTGTTCTTTGAAAGGCAGTGTCTGAGGGTGTCCAGGCTGAGAGGCAGCCTCTCCTCTGGGACTATTTGGATTTTAGGTTCCTGAGCTAAAAAAACATCCTTTGGCATTGGCTGACAAAATGGGTTTCAGAACAGGAGTTTCTAAAGCTGCAGTGGAAACTTTAATTATGCAGGTCCTGTCAAAATCCATCTGCTTAATTCGACTGTTTCTGGGTAAGGTACTTCTTATTTTTCCAGCAGTATTTCTTGATGACTCTCTGATAGGAATATGAAATTAGCTTTCTTCATAGGCAAGCTTTATTCTTTATTCTTTTCAACATGAAGAATATTTGTGTTGGGTGGAGGTGTCTTCCTAGAGTTTATTTGCTTTGTAGTTGATTTGGGGGAGACGCTTAAGTGACTTTTAGAGCTGAGATGCAGAAGGTGTCATTTAAGGAAATGCTGCCGGAGATTTCAGTGTGATAATGACTTAGTGATTGACTAGTGCCCGTGATTTATAAGTGAAGCATTTCTATAATGTTATGGGGGCGGGGGGGCAGCAAAAGTAGGATCGCACAAGACCCAATACTTGACATGTTCCTGAGCACATCTGTGGTCTTAATAGTTTCATGTGCCTCGTCTGAGGAGTTGGAAACCCTATATTGGGTAATATGTACATTTATAATGAGTACTCATAGATTTACTTGTAGGAGGGAGTAGGGGAGGGTTTGAGGTGGTTGCTAAATGTATAAATATTGAATGTGCCAGCATCTGGGCTTTTTCAGCTTAAATATCAGACAGCGAGCCTTATGCAAGCCTCTGACTTAATGCAACTATTTGTTATTTTAGGGTGCTTGCCTGGATGATAAGCTATAGGACAAAAACCAAATTTTCAAAATCATGATGTCATGTGTATTTTAAATAGAGATTAAGAAAAATTTTCATGGGGGTGGGAAGAGATTAACCAAAGAATTTATATGCATATATGCATAACCCGTGGTCACATACAATAGTGCCTTAGGCCTGGGGGAGGGCAGGGGCAGGGTGGAGGACAATAGGGGGAAAAGAGTACATCTGTAATACTTTCAACAATAAAGATAAATTAAAGAAAGAAAAAGAAAAACTTACACTGCTGACTCTCACTGTTGGGAAAACCTCAGTGAAAATATATACAGGGTGGGGCAAAAGTAGGTTTGCAGTTGTGAGTACATGAAACAGAGTTTATTCTTGTATTATGGTTTATTAATTATTATATTATTTCCCATATGAACAACTGTAAACCTACTTTTGCCCCACCCTTTCTGACAAGTGGACTTGGTGGTGGTGATAGCCTTACATCTGCAGCCAAAGGGGCTTTCAAAAATAAACTCCTCTTTACCAACTAAAATAAAGGACTACTCATGTCACTAGGTCTTCAAACCAAGAAAGTTTCACGGCCAATTTTAGGAAACAGCACTCTAGGACCTTGAAATTGGGGAGGAAGATAAAAGTATTTTGCAGGGCTACTTCTGCATAATGAACGCTCCTCTGATGAAGTGATGGTTCCATGTGAACAGTTTGCTTTCCTGGGCCTGGCAGAGGGTGGTTTTCAGTTCATTAAGAGCATTCCTTGATTTTCCATTTTCTCAGCTTTTCAAAACCTGACTCCTGTCACTCCGGAAGGGTAAACATGACCAGGAAGAGCTGCTATGGGCCTCACCCTGCACTTTCCCCTTTGCCGGCAGTTGGTGGCTGCACCTGCTGTTGCACTGGCTCGCTTTGGAGGCTTGAACTATATATCACGGCTGCCTCTTATTACAAAGCTGATTCCTCAGACAGGGTTTGAGCTTTTTCAGCCTTACTAGACATATTTTGGACACTCTTCCACTCATCTCTTCATTTAAGTCTTCAAGTCCTCAACGAGAACAGGAAATTACCTGATTATTTTCTTCTAGGAACAATTCTGATTTACTATGAGATGTGGGCAACGTAGCTAACATTTCTGTGCCTGAATTCTGCTTACCTGTTGTTCTGATCTCAATGGCACATTGCCTTTTTGTTTTTGAGTTGTTTCTTGATCTTCAGTGTGCATAATAACAACGTATGGTGCTTTGTTAAAAGGGGTTCCACTCACAGATCTATGATGCAGTCCAAGTATCTGTATGTTAAACAGGCTCCCTTGGTGACTGTGATGCTTGTGGTCTGAGGACCAAGTCTGAGAAACATTAATGTTTACAACCTCAATGTGGCAAGAACTAAGCAACTGGTTAGTTCAAACTTTCTTATTTTACAGATGCACAGTGTGAACTTAAACAAGATGATAAGCCACAGCTCATAAGTGGGAAGATCAGGTACTAGAAACTAGGTCTTCTAACTTTTAATTTGTGAGGCTCTGAGTCATAAGGTAGGATACAACAACACAGAAAAAAAACACAGCTCAGGGTTTGTGGGACTGAGCATCATGGCTGCCTCCAGCATGTAAACGTGAGGATGCCACAGAAATGCAGCAACACGAGGCCCACAGAGTCTTTCTTGAATTATTTGGAAGGGTCTTTGTGAAGGTTGTCAAGTCTACACTTGCATTTTGGTTCTTAAAATTCTTCATATAATATCCTTGCCAAGTGGACATGCATTTGGTTGAAGACTTGTTCGATGAAGACTTCTGGGGATAAAGATGTTCCTGACCATCCTGAGTCCCCCTTCCCATCCATTTTCTAACAGCTCTGATCTCATTACAATCAGTTCTGTTTATTGAACTGGAAATCTCTCCGCCCTACTTGTAGCTTCTACCACTGATGCAGGTACTTACTTTCAAGAGAGATTCAGAATAAGTCTAATTTGCCTTCCACATACAGTGATCATTCCCTTTACCTAAGCCTTCTTTTGTCTAGGCTGAACAACCCAAGGTCCTTTGGCCATTCTTTGTAATACTTGGCTGTCTATACTCTTTTCACTCTAGTTATTTTCTTCTAAATGCAGTCTGTTTTGGTCATCTTTCTTTCATTTTTTTAATGGTTTACAAATTTGCTTTATTGGACACGTATAAAATACAGTACTAGCATAGAGAATACGCATTGCTCTTAAGCATACAGGGTGCATTTACAAAAATTTACCACATATTAAGCCACAGAGCATGTTTCCACAAATTTCAAAGGATTGAATTCATACTGAACTCATTCTGTGACCATAGAATAATTTAGTTAAAAGTTAATAAGAAAGTGTTCATTAAAAAAAGCATATTTTGAAAATTTAAATACACATTTCAAAAATAATTCATGGGTTAAGTTAAAATCATAATAAAAATATAAAAATACTGAGAACTGAATACTTTAAAATTGTGCATGTTGACAATCAAATACTATAATGAGAATAGTACTTGGAGTAAAAATATAGCTCTAAAAGTTTATTTTAGAAAAAAAAGAAAGGCAGAAAATTAGCTATGTAAGCACAAATTAAGAAAAACCAACAACAGAACCCTAAAGAAAATAAAAGACTCTAGTAAGAATTACATGCTTCAAGATAGATCAATCTTTTTTAAAAACATTCTTTTTAAAATATATATATATATTTTATTGATTTCAGAGAGGAAGGGAAAGGGAGAGAGAGATAGAAACATCAATGATGAGAGAGAATCATTGATTGGCTGCCTCCTACATGACTCCTACTGGGGACCGAGCTCGTATGTGCCCTTGACTGGAATCAAACCCGGGACCCTTCAGTCCGCAGGCTGATGTTCTATCCACTGAGCCAAACTGGCTAGGGCATAACCATTCTTTTTCTTTTTTTAAATTGATTTCAGAGAGGAAGGGAGAGGCAGAGAGAAATAGAGATATCAACAATGAGAGAGAATCATTGATCGGCTGCTTCCTGCATGCCCCCTACTAGGAATTGAGCCTGCAACCCCAGGCATTGTGCCCTGACAGGGAATCGAACCATGACCTCCTGGTTCATAGGTCAACGCTCAACCACTGAGCCACACCAGCAAGGCAGATCAATCTTTTAAAAACATTTTTTATTGAATTTATTGGAGTGACACTGGTTAATAAAATTATAATCAGGTGTACACTTCTACAATACATCATCTGTATATTATATGTGTGTTCACCAAAGTTGTTTCCTTCTGTCACCATTTATTGCTCCTTTACCCTTTCTACCACCCCCAACCCCCTTTCCCTCTGTTATGAGGTGTTTTAAAAAAAAATCCCTTCACTTTCTAACCCAGCCCCTCATCGCCCCTCCCCTCTAAGAACTGTCAGTTTGTACTCTGTCTCTATGAGTCTGTTTCTATTTTGTTTGTTTGTTTTTGTTCATTAAACTACACATAAATAAAATCATGTGGTATTTGTCTTTCTCTGACTGAATTATTTCACTTAGCATAATACCTTCAGGTCCACCCATGCTGTTGCAAATGCCAAGATTTCCTTCTTTTTTACAGATGAGTAGTATTCTATTGTGTAAATGTACTACAGCTTTTTTATCCACTCATCTACTGATGGGCACTTGAGCTGCTTCCAAATTTTGGTTATTATAAATAATGCTGCAATGAACATAGGGGTGCATATATTCTTTCAAATCAGTTTTTCAGGTTTCTTTGGGTATATTGCCAGAAGTGAAATCACTTGATCATAAGGCAGTTCTATTTTTAATTTTTTGAGAAAACGCCATACTGCTTTCTACAGTGGCTGCACCAGTCTGCATTCCCACCAACAGTGCACTAGGGTTCCCTTTTCTCCATATCCTTGCCAACACTTTTTATTGATTTTTATTGATGATAGCCATTCTGATAGGTGTGAGGTGATACCTCATTGCGGTTTTAATTTGCATTTCTTTGATGATTAGTGACGTTGAACATCTTTTCATATGTCTATTGGCCTTCTGTATGTCTTCTTTGGAGAAGTGTCTATTCATGTCCTTTGCTCATTTTTTAATTGGATTGTTTGCTTTTCTAGTGTTGAGTTGTATAAGTTCTTTATAAATTTTGGATATTAACTCCTTATCAGATATATCATTGGCAAATATGTTCTTCCATTCAGTGGGTTGTCTTTTCATTTTGTTGATGGTTTCTGCTGCTGTGCAAAAAAATTTTAGTTTGATGTAGTCCTATTAGTTTATTTTTTCATTTGTTTCCCTTACCCGAGGAGACATATCAGAAATGTTGCTATGAGAAATGTCCGGGATTTTTCTGCCTATGTTTTCTTCTAGGATTTTTATGATTCCAAGTCTTACATTTGTTTGTTCATTTTTCATATTGAAATATAGTATCTTAAATCGTCACAGTACATAGTATAGTTTGACCAATTCAGAATTCATTACCTCTAGATACTTTGCTCCTAACCATAAAGACTAAAAATACATAATCTTTTTGGGTGGCAATCACATTCAATTCATAGTCAATTAAAAGTCCCATTTTTTTCCCACATGTGCTGCTAAATTCATGCATTCCTCTACTAGTTTGTGTTGGTATTTTTTTTTACACCCCTTTGTTTTACTTTACATTTATCCTAGTTGAAATTAATTTTGTTGGATTCACCCCACTGTCCAAGATTATAGGCATATTTTTTAGATTCTGATTTTGTCATTAATCCAAGATGATTTTGTTAATTAATTCATTCTACAAATATTGAAAACCTATTACATGCCAATCATGATACTGGATATTATGACCAAGATAGACATATCCCCTCCCTCAGTTATAGTCTAATGAGGTATATGAACTAGTACAGTAGTCACCAACCACGTGGGGCTTATGTGTTATGATGAGAGTTTTATGGCATGTTATGGGAACACGTGAGAGTAGCAGGGAGGTCCAGGGGTGAACATCTAGTCCAGCCTGGGTGGGCAGTGGTTAAGGAAAGCACCCTTGTGAAGTGACCCTAAGTGGAGACATGAAAGACATAGTGTTAGAGAAAGAAGAGTGTTCCAGGCTGGGGAATCATATGAGTCAAGGACCAGAGACAAAAGGAAGCATGGCCTGGGGAGTGGGCCGTAGGTGTGTGTGGATGAGACTGGCAGAGATAAGTACCAGGAGAAGGGCAGTGGGAGTGTATGTAGGATTTTAGGTTGTCTGGTTTGTTGATAAAAATGTTGGTCAGCAGCCCTAGCTGGTTTGACTCAGTGGTTGGAGCGTCGGCCTGTGGACTGAAAGGTCCTGGGTTTGATTCCTGGTGGGGGCCCGGGTTGTGGGCTCGATCCCCAGTGGGGGTTGTGCAGGAGGCAGCTGATCGGTGATTAATAAATAAATGTTGGTCAGTGATGTCTGAGACTGACACCAATTCGCAAATCAGTAGTCTTTAGGGAGGAAAGCTTGCCACAACTTCAGTTCCCATATTTCTTCATCCTGTCCACCAGACTATCCGGAGATTTGGCCAAATATCTTGTCGAAAATCAGATACACCATGTCCCTGATTGAACAGACTAATAACCTTATTTTTAAAAAAATGTGGTTGGTCTTTGTCTGGCCTGACTTGGCCCTTGTGAACCTGTGCTGTCCACCCGTGACTGATGTCTGATTTCTAGTTCACACTACGCCCCCTGAAATAGCCCCTGAGATAGTCCCTGCTCTCTGACCGGCAGGCGATCCAGGGAAGACAATGAAAGATTTGCATCCTAAAATGTCATGGTGGGCGATTATGAAATGTGACATGGAAAAGAATTTCTCTTGTTTGGAAGATGTTCGCTGGGTTAGAAGAAGCCTTCATGAGGCACTGTCTGGTTGTTAGAATAGTTAAGAGCCAGGTCTGGGAGTCAGACAACCTGGATGCAGACCCTGCCTTTCTCAGTTACCACCTGTGTGACTTTGAGCTAAAGTTTGACTTTCCTCAACTGTAAAAGGGGAACAAAATGCTTACCTCATGGGCCAATATGTATTTGCAGTAAATGAAATAATGCATGCCCAGTACCTGTTACAGATTTAGCACTTAGTGCTATTATTTTTCTAGAACAAATTGTATTCAGCAAACTACAAGGACTTTTGTGCCTTCAATTTCTTGCCCACTTATGGTTCTCTTCATCTTCTCCCATACTTGGTGGAGCAGCCACCTCTTTTTTACTTACTTACTTACTTATTTATTTATTTATTTATTTATTTATTTTGGTACATCAACTATGAAGTGCAAGGGAAATGAAGTATCTGGACACAGCATTATGAAAAAAGGTGATACTCCCCCCCCCCCCCCCCCTGTTTTTGGAGACCTGGAACCAGCTAGCCAGGCCAATGTGAAGAAATGGTTGTGGTATGAGCAAGCTGGGTGTGGCCAGTACAGGGCTCCATGCCTGCACAATCACCCCTCCCCCCTCCCCCAAGTCTGCAGTGAAGGCTGTGGGTGGACCTCTGACAGGAGGTATTCTTTCTCAGTGCTGTACTGACATCTGGGTCAAATGGACAGAGTGAGTCTTTGTGATTTTGCAACATTTCATTGTTACTTGGCACTTTAGATTAGCAACTGTCCAGAGGTGATGGGTAGCTGCTCAGAAAGGATTGTTATTTTGTCAGCTTGTGTAAGTCACCAATGGACCAGAATTTGCACTTCATTTGTAAATTAAGAAAACAGAAGGAGTCTTTGAGTCTTCCAAATTTGCAAATCTTCCCTACCATTTCCAGTCATTCTCATGACACAATCTCTAAAATTCTGATTGTTAATCCAGAGATCGTCCAGGGTAACTGTGTTTTCTTCCATGTTTGGAGGAATGCAGATGCAAACAGATCAGGGCTAAGGCCAATATCTGCCCTTCAAAACATTGTAGGGGTGTTCTGAAGGTTTCTAGAGACCAGCCATGTATTCATGTTCAGTTGTATCTTTCATCTGGTTGCAAGCAGCATGCTCCCAGGAGATGGAGTGGTCAAGATAGTGCCCGCCACTGTCCCCATCTTCCAGTCTGAAACAAGGTGAGCCTGTTTCAGGAAGAGTCGCGGAGATGGTGCGTTGTTAATGAGAATGGCATGCCCTCTGCAGCCTCCTCAGGCGTGGAGCTGGGCCGTGAGCTGGGAACACCAGCTCTTACGTGCTGTATGTTTCAACCCATTGAAAGATCTTAGTGCAAAATCAAGCATGGCATGATGTTCTGTGGTTTTCAAAGAATTTCCTAGGGGGTTGGAGTTGGATAGGCCAAGAACAAACCTATTCACCTGTGATGGAAATAACCAGACTCCAATGTCTGGTCGGGGGAAAATGGGACAGAATCTAGGAAGGTTGGGCTAATTTAGAACATTGTAGCCTGGCCCCAAATCCAGCAGAGTTCACAACTGTGACGAGGGTAAGTGTGTTCGGGTCTGTGTGCTTGTGCCATCAAGTTTGTCCTCTAGAAAAATCTGCAGATGAGTTTGTTGCATCTCTATACAGTTCCCCTTGTTAAGTGCCAAACTTTTAAGCTCCTGGAATGATCTCCAGACCTAACGTTGTTCAGTTCCTTTCGATAAATAAACTTTCTTTATGAATCAATTAGAGGCATCTCCATTTTTTAAAATATCAAAGAACTGGATTCAGATGGATTGTGCAGGAAATGCTGTCATTAAAAGGGCCAAGAAAAGAAGACATGCTTAATTATTGAGTGGAATATTCATAATTTTTCATATTTATCAGCTCAATGTGTCCCTAATGTGTTTTTAAGATGTGCAAAAGGAACACATATTATAGCTCTTTTTTTTTTTAAGGAAAGCAAAACAAATCCCAAAATAATTCTTGTTTTTGAATCTTTGTTTTTCTTTTTTTTTTTTTGAACAAAATAACGTTTCTTTTTCCATCCTGTCTTTCAGGGCTACCCTCCACCCAGCCATTGTCTAAAGAGCTGCATTTAAAGGTAAACCCTGCAAGGCCTTGGGAAGGTTTTGCTACCAAGCTGTTGTATTTAATCACAAATGATTACTAGTTCCTACTGTCTCTGCAGTTAATCATGGATTTCTGGTTTTTCAATCAGGATAAAGAAAGTTTAAATGTCTACAGGAGGTCTCAGAGACCTGCAGGCTTACCGCATTTTTCTTGGAGCACACTTTCTTAGTTAAGATCTTTTTAAATGCCACCTTTAGGGACACCTCTTATTGACCTGAGTGAAAAGTAGATGCAGAAACTTTTGGAGTAGGAAGTTAATAAGTATTATCAACATCTTTTACTCTCAGTAAAGCTTGTATCAGGCCCCTGTTCTCAGTTAGGCTTGAATTTAGCCAGTAGTAGGAAAGGGACCTGTCACCATGGTGAGAGACATCTGATTTTTCTAAAAATATGGGCTAGTGATAGCTTGACTCTCCTTTTGAAATACCCTTTCCTTTGCTACCTCTCTCTCTCTCTCTCTCCCTTTCCACTTTCCTTTCCCCTTCTCTCTCCAGCACCATTCCTCCTCTCCCTCCCCCTTCATTTCTCTGTCACTGTCTCTCAGTTTCTCCTCTCAATGTTATCTGGACTATTTTCTCTCAGATCAAAGGTAGAAGTGGGCCATTTGATTAATTGCCGTGCAGCAGAACCCTTTGCCTCCTTGACACACCAGCCCAGGAGACAAAGGGCGCTCTTTAGAAGCCTCGAGCTGTGTGGGTGCAGGGTGAGGAATTCACAAGCCTGAGAGCACGGAGCCCTCCCAGCAGGGATGTGAAGGTTCCCAAATCCTATAGAAGAATAAAGTTGCTACTGCTGCACATTGTCTTGAGCCATATTTGCATTTGAGGAGAGAGCACACAACCCCAACCCCAGCATTAAGCCATGTGGACTATCTAGAGGCTTGATTGAAAGTTCAAACAATCTTTAAATTTCCATGTATGGAAATTTGAAAGTTCCATGCGTAAGAAGCAGTGCCATTTGAAAATGAAAGGAGGTTAAGTAACGATGACTGACAATTTAACCTTCTCTAGCCTGTACTGGAAAACTCCCCAGATACAACACCACTAGTTCTGTGTGACTATTTTCATTGAAACGAATTCTAATGAAATCAGCTTTAATATTGCATTCCTCAGTCACACTAGCCCCATTTCAGGTGTTCAGGAGCTTGGTGGAGCTGGCAGGGGTCTATAGCACAGTATGGGTGTAGGACATACCCTCACTGCAGGAAGTTCTGGAGGGCGCTGCTCCTGACCCTTTGTTCTCTGAAGCCAGGTAGTTTGGAGGAGGCCCTGGGGTGCTTGACAATAGAATGTTGAGAGGGATTCCAGAACTGGCTGAAAGGAAAGAAAACTTTGAACAGAATTCCAAGTTAAAGTAAACAGCTTTGGAACTGGGCTGTTCCAAATGAGATATTATTTGGGAGGGTGTTTGAGAAATTGGAAAGAAGTATACAATATAACAGGAGGAATTATGCAACTATTTCTAAGAGGGGAAGAATATTCAACAGAGGGTGAAAACTTAGCCAATGGCCATGTGCCTTCTCTACTCATCGGAATTGAAATTCAAACCCTCCAAGTCTTGGCTAGGCTTCATTTGCAGCTAGAGTTTTTTGAGTGAGGAGCCATGCCTTCTCTGTAAGGCAAATGATGGCTTTAAGTAAGTGTGAAGTATAGAAACTCCAAAAGGATGAAGATCATCTTCCCCAAATTCTAATAGGGGTCCTAGGTCACTGAATACCTTCAGATAGTGACATTGACAATTCAAGTATAGATCTTTAGACTAACCAATGACCTTCTGTAACTGAGCATAGATCCCATAGGACTTCATTCTCAAATTAACTCATGGCTCACGTGTGATATAGATGTTTACTGCTGTTCAAGGAATGGTCATACAGAAAAGGCCCTTGGATTACTCTGCCAGTGTCATGATTGCAAAGACACAGACTAAAATAATTCATTCAAATCCTCTGGCTTGCACAAGGCAGGTTTTCCCCAGGCTGGGGGGCAATGCCATTGAGATCCAGTGTCCCTCAAAGGAAGAACACTGGGTTCTTCAGAGAAGGTATCTCTGGCCACTGTACTGTGACTTCCTAAATTCGCTAACAATTCTGCCCTTCCTCCCCTGCCCCAGGCACTTTCATTTACTTATCAACCCCTTTGGCTCTGACCTCTTTAAGTTACAAAACCAAATGGGTAAGAGGGTTGGGAAATAATCTACCAAACCGTCATTGAGTCCTAAATTCAGGGTTTCCCAAGCATCATACCTTAGGTTTTGGTGTCTGTGCTGGATCCCTGTCACTGATTCTCAGTGAAGTGCGTGGGAGGGCAGTCTGGGCATGGGATGTTCCGGTAAATTTTAATAAATGTTGTGGAGGTCTCACTGCCTGGTCTGATGATGAGTGGAGCATGTGATTAACCAAAAAGCAAACTGAGGTATAATTAACACATGCATGGGCCTGATTCTTTATTGGTATCAATTAGAACTTTGCATTGGCATGTTTATTACTAATCAACAAATATTTGTTGTGTGCTTCCTCTTCATTAAGATACTGAGGGATAATGAAGGAACTTAACATCTATTTGTCATGTTTTAGACAAACTGGTGATGTGTCATGATGTTTCAAACAGTTTGTATAGAATATTTTTAAGGTATTTTTTTCTACCATCAAATGTGAAAAGAAGAGTGTGAGGAAGGATATTGGAGGGGGAAAGCTCTTAGGTAATAGTCCTTTATCTGACGTGTATTTTACAAATATTTCCTCTAAGTCTGTGGCTTGTCTTCTAGTTTTGTTTATATTGAGTTTCACAGAGCAGAAGATTTAATTTTAATGTAGTCAAAATACCAATTTTTTTTAATGGATTGTGTCTCTGGTGTTGCATCTACAAAAGCTTTACTATAGTCACATTCATCTAGTTTTCTCCTCTGTTATCTTCTAGCACAAGCACGTCAAACTCGCATCCCGCAGGCCGCATGCCTCGCTTATTTGGCCTGTGTTAGTCTTTGAGTTGGACATGCTTGTGTTTTATGTTTTGAATTTTGCGTAGGTCTGTGATCCATTTTTGAGTTAATTTTGTGTTTTCTGGGTCTGGAATGAACTTTGGTAAAAATAGGTAATTCGCAGGACGAGTCTATGATGAGCAAAGCCTGAAAATGAAAAGGTGGCTTTTAATTACCTGGCTGTTTCTGCATTGATTAGTTGTTCGTTGAAATGAGAAGGCCATGGCAGAGCTCTCGCTCACATTCCTGGGACCTGAATTTACATGTCTGGTGTCTGCTTTCAGCGCACAGTTGAAACTTGCTTGTCATTTGCCTTATCTCTTGATCTTCAACAACCTGTGTTGAAGGAAGAATAGAGACTCCTAAGTCTTTTGGAGAGGAAAGGGCCTCTGAAGTCTATCTTCACTTCCGTGAAGTCTGAGGTCCAGAGAGGAGAAGCACCTCCCCCAAGGTACACAGCTTGTTGGGTCAGAGTCCGGACAACTAGAACCCCGCTTTCCTGCCTTTGTCACACGAGCGGTCCTCTGCACTGATCTGGCCTGTGCTTAAAAACCATCCTACTTCTGCTCTGTTCAGCAGTGACCAAGAAGCAAACTTTAAGGTAAACATTTGGCTATCTCTTCAGGCAAAATCAGAGAACCAATTCTAGAATCTGACAAAATTGATAGAATGAGATCTCCTAGCTTTACCTCCTCAAAGAAAGGCCAAGTCTATCAGGCACTATCTGGATAACATACACTCTACATGCAGTGCGCGCAGTGGTTAACGCATGCATCCCAGCACCAAACTTGGAGTCACAATCCTGGCTTTGCCACATACATGGCACACATGGTGTGTGACCTTGGACAAACAACTTAACTGCTGCAAGCCTCAGTTTACCCATCTGTAAACTGGGGATAATGATAATAATAGTATCTTCCTCATATTATGTATTTATATCATAAAGTATTTACAGTGGTGCCTGGCACATAGCAGGCATTATTTAAACATCATTTATTTTTTTTTAACTTAGCTAAAAGCAATGTACAGTTTCCCCTACTTATTTCCTATATTAAAAATCTTACAAGGAACAAAGCAGGAAAAGCAGAAGAAATCAAGGGGTGGGAGGTGATGGGATTTGATTCTGCTGATTTCTTCCTCCCCTTGATAGGCCAAAACACATCACTAGAATACTTGACTCTGGCCCAAACCGAAGAATATTAAAGCTAAAAGAAACTTGGGAGGTGACAGGACTTATCCTGCTGGTTTAGGAAAGAGCCTGAGACCCAAAGAACGGCTGCAATCTTGACTATCACAGCCAGGTGCAGGGGTCCTCAAACTTTTTAAACAGGGGGCCAGTTCACTGTCCCTCAGACCGTTGGAGGGCCGGACTATGGTTTAAAAAAAAACTATGAACAAATTCCTATGCACACTGCACATATCTTATTTTGAAGTAAAAAACAAAATGGGAACAAATACAATATTTGTATTTGCATGTGGCCCACAGGCCGTAGTTTGGGGACCCCTGGCCAGGTGCTTGCTGTCCAACAGTAGCCCAGCCATAGTCCGTCAGTCTCTCATCACTCAACATCTTGAAACAAGGTACCACATAGAGGAGGGGGAGATAGTTGGGACATTTAGTGGATCCTAGACAGAAGTAAAAAAACTTATTTCAGTGTTTGAAAGCCTTTCAACTGAAGGGGAAAAGTGGCCGGTGTCTTTTCTAAGTTACGCATTAGACATGCCATACTTCCCCTGAGCCCTGTTGCTGCACCTGCCTACTGCTATACAGGAGCGCAATTGTGTCTGCACTGATTGGGGGAGGTGGTGCTAGAATTTCTGACTCAGGTCCCCATGAAGCATAAATGAAGTTTCTCCTTAGTTGAGTGGGGTCCCCTCACATCTCTTCAGGCTTGGCACCCACAAGCTTCAAAGAGAATGATATGCCCTTAGCTTCATCAAGCATCCAGCTAACATCCCAAGTTCTCAGCCAAGTTCCCAGTGACCTCACTTTTCAGGACAGTAATGTGGATGAGCTGGGGAGATGGATGGAGCATGTGATTAACCAAAAAGCAAACTGAGGTCTAATTAACACATACATGGGAAGTGTACAATATAATAAGAGGAATTATGCAATTATTTAACCTTCTCTAGCCTGTACTGGGAAAACTAGTACATGTGTGTGAATATATAATTTTTTAGTCTTTGGCAATGGTCATATATGTATATATTATACGTATGCCTATCTACACACATATGTATTTATTTCTATAAAATAAATTGCTTAAGCAAGTTAAGCAATTTGACCAAGGTTACACAGTTATACTAAGAGGCAGATCTGGATTTGAAACCAGACCTGTCATAAAGCCTGAGCACTTAATCACTCTACCCAATTGTCTAGTCTTTTGTACCCCTTTGCTCTCCTCCACAACCTTTAGTAGAGTGCTGAGTGCATGACTGGCATTCAGGAAGAACCAAAGGTAGGGTTGGCTCACTAGGAATTAGGGTGCAGGTAAAACAAGGGGATGAGCTGTGGTGTGCTGCAGCCCGCTCCTCCTCAAGAGCTAACTGTGCCCTTCTTTCCCCAATTCTGTGTTCAGTGACATCACATTGGGTGCTTGAAGTCAGCTGTGGTGGGAGTATTGGCACCATATCACGGCTCCCCCTTCCCCTCCCCGAGAGTGAGTTTGCCAGGATCCTGGGCTGGCACTCCTGATCTGAAAATGGCTTGGGGCTCTGGGCCCAGGGAGCAGGCTGTCAGGAGAGGTGAAAAGGGAATGTCTAGTGGGCTGGGGGGACTTGAGAGGGCAGTTTAGCATTTCTCAAAGGCAGGCCCTGGTAGCGCATTAAAAATGCGGAGTCCCAGCCTCCGCACCCAGAGGTTCTTGGTTGGTTATCCTATGGTGGGGTCAAGATCTCTGCATGTTTGAGCACCCCACGTGATCTTGATGCACGCTAAAACTTGAGAACTAGTCCAGCCCTTCTCAACCTTTAGTGAGTAGTCAAATCACTGGAGGGAATCTTGCTAAATGCAGATTCTGATTCAGTAGGTGGGGCTGGGACCTGAGAGTCTGCATTCCTAACAGGCTTCCAGGTGATGCCAGTACTGCTGGCGCCTGGGCCACACTCTGGCAGGAGGGACTGCGTCCAGCCCTCTCACCTTACAGATGAGGAACCCAAGGCCTGGAGAACTGAAGCGACTTATACAATCACTGGACAGCGTTTCCTGAATATTGCGAGGGAGATCCAAAGAGTTCAAAAACCATTTCTCTTCAATGTATTCATAAAAATAGGACTATTTGTTAAATATCTTTTATCTGACAGATGCTGAGGTACACATATTAATAATGCATGGAGCATGACCTCAGATTGCTTGTAATCTGGTGGAGGAAGTAAGGTGTTTCCATACCTGGAGTAAATAAACACGGTCAGGAGGAAGTGAGGTGAGATGATAAAAGGACAGGGCGGGAGACACGGAGCTGATCTCCCTCTGTTGTGACATCTTGGACAACTGGTTTAAACTCTCTGGAATGCCAGCTTGTCCTGCATAGTCAGAGATCCCAAGGTACGCATCTGGAATTGGGAGTCTACAAAATATAAGAAGTCTTTTTTATTTACTTTTTTTAATCAAAGGCTGAAAACTGGTGGTCTACGGCCCAAATTTGACTCATAGAACTTTTTTTGAGCTTTTACAAAAAAAGTTATATTTTACTGACTTAATTTTTAAAAATAAATTTATTTTAGAATAATTTTAGATTTACAGAAAAGCTGCAAAGCTAGAACGGAGGATTCTCATCTTATAGTACCATGGAACATTTGTCAAAAACTAAGAAACTAATATTGGTGCATTGCTATTAATTAAGCTCCAGACTTTGCTTGGATTTTTAATGTTGTTGTTTTTCATCAATGTTTTGCTTTGGGATCCAATCCAGCATTTCTCAGTGTATTAGTTGTCTTATCTTCCCAGACTCCTGTAGTCTCTCGGTCTCTCAGTCTTTCCTTGTTTTTCATGATCTTGACAGTCTTGAGAAATGCTAGTCAGGCACCCTGCAGAATGTCCCCAACCTAATCTCATGATTAGACTGAGGTTATAGGTTTTTGGAAAGAATATGACAGGGGTAAGTGACCCTCATAGACATGTTTCTAATCCTCCACCCTGTGATTGGCCAGAACACATCATCAGAAGACTTTACTGTAAGCCCAAACCCTCAAATATTAAAGCTGTAAGAGGCTAATGAGGCCACCTGACCCATCTTGGTGTTCTCTTTAAAAATCTTAAGCCAACTTTGAAAAATTTGGGTATTTTACATAAACATCAGGATTTCGGCCTTCTCCTGAAATCTGGCAATACTGGACTTGAAATGACACCTAGAAAAAATTGGCTAGAGCTGAGTGAGTTGCCCACTATAGGTCCCACATCTCACATAATGCATGTGTATCTGAGCTCATCGGTCTGGCCTCTCCTTGAGGCAGTAGGTTTGTCTTCGCAGTATGTATCAATTTCTTTTATTTAAAAAATATATTTTTATTGATTTCAGAGAGGAAGGGAGAGGGAGAGAGAGATAGAAACATCAATGATGAAAGAGAATCATTGATTGGCTGCCTCCTGCATGCCCCCAGCTGGGGAAGCCTGCAACGCAGTATGTATCAATTTCTTTTATTTAAAAAATATATTTTTATTGATTTCAGAGAGGAAGGGAGAGGGAGAGAGAGATAGAAACATCAATGATGAAAGAGAATCATTGATTGGCTGCCTCCTGCATGCCCCCAGCTGGGGATCAAGCCTGCAACCCAGGCATATGCCTTTGACCAGAGTTGAACCCAGGACCCTTCAGTCCGCTGGCTGATGCTCTATCCAATGAGCCAAACCAGCTAGGGCACAGTATGTATCAATTTAAATGTGCAGCAGGACTGGGGACAGAAGCCAGAAGGACTGCAATGCTGAGAGGTCTTCCTGGAGACATGTGATCTGTCTTGTACCAAAGAGTAGCAATTCTCAAAGTGTGGGACCACCAGCATCAGCATCACCTAGAATCTTGTTACAAATGCAAATTCTTGGCATCATCTCAGACTGAAGCAGAAACTCTGGGGGTGGGGACTGCAATCCGTGGTTCGACCAGTCCTGCAGGTGATTCCAGCGCATGTAAAACCGGAGAACCACTGTAGAGGCAGGCAGGACTGAGATGCGGAAAGCCTGGTGGTCCAGCCAGGGCCACCTACACTCTGGCGGTGGGGCACCGGGGGTGTGTATGAACTATTTTATGGGATCACAGGTCAGTGGCCTCTGGGGTCAGAGCCAGGGTCAGTGTGAGTTTTCAGGCCCGTGGCCCCTCAGTGTATGTGGACATAGGCTTTCTTCCCACTGTTCCCGCTGCTCCTTGTCAGCTTCTGGGTAACCACAGCCCGCCAGAGTCAAGGCTCAGGATTCCATGTTTGTTCTCTTCCATGCCTCCTTCATCAGCCACCCCTATTCTTTGCACCATGAAAACCTCACCAAGGTAAGAAAAGAGAAAAGAACAATTGTGGCCTCTTTTGATTGGCAGGTGATTAACCTTTGGAGTCAGTCCTTTGTCCATGTAGCAATGTTCCCTCAGTCTGACTTAGAGTGAGAGGGTTATGTGAATATGCGAAAATTTCAGCGAATTTAAAGCATATCTCATATACACTGCCCATCCTTTTGTACTCTATTTTTAAGGACCGCCATCAAGTTTTCCTCCTCCCAAGTCCTTCCTGTCAGATAGATCGCTCCTGTCTCTGTCAAGTTACCAATTCCTCAATATTAGTACAGTGCCTGTGCTCCTGCCACCCTGAGCTCAGGGGTGCCTTCTGTCACCTCTCCCTCCTCCATTCCCCTCTATTCACTGCCTAAGGCTTACTCATCTTTAGGGCTCCTTGCTGCTCACCTGGAAATGGGACAATTTGCTACAATCTGCTGAAATTGCCCAACTACTCTGCACAGTGCTTGTGTCTCATTCATCTCCGCCCAGCACCCAGCACGGTGTCTGGTACATAGAAGGGCTCAGTCCACACTTACTGAATGAATGAGCTCCCTGCAAATGCATAGTTCATAAAGTGGCTTTGCGGTTAAGCTCCCGGGTCTGTAATCGGTCAGCCTGGGTTGAATCCGGGCTCCACTGAACTGGCTGTGTGCCCTTGAACAAACTGCGTAACATCTCTGAGCTTCCTGTAAAGGGCACAGTCAGTATTGACCACATAAGCGAAAATAATTAACATTTATTTATCCAATTCCTGTGCATTTTACCTATTTTTATCTGACGTGTGGTAGTGCTCAATACCTATTGGCAGTAAATAGGACCCTGCTGATCGTTTATAGAACTGGATTGATGACAATTTCCAGCTTAAATTTTACCTGAGGAAATCCCATGTCTTTAAGGGGAGAGACCCGACCAAATAAAGGGTTGGGGGTGTGCCTACCCGCTTGACAAGAAGGGCCTTTCCTGCTCCTTTTTCTTCTTTTTCCAGGGTTGCAACAAGTTCAGACGGGTCAGGCTCAACAGACAGATTGGGGTAGATGCGTTCTGAGAGACAAACCCAAAGTTCAGAAGCATTTCTGCTGTTTAGATGGACTCTGTATCAGTATTCCAAACAGCTGAAAGAAGGCGTTCAATCCATTCGCATATGTACATGACTGCAAGCCCATTTGTATCTGGGGAAAAGATTCTGAATGTGATCCAATTCCTGTGCATTTTACCTATTTTTATCTTGAGTTGGCTGCCTTCTGTCACAGGGTTGTAATTAATATTGTTGTAGAACAGGAGGCTCATTAAATCGGTCTCATTATGGCTGTTCAGGTTCTGGGGCTCAGCTGAAAAGGATTTCCCTATTATCAGCATCTGACATATATTCCTAATCAAGCAGGCCAATTCTCTTCTGTCAAGGACTGTCTCACAAATGGAGATGGTATTTATTCTGACTTGTACTATTAATGTGAAAAATGTTGCCCCTAATGACAGACATATAGGCCTCTGTCACAGGTGGGGCTCCCTTGGCAAAGACATGCAGAATACAGGAATTTATAAAACGATATGCTTTCAGTGGTTGGAATAACCATCGACTTCATTCTCAGTGAGAAATTGTGAAAAGAAAAAGAAACATGTAATTATAAACTTGTGGAATCTTACTGTCTGAAGAGGCTTTGATAATCATTTAAACGTCTATCCAACCTGAGTTCCTGGTTAGCACTCATGATTCCTGATTTCGCATTGTTACTTGATTGCTTCCTTTGACATAGTACTCACTACCTTTAGTGTGGCCAATTTCATTTCAAACTGACCTAAGGAAAATCATTTGTAGTATTGATTGGAATTTGTCTCTCACTTCCTTCCACACTGCTCCTCGTTTTGCTACCCAGAACTGCACAAAGCAAGTTTGGTCACTCTCTCTCGAGAAAGCTTTCGGAGTGTTTGAGACAGCTCTCCCTTTTCCTTCTAATCTTCTCTTCTTTAAATTAAATGTTCTCATTTTCCTTTGTAGTTAGCCAGATCCTTCATCCCCCTGTTCACTGATGCATTCTCCACAGGTGTATCCAGAAGGGAATGAACTTTCCAGGTGTGGTCAGTCCACCCAAGGGGTCAGGAAGACAACTGCCCCAACAGAGACAGGGTTTCTGGAATTTTCCTTGGAGGACTGGGTAACATGGAACCATCTCAGAAATGGTAGTGTCATTCTCTCTTCCTCAGGACCTTTTGCTGCAGGAACCTGCATCTGGCTTCAACCACACCCGCTCAGGGACTTTGATGTTAGGGTGACTGGATTCAGAGCTCAGCTCTGCCGTTTGTTATCTGCTGTGATGCTGGATAAGTTGTTTAACCTCTCTGAGCCTTGGCAGAAATGGGTCTAGGGCCTACCTCTGAGAATTAATGAAATGCAAGCAAGATTTGAGCAGAGCTTAAGAGAAATGCTCAATGGTATTAATGATAATCAACGAGAACCAAGCACCAGTCATCTATACCTCCGTGCTTCCCTTACCTTGGTCTTTGAGTCTCTTAATTTTGACCTTTGTGGGTAATCGTACTCCTGAGAAGGGGACAGGGTAGGCAATATATGGTAATTCCAAGAGAATTTGTCTTTTGGTTGAGTTTTTTCCCCCCTGTCTCTAGCCCAACACAAACATACGTTGAGAACTTTTTCCGCCTAGAATACTTTTATATAAGATCTCATTTCATGAGAGAGACACACACAGAGAGACTCCTAAATGCGCTGTTCTTTAAAATATTTTAGCAGAATGAACCCTCTCTCTCTCCCACCCACCTGTGTCTCCTTCCTTTAAATGAAATCTTACTCAGAGCCCCAGTATGTAAGGTAGATAATAGATGAGCAGGTCCCTCTGGCAGTTTTAATCTTCTCTCCTTGGCAGAGGCAGCCTCATTGTTTGGAAAACCCCTGGAGGTTGACCATGGAATCCTGGGGTTCTGAGCTCCGCATTGGAAAACCTCTGAATGAACCAGTTCCACATCCAATTTCTGAAAGTTGGCTCCAGTCCTTCCACCTGCCTGCCTGATGCTCTCTTCCTGTATGCTCATCTCCCCTTTGCTCTAGAATTCCCCCCACCAACCAACACATATTGCTTCCCTCATCCCCCATCCAGCTCCTATGAAATCTCAGATCCGTCCTCCAAATGACTTTTTCCTTATCCTCTTCTGATCAGGGTAGGCAGGCAAGAAGCAAGAGAAAGCCACACTCTAATGGGGGGCACTGGCAGGGGAAAATGGAGAAGGGGCAGATGTGCCTTGGAGCTCAAGAATTAGCTATTCAAGCAACAAACCTCTTTGTGGTCCTTATTGTCATGGATCTTTCTGTAACATTCATTCATTCATTCATTCATTCAAGTGTTCCCTGAGTTCCTGTCACATGACATCACACACTATTCCGTGCACTGGGGTTCCAGGAAGGAAGACATCACAGCCGCAGCCCCTGAGAAGCTTACAATCCAATAAAGGAAACTGATACAAAAACTTTGCTGATCCCAGATATCCCTGGGAGTCTCCGATCACTTCCTCATTTGGCTCAAGGATTACACCAAAGCATCCCTCATTTTCCTAACCTGATTTCCTCTCAAGCTAAGCTTGTTTAATACTGTGTTCTTCAGTTTCCTAGGGCCTGACAAATATGAGGAAAACCCCCACATAGATTCATAATGCAAATGTTTATAACCCCTTTTCCAAAAACTTCGGAGGAAGTGCTAACTCCTTAGCTACGTCTCAGAGCCCCCCAACGCCCAGTGAGCGCTTCCTCTTTTAAACTCCTGGCCTTTATTGAAGATGCTGATTGTCAGACAATAAATCCATTCTTTCTGGTGATGTCGCTTATATTGTTGTCGTGGTTATAGATGAACTCATTACTTAGCTTCTCGTGTATTTAGGTCATGGCTTCCTGGTTACTTAAAAAAGTGAGAGTAATTACAGAAAAAGCAAAAGCCTCCTTCCAAGCATGTCAAACTCACGGCTGGTGGGCCGCCTGCTGGCCACGAGTTTGACATGCTTGAGGCCCATTCTCTTCCTTGCCCTCTCCCAGAGAGAAAGTGTGTGTCCCTCTGTACCATTTAAAAAACATACTTTTACATGCAGATATGTTATATATTCCTAGAATATGCAGAGTATTTTTTTTATTTTATTGATTTTTTTTACAGAGAGGAAGGGAGAGGGACAGAGAGTTAGAAACATCAATGAGAGAGAAACATCCATCAGCTGCCTCCTGCACACTCCCCACTGGGTATGCGCCCACAACCAAGGTACATGCCCTTGACCGGAATCGAACCTTGGACCCTTGAGTCCGCAGGCTGATGCTCTATCCACTGAGCCAAACCGGTTAGGGCATGCAGGGTATTTTTTAATCATCTCTGTGTTTGCATAAATGGTATTGTACAATATGCATCATTCTATAATCTGACTTTTTCACTCAGTATATTTCTGAGATCAATTAACACCGACATGTATAATCCCTTGTTAGTCCCGTTAAATGACTCCGTTGTCTTCTAGGAGGCCAGTGTGCCGCATTTTACTTGGCCCTTCTCCTCATGATGGATATTTAGGTTGCTGCTAATTTTTGTTATAAACAATGCTTCAGCGAACATCCCGTACATATGCCAAACCACTTTTAAACTCTGTGGGAGGCAGGAACAGTGAATTCTATTTTTTGCATCCTCTGTTTCCCTTAGCACAAGGCCCTGCCTATGGTAGATAATCAATATATTTATATATATTGCTCATACATACTTTGTGCAACATATATATAGAAACTAATACCTAAGGTCATGCTTTAAAGTGATGGTCTCTAATGGAAGTACAAATCAGAGCTGACAGCTTTCTGGGTACCAGGGTCCGATCCATTTGATGCTCAGAAATTGGGTCTGTTCTCTCTTCTGAGACAGAGGTGACCCCCAAAGAGACCCCCATAGGGAGGAATAAACAGGTCACATCTCTGAAGGAACCACTTGCCAGAAGGTATATTTTTTCACATCCCTGTCTTCCCTCCTCTCTCTCCACCTGCTTTCTTTTTCATTCTTTATTTGTTTATTTTTCCTGATGAGGAGTCTGGGGATCATGCTTGGAGCACTGAATGCCTTAACAAACCACTGCAGCCAGATCCCTCCTACTACCCAGGGCAGAGATCTCGGAGCAGCGAGGGTGGTGGTGTGATGGTGGGAAGGCTTTTGCTTACACCGTACGCCCCTCAATAGCTAAGCAGGCTGAGATCAGCTGGGAGACCCGGGAAACTGCCCCCGGTGCTCGCCCCTTGTCTTTCCTGGTCTTTCCGCTCAGTGGGAATTTGTGGGGCAGAGGTGGGTGTCTACCAGGAAAGGTCAGGCAGGAGAATCAGAATTCCCAACAAGGAGGCACCCAGAGGAGCGCACGGGGTTGCAGAGAGGAGCACAGGCTTCCCGAGCTGAGAACCCTTCATGGAGGACCTGATCTCCTTTCTGAGCCTCACAGAAGGATTTCGGCAGGTGGAACTGGGAGTAGGAAGAGGTGGGGATGGGAGCGAGGCCCCTGGGAGGTTCCAGAGGAACCCCAGGTGGTAAAGGGACATCAGCTAATAGTCCAGTTGTGTTTGCCAGAAGAGTAGGGAAGTCTGGAAGGTGAGCTGAGGGAGAAGTGGGTGCAGGGGTTGCGTGTTCCATGCCTGAACCTCTGCCACACTGTAGACTCTCCAACATGTTTGCCAAATAAACCCAGAGTTGTTCTACTTATTTTGTTTAGCTTTCTTGTTGAGGCTTAACATATTAAAGTGCATGAATCTTAAGTGTAAGCCTCCATGAATTTTCATATATGGAATGAATACACAGATCAAAGTACAGAGCATTTCAAATACCCAGAAGTCTCCCTCCTGCTCCCTCCTATGCAATACTGCAATCTCTCTCCACACACACAAGTAACCGCTGTTCTTATTTTTAAGTATGATAATTATTTTATATTTCAAATTCTCATCTGAAGACATACTTAGAGAGAGGGAGATAGAGATAGATAGATAGATAGATAGATAGATAGATAGGCATCGATTGGTTGCCTTCTGTATGTGTCCTGACTGGGGATTGAACCCACAACCCAGGTATGTACCCTGACCAGAAATTGAACTGGCAACCTTTTGGTGCACAGGATGACATTCAACCAACTGAGCCACCCTGGCTGGGTGTAACCACTGTGGTTTTTGTGTGTGTGTGTGTGTTTTTTAACTTACGTCACCTATATTTGTCAGTTCTTCAGCTTCATGTAAATATGCTCATGCAGAGTATACTTTAGGGAGTTTCTTCAACACTACTGGAGAGAAAGGGTTAAGTGAGGAAAAGGTGGATTATTGCAGGAGCTTGGGTGAGAGGTGCAATAAGGGCTTAGAGCCAGGGTGGAGGCCATGAGAATCAGAAAGAGGCAGCAGATGCTAGAGTAGGGACGACTGGTTCCCCAGGAACAAAGGGAGTGAAGCAGGCTGTTGTGAGCGTGCACCACCTTGCCAGGCACCAGCTTGCCATGGCAGCATCCTGTTGGGATGACCGGGTGCCTCCCTGCCAACTTGTTTCACAAAAGGCTCTCTGAGGCTCCGGAAGAAGCGGGGCTCTCAGCTACAGGGGCCACTGCAGCTTCTCCCCATGTTCCTCAGGAGCATATGCCCGGAGCCAGTCTGCATTCATCAGTGGCCCCAGCAATGCTGAGAACCAGGACGCCCCCACCCTTCTGTGGCTCTACCCAGCACAGAGCTACTGCCGTAGGCTCCAGGGGGTGGATGAAAGAGCAATCCCAATGAATCAGTAGCCCTGGTGTCTACCCTGTCAGCACTACCAAGTGCATACTTCCAAAGTGGGCATTGAGGGTCTGGCAGTGCGCCTTCCCCACAGGAAAAGGGCAGTTCCAGAAAGCAGTCTCTTAAAGACTGTGAACAACCACTTCCCAATCCCAGGGTTTTCATCTGGATGAGTTCAGGGCTAAGTAGAAACTGGGGAGTAGGGGATGACCTTATAAAAGAAGAGAAGAGAAGAGAAGAGAAGAGAAGAGAAGAGAAGAGAAGAGAAGAGAAGAGAAGAGAAGAGAAGAGAAGAGAAGAGAAGAGAAGAGAAGAGAAGAGAAGAGAAGAGAAGAGAAGAGAAGAGAAGAGAAGAAGCCAAGTACTACCCGGGGAGGGGGAGGCTGACAGCTGTCCAGCCCCTCACCCTGTATTACCCTCTGGGTACAGATTATATAGATGAATCCAAAGCCTTTGGGAGTGCCATTGCTATTGTCCCACCGCCTATCCGCCTATTCCTTTAGGAATAGCCACCTGGAGACCCAGGGGGTAATCATCCAATTAATCTCCCTGATATTTTCCCATCTTGGAAACAGTTCTACTAGTGTCTTGCTACTTCATGCCTCATTGGAACTTTGCTAATTATTGAGTCTTTAAATTGCTGCATAAATCAGCATCCTATATTGGAGCAGGTGTGAGAAGAGAGGTTCCCAAACCAAGTAAACAATGAAGAAACCTTCCCTCATTCATGAGCTGCCAATATGTGCGGGAGGTGAGGCAGTTGTTGGGGTGGGAACCTGGTAGTGGAAGTAACCTGTGAATTCGAGTTCAATAGCCCCACCCCTTCTGGAATACACCTTCCAGCTGGGGAAAGAGATGTAAACAGATGATTATCAAACAAAGTGATATAAGTACAGTGATGCTGGTGCTGTGGGAGCCCAGGAGAGGGAGGGATTAATTTTACTTAGGCAGCTGCAGAGGGAGGGGAACCCCAGGGCTGGGTCTTGTAGGATGAGTAGAAGTTCACAAAAAAGGCATTCTAGGCAAAAGAAAGAAAGCATGTGGGCTAAAAGGACAGGAGAGTGTGAGGAACGTCAAGTCTAGAGTTGGGGTTGGGGTTGGGGTTGGGAGTGGGAAGGGAAGAAGATATGGGGAGACAAGACTTAAAGAAAGCTGAAAACTTACTGGAAGGAGGGCAATAATCTTCAGGATGTCTGTAGGGGGTGACATGAACCTGTGTGCTTAGGAAAGGTAACACTCCAGACAGTGTGGGTGGGAGATTGTAGGCTAATTGGGCTTGTCCTGGGCACAAGTGTGACACAGTTCGTGTTCCTTCCGTTACTCTTTGGACTCCTTCACCCTTTTCGTGTTCCCTTCTCCAAGAGTCTTTATGCCTTTCCTCCTCCCCCTCAGTGTAAGCCCCAAATGACTGTGCCTGTCTATACCAAGTCAGAGGAGGGGGTGGGTAAGTGCCAGGATTTAAGGTAAACATGGCCTGCACTTGCCAGCCACGTATCAGGTGTCATGCTGAGCTGGCTGTTTTCTTATCACATTTAAGCCTCACAAGACCCCCATGATGTTAGGAACTCATGCACATAGAAATTGTGGCTTAGAAAGATTAAGCAACTTGTTCCAATTTATACAGCCAGGCAGCAGGAGCTGCGATTCAGACCCAAATTGTTCTGTTTCGGGAGTTCACAGTTTTCACCCAAGCCAATAATCTCTGAAGGTCTTGCCCCACCAGGTCACATACTCGCAGTAAAAAGTCCACAATACCTGGAGCGGTCAATCAGACGGGGAGGCTGCGGGGAAGGGGATGGAGGGGAAATAGACTTAGGTAGGAGACCATCAGTCCCTCGGATAGGGCTGGCCCAGGGCCCATTCCTCTAGGACAGTGGCCGGCAAACTGCGGCTCGCGAGCCACATGCAGCTTTTTGGCCCCTTGAGTGTGGCCACGAAGTTTCAATAGCATTGTACGTGCGCACCCACACGTGGTATTTTGTGGAAGAGCCACACTCAAGGGACCGCAGTTTGCCGACCACTGCTCTAGGACATTCAGAAGAGGCTGCGCCAAGGGCCCACATATGTATGTTTAGGGGCCCCATGAAAATGTTTTGATTTCTTTTAAAATCAGAAGGGAAAAAATGTATTTTTAGGACAAACTTTTAAAAAAGTTTTTTTCAATTACAGTTGACATACAATATTATATTAGTTTCAGGTGTATAACTAGTTATTACACAATATAACTGTGAAGTGATCACTTTGATAAGTCTAGTGCCCATCTGACACCATACATGGTTGTTACAATATTATTGACTATATTCCCTATGCTCTACTTTACATCCCCATGACTATTTTGTAACTGCCAATTTGTATTTCTTAATCCCTTCACCTTTTTCACACACACCCCAACCCTCTTCTGGTGACCATCAATTTATTCCCTGCATCTATGAGTTTGTTTCTGTTTGCTCGTTTATTTTGTGTTATAGGTTGCACATATAAGTGAAATCATCTGGTATTTGTCTTTCTCTGTCTGACTTATTTAACTTAGCATAATACCCTCTAGGTCCATCCATGTTGTTGCAAATGAAAGGATTTTATTCATTTTTATGACTAATATTCCATTGTATATGAACCATATCTTATCAGTTCACCTATCAGTGGACACTTAGATTGTGCCATATCTTGGTTATTGTAAATAATGTTGTAATAAACATAGAGGTCCATATATCTTTTAAATTTGTGTTTCAGATTTCTTTGGATAAATACTCAGAAGTGGCCTTGCTAGGTCAGATGGAAGTTCCACTTTAATATTTTGAAGGAACCTCCATACTGTTGTCCACAGTGGCTGCACCAATCTGCATTCCCACCAAAAATGCACAAGGGTTCCCTTTTCTCCACATCCTTGCCAACACTTGTTGTTTGTTGATTTTTTGATGACTGCCATTCTGACAGGTGTGAGGTGATATCTCATTGTGGTTTTAATTTGCAATTCCCTGATGATTAGTGATGTTGAGCATCTTTTCATGTCTGTTGGCCATCTGTGTGTCCTCTTTGGAGAAGTGTCTAATTAGGTTGGACAAAAATGTTGTAATCTACAAGACAGATATATTCATCCTTAGATCAATGTAATCATAAAATATAATTTTAATTTTTTTATGAAGGAAGGCACCCTCTAAGGCAAAAGTGCTGAGGGCCCATGAAAGTCATAATGTGGTCCTGGCCTGGCATCTTCCACTTTTCCTTCTGCCTTGTGCCACATTCACTTGGCACCTCCTGAGTTCTCTCTGCCTCTCATGGATGTGCCATCTTCCCTTTGTCTCTGCCAACATTCTAACTCAGGCCACTACGGGACCATCACAGCAGGCTCCTAGCCTAGCTGGTGGCCCTGCCTTCAGCTTTTCTCTCTTTTCCCAACCTTCTTCTAACTTGCAGTGTTCTTTGATCTGTTTGTGTTTATTTTTGTGATATTGTATTTATTCTCATGGTTTTATGTGTGTCATGTGTTTAGCTAGAGAGTTTGGAATCACTTGGGCCCCTCTGAGATAAGGCAAACCTTCTTTCAAAAAAAAAAAGATATTAAAGTTGGTTATATATATATATGACCTGAAGTTTACCATTTTAACCATTTGAAGTGTACAATTCAGTAGCTTAAGTACATTCACAGAGTTGTGGAATCATCACCACTGTCCATTTTCAAAATGTTTGCACCACTGGAAACAGAAACTCGGTGCCAATTAAGCAATAATTCCCTATTACCCCCTCCTCCCAGCCCCTGATACCTTCTTTTTAAAAATTTTACAGCTTTACTGAAATATGCCAAATGAAATAAGCCATACCCAAAAGGACAAATATTGTATGTTTCCACTTATATGAGGTGCCTAGAGTAGCGAAATCATAGAGACAGAAAGTAGAATGGTGATTGCACAAAGGTGGGTAGAATGGGGAGTTCGTATTTACTGTGTATGGCGTTTCAGTTGGGGAAGGTGAGAAAAATCTGGAGACAGCTAATGGTGATGGTTGCACAACAATGTAAATGTATTTATTGACACGGAACTATATGCTTAAAATGGTAAATTTCAGGTTCTGTATGTCTTACCAGACACACACACACACACACACACACACACACACACACACACACACACACACACACACACACACCCAGCCTGGTAAATACTTTACTCCTGTTTGCTTCAAAACCGGGCTTCCACCCTCTGCCCAGGCCTGTATTAGCCCCTTAATGTCCTCTTCCACCCACAGCTCTGGCCACATGGTTTAACTGTTGTATTCTAGTGTTTCCCTGCTCTGTCTTCCTCACTCTTCTGCATTTTTTAAGTTGCTCCATCACCAGGAATGACCTTCCTTCCTCCCCATCTTCACCTTTAATGTCCCCTCCATTCTTCAAGAGTCAAGGTTACCTCCCTCAAGGGCATGATGCCAGTTCTGTTTCAGTTGGTTTCACCATCTGCCTGTTTGGGATCCTTTCACATTTTTGTCTCCCTCGATAAACACTATGAATCGTATATACATTTAAAACTAGCCACAGAGCTTAGCCTGTCGTAGATAATGAATAAGTGTTTATTGAATTGTGAAGAACGAAGCTTTCTTCACAAAAGAGGTCTTCAATGGGAAAACGGAGAAAATTTCAGTTTATTTTGATCTTTGACCAAAAGTCTCAACAGAAATTGAAAGCCTTAGATAAAAGTTTGCAAATTTATTCTATCAATATTTTATATGTTCTGGCCATCACAGGTGAGCAAAATGACATTCAGAATGAGTGGAATTTGTCTACAAATAAGTTTCTTAAGGGTTTTTGTTTTATTTTTTTTTCCTTCAACTAAGATGGAAGTGTCATGTGATATAATGTGTAATGAGCAGTTCCTCAGAAAATTGTGTTTTGTTTATTCACAACTACTTTAGATGTTTCAGGTAAACACACCAGAAACCAATGCAGAAAGTGAGCAGATGGGAAAGCAGTCATTTGCTTACTGCTCAGTTTGCTCACGTAAATGATCAGTTTAATAAATTCAACTAAAGGCAATAAAGATGTAATTTGGAGGGGGGAGTGGGGCCATTATGTAAGAGAGAAGCTGCCTATTCAAAGAGCCTAGCTCACAGAGAGACAGGCTTAAATCATTTCATGTGAAATAGATAGACCTCTTTAGCAAAACATTTTCTAGAAATAAAAGAAAAAAATGTTTTTAAAAAGTATTTTTAGGAAGTGGCGGTTAACTCCTAGAAAGCAGTGCCTTAGTGTGAGGGGCGAGAGGCCGATGGATCAGGGATAACACCTGTAGTTGGATCCAGGTAACACCCTGATATTACTTGATCTGGGATTTTTTATTAAGTCAGCCTTCCAAGAGGTGTTGTTTGATATAAACTTCACTGGAAACAGTACTATGGAAAAAGGACATTAGAATTAATGTGAGTCAAAATATGATCTTTAAAAACAAATCATTGAAACGCAACATAGATACAGAAAACGTGTATGTAGCACAAGTATTGTAAATTGAATGCACCTGTGTGACCAGCACCCAGCTCAAGAAAGACATTACCAGCCCCTCCAAAGCCCCCCATGTCCCTTCTCAATCTCTACTCCTCCCTCCTCACCAGAGTAACCGTCTCCTCACTGCTAGCAGCATATAGTTGTTTGCCCATTTTTGAACTTTATAGAAATGGAATCGTACAGTATGTTAAAAATGTTACAACATAAAATGATCAATTTGAATAAGAAGAACCCTTTAAAAATGTGGCTATTCACCAGTTTGTTTTGAGGGAGGGTAAGGAGAAGAAGCACAGAGCGATGCCTGGTTACCCTCTATGAGCTTGCCAGCGATGCTGCTGTTGGGACCTGTTGGTAAGTGTTGGCGATTATGCCATACAAGCCATCACACTTTTTGAGTTGGTGTATGAGTCATCACTCCATCCTTTCTGTCTGACAAGGCAGGATGTAGAAGCCCTATTTGGTTTTAGCATGTGGATGGTAAATCCTGGCAGATTCCTGAGCTCTGAAATATTGTCACTAACAAAATGAGCTATAAAAAGCTAATTCGATTTGAGGGGCCCAATCAGAGCATTCTTTCACATGCATTAAGTCCACGTGCCTAGTACAGAACGAAAAGGCCTTACATGCAGGATGTGGGGGTCAATACCTGAGCAACATAGGGGTTTGTTAGTAAAAGTGGGGAAGGATGGTTATTGGGAGAAGCCAACAATGTCTGCCATGACATCATGGTCATGAATGCCATTACATTATCACAGTGACAAGAGGCAGCCCAGCTCTCAGAGGCCGATGGGGTAAAAACCTACAAAAGGACTTCCTCCGTTTATTTTCATGGGTGGAAAAGGACACCTCTCCCAGTTCCAGGAGTCGTGTATTAGCGACATAGGGCTGCTCTCACGAAGTCCCAAAGCTGGGTGCCTTCAAACAACGGAAATTTCTTGTCTCGCAGTTTTCAGGAGGCGAGCAGTCCAAAAACAAGGTGTGATCAGGTCCATGTTCCCTCTGAAACCTGTGGGGGAGAATCCTTCCTCTCCTCTTCCTCGCTCCTGGTGGCGGCTGTCAATCATTGGCATTCTTGGTTCCGTGGCTTGCAGCTGTAGCACCTCAACACCTCTCACGGCATTTCCCCTCAAGTGTCTATATCCTCTTCTTCTGAAGACACCATCCTATTGAATTAGGGGTCCACCTTATCTTAACTTGACTAATTACATCTGCAATGACCCTTTTTCCAATAGGGGCACCTTCTGAGGTTCTGGGGGTTAGGACTTCAACGGGGGATTATCAAGGGCATGTCCTCCTCACTGGCTTTGGGGGCTACAGAGCTAGATCTGGAAACTGGTGTTGGATAAATATTTGCTATTAACCCCTAGATTGTGAAACACCACTCTGACATTTACAAGAGGCATACTTAGGAGCAACCAAGAAGCAGTGTGGTAAAACATAAAATTCTTGACTTTGGAGCCATCTCAGAGCAGGGAGTGAATCGAGTTTTGCCATTACTCGTCATGTAACTGTTCAGTTTGTCCTCTGGAAAATCAGGAAAATAGTAATTGCAAGTGAGTGTGAAAAGAGGCAATTATGCAAAGTGATAAACTCCACACTTGTCCCATAATAGACTCTCAACACTGAGAGCAGTATGCCTCGGTTTTTCTATAGGGATAAAAGGCAAGAGGCATCTTTTAATGCAGATATTGCTAGAATGTTTGAATAGATGGGACTTTGTTTTTTATCAGTTTTTTTTTTCGAAGCCCGTCTTTATCCTATTATTTTTGGATTGCTTAATTTCTTTTCCCCTACAAATGTAACACTCTTATTTTTTCTTGTTCTATATTTTTCTAACTCCAAACCTATCTCCAACACATGAATTAGAGATTCTATTAGCTTGGTATTACTGTGGATTTTGCAAGTCCTATGGAATTGAAGCCAACGTGATAGGTAATAAGTCCAGTCTCCAAGGTTAGAGTTAAGCATAGACAAAGATTACCACAGAAAATTTTAGCACATGTTTGAGAAAAAGGCCAGAGCAAAACTTTCCATCTAAAGAGTGCATTGAATCCATGGTATGTCTTAGAAATGTAATTGTGATAGCTGCCTTTTATTGAGCAGTTGCTACATACAAAATGTAATTCTAAAGATTGCATGTATTTTTATTCATTTACTTTTCACATCAACTCCATGATTTAGTTACTATTTTGAGCCCTATTTTACAGTTGGGGGGGAAGTGAAGCACAGATAGGTTATATCCAGGGTCTCAGGGTGGAGTTATAATTCTAACCAAAGCAGTCTGACTCCGGGGCTCATGTGAGTAACCACTATAATATTTTAGCATTTAACCAGGAAAGCTCATGGTGAGCCACTTGGGATCTGGGCACAGGATAACTAACCAGCTGGGTTTGTGTCCTCCCCACCTGTCTGCAGTGTGATTTTCCAAGGTTGGTTAACCTCCTCCAGACTGAAGTTCACACACCATCCACGTTCAACCACACGTGGTGTCTGGCTAGCTATGTGGTTGCAGGTTACTTGCTAAATTGTCCGTGTGAGAAAGTGTGCTGGCTTTGCATGGCCTGGGTGGTAAATGAGCAGAGCTGGTAATCAGCATCAGTAAGATGAGCCTTGGTGATTACAAATGAACTAGAGCTCAGTGCAGCCGATAGAATCATCCAGTCTGTCCACAATTAATGCCAATGAATGAGTGCACGGGCACATCCCATAGACATCTGGAAGTGTCTATGAGGTGTCAGTTATTACATCGGGTAGGGGGCTCTAAAGACGAATAAGAAATATTCCCTGAAATCTAGAGAAGTAAGCAAGTGAGGAAAGCACAAGGAAAGGATGGTGTCAGTAGAAGTTTTGATAACACACCGTGGCATCACAGAGACCATCTTTGCCCATGGAAGGCAGAAAACCATCACGTGCCTTTCATCTGTGTCTGGCAGAGTGCAGGCGAGTCCACCAGGCAGGAGAACAGGCTTGCCAGGCAGGAAAGAGAATGGTGTGTTTCTCACATGGTATGAAAGAAAGAGATTCCCAGGCCCCACTTCAGACTTTTGAGTCTACTTCCTTGGGGTGTGGCCGTAGAATTTCTGAACAGCTGTCATGCTGCCTAAAACTGAGGGTCTGACCGTGGCTGTCCTGCACAGGTTGGGGATGGGGGAGGTAGGGTCTCTAGAACAGAGACTGCAGAGAGAAAATGACAAGAAATGACACATTAAAGGTAGGTTGAGGCCAGAGTTTAAAATCCTAAGTAAAGATGTTGGGCTTTATGTTGCAAACGATGGGGACCCAGTGAAGATGCTGAAGCAAGGGTGTGACATGGTCAAGCCCTCACTTTGTCATGAGAGAGGAAAAGTCAGGAAGAGTGATTAGCATGGTCTTAGGGTAGCTAACCAAGGTAGGAGCAGTGAAGTGTTTCCTTATAAAGATAAACATATTGCAGAAAACAGAAAGGAGGTGAAATTTCTCTGTGACTTACCAGCACAGTAGGTGTCTTACACATAGTCAATGATTAATAAATATTTACAGGATGAATAACTATTTAGTCAGTGCTACCATGTGCCAGCCCTGTGCTAAATGTTTTACATAAATTATCTTACTTAATTCTCAAAACAACATGGTGAGATTGCTATTACATTTCACAGATGAGAAGAGCTTAACTTAGAGAAGTTAAGCAACTTGCTCAAGGTCATAAAGCTAATAAGCAGCAGAGTAGAGCTGCAAACACAGACAATCGGATGGCATAGTTTGTGTGCTTAGCCATTATGCAGACTGCCCTGCCAGGAACAAAGGTATTTTCTTACAGTCCCTCCTTATATGCATATGGTTTTACATATTTATCATTATTATCAATAAAATTTTATATCCTGTTATACCCAAAGCATTCTGTCATGCCATAAAATGTTTTCACGATCATCCATGGAATGGATAGAGATTACCAATTTTACTCACTGTCTTCATTGTTGGTATTTTGGCCCTTTCTTGATTTTTACTTGTATACTTTATAGAGTAACAAATACTTTCATGCAGATAATACTTTCCATATTACAGTGATTTTTATAGACTAGATTTCTAGAAACAGAATTACTGCTGGATAGAAGGCCTCGTCGCAATTGTGAACTTTTGATTCACGTTGCTGAACTGTGTGTTGGAAATGACTTACTAGTTCACACATTCACTATGCTTCATATAGCCACATGCAAACTATGAGTATCAATTTCAGCCCACCCTCACTTGCATTAAGCATTATTTCTTAAAAAATCCTCTTATTTAAAAGTTTTAAGGGCTATATTACGCGCAATTTTAATCGGCCTTCATTTGACTACTAGTAGGGTTACGTGCTTTCTCATGTCCTTCTTGATTAATTACATTTCCTCTTTTGTGAATTATCTTCTTGTACACTTTACCTATTTACCTTCTGGAGGGTTTTTAAAGTTATTTCCCAGATAGACAATCCGTATTTGGGGAAGACATTGGGTTGAGGGGCTCAATGAGGAGGAAAGTTAGGTTTTGAGAAAATCTTAATCACTGATCTCTAATATGGTCAAATACCCTCTCAAGATCAGAATTAACCTAACTACAATATCTGTGAACATGATAAAATACACCCCCTCTTTTCCCAAATATAGATTGTACTCCACAAATTAAATAATTGGTGCACACAAAAAATTTAAACACAGTGTTAACTTTCTTCTGAAGGAAGACAGCATTGGTGGGCGTGTGCAGGATTCCTAATGCAAGACCTAAAGTATAGAATTGATGCACTTAATTATTCCACAGTTTTTGGGAACAAAGCCCAATTAATCAGTGCTTCCCAACAGTGATCTGCCTTCTGCAGGTGTATGATTTAGGTGGTACCTGGATGAATACCATTTAATAGTTATCCACTTATTTTTATATGTATTAGGGAAACTATAACCCAAGCTGTGTGATTTCAAAAGATGTGATTGCAATTAACAGCACAAAGTTAAAAAAGTAAAACAACATGAATCAATGGAAAGAAGCACATAATTGTACAGGTGGTGGTACTTGGCTAGAACAAAAAGCACAAATTTGGCATGCTAGTAATGAAAGTTTTGGAAACACAGCTTTACATTGCTATCATTAATACACATATCCCAAATGCTCACTGCCTGCCAGATACTGTGCTCAGGACCAAGGAAACAGAGATAAAGGGATATGTGTCTTCCTCTAAGAGTTCACAGTCAAGGCAAGAGAGGACATGCAAACTGGTAAATGTGGGACGTCTGTACTGATGGCAAGGCAGAGCACGAACCAAACAGCCAGGAAATCATAGACAATAGAGATGCGTTAGACTGAAACTGAACAGCAGAGGCTACACGTTGGCATATTACAGATACCCTTCTACTTAATCCCTTCACAATGTTCTTGTCTAGCAAGATGAAACGAAATTCTTCCTCCCTCCCTCCCTTTTTTCTCTCCTTCCATTTTTTGCTACTTAACCCTGTTATTACAGATACCCTTCTACTTAATCCCTTCACAATGTGCTTGTTTAGCAAGATGAAACGGAAATTCTTCCTCCCCGCCACCTCAATTTTTTCTCTCCTTCCATTTTTTTGCTACTTAACCCTGATTCTCTCACACTACCCCTGTAACTTAAGATTTTTTTTACATGCCACCAAATCTTCTGCCCCTCTAACAAGGGACCATCCTTCACGTGGTTGTCCCAATGCCCATTTATCTCTGTGGTTATGGGCACAGCCTGGGAACACAGAACAATGCAAGTCATTTAGAAATTTGAAACATGATTTCTGGTAATGCTTCAGGAAGTATTTTAAGTTTAATTTTGATTTCTAACGTGCTCTGGACTCTTTCCTGAAATAGACTCAAAAACTGGCTATTGGCAGAGAGGAGAATAGGTGGAAGGGACTTGGGCTAGCACTGAGAGTTGTGTGATTAGTCCTGATTTAAACACTGGAAATGACTTGAGTCACTAATGTTTTTTAAATTCTGAATCTATTTTTACTTTATTTTTATTTTAACAATACCTGGATAAAAATTTGTTAAGAGAGTTCATTCAATTCATTCTTTTTAAAGGAATCAGGAGCCTAATTTTATCATGACTCCCAACACACACACCCTACATACATTTTAGATAAAGTGGGATAAAGGACAGAGACACATTCTGTTGGCTATATTTTGACTTAGGAAAAAGAGTCCAAATATTATTGTCATCCTGGAGCCATCCTATCCTCAAACCTTAGATAGGCAGATTATTTTCCATGGTCTCTGTTCTCTCATCCTCTTGAGGACATACCTTACTTGCAAAAAAAAATTTAGATTACATGATCCCACAAAACTTAGCATAGAGAAGCTAAGAGCAAATGTTTGTTCTATAAGGATGGGTTAGCAGTGTTAAGGTAGTCAGACTGTTGTGTTGAAACTTCCTTTGTTGCCAATTCTACCTGATTAGTTTCAGCTCTTTAATAGCTTAGCGGTTGTAGTAGTTGATGTCACAGGGGTTCAGAATATTGACACATGACTTCAAACAAAAGATTGAAGTGAATTTTTAGGAGATCCAAATGTGTTCTGTAACTGCTGGTAAAGAGTTCCAACATTCATGATTCATTAACCAGATCTACATATACCACATAGAACGAGGTGGATACTTGGTTCTTGTCTAGTCATTAATTTGTTATCCACCTACACTGACACAACACATTAATTATATTAACTGGTTAATGGACAGATCTCTACTTTGCTATTTGTTTTATAGGCAGTTCTAGCTTATAGATGCCAAATGTCTTGTCCTAACCTTGTGCACAATTCTTAGGATGACTTTTGGCCAGTCTAAACATTGCCTAGGAATTGTTTATCATGGCTGATACCCCTCCTGAAGCATGTATACTGTTAATTTCTGCTTAAGAATCTCCAACAAAGCAAATATTTACACAAAGAGGGTGATTCCCCTCAAGCCGCAGGGGTAGATCAAGCCAGTGGTACCGAAATAGACATGACTGTGTCCAGTCCCCAAGATTTTAATCACATTTAATGACTGTGCAAGTTACGCCAGGAAGAAGGAACATGTGATGTTTCTCTGGGGCTTTGTAATATAACTTATGTTTTATTTACAAGGCTGCAATAGAGGGGTTATGTGATTGCTTTCTCCCCAACTCCACTTACTAGCTATTTGTATAAAGCTATATTTGGTGTTTTTTAAAAACACTGAGAACAAGGCAAGGCAAAAGAAGAGGAAAGATGTTAGGATAAAGGGAAGTTTCCCACAGGAATTACCAAGAATTTATTTCATAGAGGAAGGCCTCAATTGCTTCTTGCTCATGGAAATGTTTTCACCTGCCTTGCTAAAGCCTTGATACTCATATCTGGGACGTATTAAGCAATTCAGAAAGTTTACTCATTAACTTTGATTGATCTAATTCAGTGATTCGCAAAGTGGGCGCTACCGCCCCCTGGTGGGCGCTGCAGCGATCCAGGGGGGCGGTGATGGCCACAGGTGCATTTGTTTTAACTTTTTTTGTATTACCTTTCTATTCTGAGTTCAATAAATAGTTTCATAATTTCAAACTTCAATGTTTCTAATTTACACCTTTCTTTACTATATTTTACGAAAAAGGTAGAAACATTAATACATATATCTTTTTGTTTAATTGCTATTAAAATTAAAAAAAAATTAATTTCCAGGGGGCGCTGAGTAATATTTTTTCTGGAAAGGGGGCGGTAGGCCAAATAAGTTTGGGAACCACTGTGCTAGACAGTGGTAAGTGCTACGGAGAAAAATAAGGCAAGAGAGGAAGCTAGAAACTGTTGTAGTGGGTTGGGTTAGGGGAGGGACTGTTGTTTTAAACGGGGGGATTAAGACAGCCTCACTAACAAAATGACATTAAAGACTTGGAGGAGAGGAGAGGAGAGGGTGAGCGATGTGTATATCCAGGGATGAGCATTCCAGTTGGAAGGAACAGCAAGTACAAGAACCCTGAGTTGGATACATGCCTGGAGTGTTTGAACAGAATTAAGGAGGCCAGTGGGGATGGATCAGAATGAGGGAGAGGGGGTGAGCAGCAGGATATGTGGAAAGTAACAGAAAGTCATGTTTGAATGAATAGCCCACCTTGTTAACTACATCTGAGCTGGGATCTTCTGGAAATGGTGCTCGAATCCTATAGAGTGACCCCCCAAATGGGAATTTTGGTCATTGGGAAAGAGATGCTCTTGGCCATCTTCTACTGGTGGGTGGAGCTTGCTCTACAAAGAATCAAGTGAATGTCCGGGCCCAGGAAGGAAGAAAGAGGTTTTTGGTCAGAAAACACCAAAGCTCTTGTTCCGTTTGGTAGAGGCCACACCAGTGACGGAGTTCCCCCCCTCCCCTTCCCTTGTACTATTGTGGCTGGCAGGAGGCCTGGGTTTTCCTAGCAGTCTTTGCAATACCGATACACATCAGTATTACTCAAAATGGGTAGATTCTAAATAAATAAATTCATAAGTTACCTAAAAAAGCATCCATGCACTTTGTTTAACACTTTGCATCAGAAGTTGCGTTTACAGTTCTTTTTTTTTTTTTTTAAATATACCAAACTGCAAGGTGGGGCTGGAGAAAAGACAACCACGCAGGCAAAAGTCCCTCAAATTCTATACTTAAATTCCATCTCCATGGCAGCATGACAGCCTCTGACCACGTGGAACTGTCACAAGTTTGGAAGAATAGCTATAGAGATACAGTTCTTCATTTATCTAAAAGCTGCATTTGCCTAATAAAGAGGTTTATTATATCTCCTCACAGCTATTGACCATCAAATTGGGGAGAGGGGTGTTTTCCTTTATTTCTCTGAATTGGGCAACTCACTGCTTTCATTCTGGCTGGGAGCCTAAACCCTTGTAAGGGCAGAGACAAACACAGGAAGGGGGAGGGAAGAATGGGACAGAAGGCCTTGCCCATGGTGGAGTCATATGAACTTGTAGATCAAAAGAGGCAGTCCTGGCTTTAAAAGACTGTGGTACTATTCATGAACCCGGTGACTGCCCCAGAAGGAACACAACTGCTTGTTGTCACCAAAGATAAAAAGCTGCAGCTGGCTTTCCCACCCCCTACCCTCAATCCAACTTAGATGCCCCCTATAAGGAAGGTGGAGGCTTTGACTCCATTTGGTCCCATTAATTGCTGATAAATGACAGACCCATAAAAAAGGACCAACAAAAGGAAGTTGGTAAAGAGGGACACTATAGCTTCCTTTCAGAGAATGCTCTTAGACCAGTCATTCTCATAATTTTATACCAGTTGCTTGATGATGAGGTGTCCTTGCCTTTTACCTTAATGTAAATGAATTAACTCAGATAATGTTAGTCCTTGAACAGACTCTAGAGTCTCTACTTTAGCATGTCTGTTCCTGGGATCCTAATAAGTGATTAGGCATTGTAGGAGAGGAGAGGAGAGGAGAAGGTAAATAAATTCCTAAGAATAGATACTATTTTGAGGAGGGGGAAAGTGTGCAGGAGGAAGAGTGGCTCCTTCATCAAAAGAATGTTGGGAATTGCTATATTTAAACAACATAGAACAGATTTTCTTCACTGCAAGACTCCCCAAAACTTTTTAACATTCCTAAATGGCAACTAGGAGATATCACACCCATTTCCCACACTTGGATCACCCAACTCATTTTCATGGGAACCCCAGAGAGGTTACAAAACTTATCCATTGTTAGAACGAGAACCGGAAGCCAAATGACCTGGCCTTCTAAGCTCTTTTCATTTGCCGGGAGAAATACAGAGCATAAAAATCTGAAAACAAGGGTATTCATAAACCATTATGGCAAAGGAAAAAGTAAATGTCAGATCCAAAATGTTGGGAGGTCAGACTTGAATCAGTCTGTAAGTGAAAGACGCCAAAGGCAGAGTGTGAGGGTAAGACCAGAAGCCAGGGATCAGGGGCAAGTAAGACTACAGAAGACAAAGTTCATTTACTTCACAGATCTTTACCGAATGTCTGTAAATGTGATAGGTACCATTCTCGACACAGGGAAATTAGAGGTGAACAAAGGCATGTCTATTAAAGGCTGCCCCTGGGGCATGCTTACATGGATCTCCTATCCCCTTAGGAAGCCCTTCCCTTCACATTGGTTAAGGTCTAGGTTCTGCAGGGTGCAGGTGAATACCTGCTTGTAGGTCCAGTTTTTGAGCTTCAACTTGACCCAATTACCAGGTGCAAGAGACAAACAAGTCTATGGCTTAAATCATATTTTTGATGCTTTGATTATTACTATGGAGGCAAAACAGGAAGGGTTGGTTGGTCCTTCTAGACTGGCTAACGTGTATCCAGCTGAGCAGGTAGCATGTGTTTCTGTGATGCTGAGAGCAAGTGGCAGAGAGTCCTCGGATGAGGAGGGAAGGGAGAAGAGTCTTTGCTGCCTTCTATTCTATTTCAGTAAGTCTGTGAGCTAAGGAATGAAATAAGGTCAGTGAGTTGAGACCTTGTGAAATCCTTGAAAAAAAGAATTGTCCAAGGGATCTAAGGTACTCCAAATCCAAGTATGGTAGGTCCATCTTGATCATCTCCAGGTTCAAGACACCTTCATATAATGCTTCCAGATCATAAATTTGGCTTGGTGGTCAGCAGCTCTTGGTGGTAAGACCAGCTCTTCTGGTCTTACCCTCTTTTCCATTTCATCGAACAAGTTGTATTTTTTTTAATAAGAGGTATCACAAGGAAGAAAAGTGTGGCCTTGGGGTTTTCTTGCCACAAAAAGGCAGGAGTGGCCACATTTGAACATTAATTTCTTTCATCAATGGATGGTGAGTGGTGGGGCTTGGTATAAGGTTATATTTTAGACTTTTTCAGGCTTTTTGGCCACTGGGAATGCAAAAACAGCCAGCTACTCCAAGAGTTGCAAACTCAACTGTCTTTAGAGGCCAGGTAGATCATGTAAATGCAGTCAGTGACTTAAGTGTCATACAATAGGGAGAGGTGGGGACTATGATAAACTAGGGAGCAAATGCTCTGCTCAAAGGAGGGCAGCTGCCACTCATCTCTAGCTGATTGTTAGCAATGTGAGTGCAGAGTTGTATCTGATTTGTCAAGTGACACTAGATGTAAAGATATTTTTTGTGGGAAATTTTCTAATTTTTAATTGCTGGCAACCAAATTCAAATTTAAAACAGCATCTGCAACACACATTGTACTGCAAATCTGAACACACCCAGAGGCTGGAGGCAGCTCATGGGCTACCACTTTGTAACCCCGTGCAACTAACTCCAATGTGAATTCCTTGAGCAAAGAAAACGAGTCTTCTCCATCTCCACTGGGTAAAAGCCAAGTGGCTGGGATGTGGCTGGAGCACAGACCATAAAGGCAATAGACAAAGAGAGGCACACAACAAAGTGGAGGGTGGTCCCTGGAGCAAGGTGGGAGAGGTGCCAAAGTCTCCTCTATGGGACGGGAACGGCAAGACTGGCAGGTTGGGGGTGGCCAAGGCAGGCAGTCAGAGGTTTCTATGGCCAGGCTGTCTGGTGTCAGGGGTGCATTTAAAGGATCAGGCTTGTACCTAACTGTTAAGACTTAAGGATGGGCCTAGCCCAGGGGTGGGCAAACTTTTTGACTCGAGGGCCACAATGGGTTCTTAAACTGGACCGGAGGGCCGGAACAAAAGCATGGATGGAGTGTTTGTGTGAACTAATATAAATTCAAAGTAAACATCATTACATAAAAGGGTACGGTCTTTTTTTTTTTTAGTTTTATTCATTTCAAACGGGCCGGATCCGGCCCACGGGCCGTAGTTTGCCCACGGCTGGCCTAGTCGGTTTGGATCAGTGGATAGAGTGTTGGCCTGCTGACCAAAGGATCCCAGGTTCGATTCTGGTCAAAGGCATGTACCTTGGTTGCAGGTTCCTCTGCTACCCGGGCCCTGGTTGGGGCATGTGCAGGAGGCAACCAATCCATGTGTTTCTCTCACATGGATGTTTCTCTCTATCTTCCACTCTCTCTAAGAAGATCAATGGAAAAATATCCTAGGGTGAGAGTTAACAAAAACAACAACAACAAAAAGATTTAAGAACGCATGACACTGTGGTGCTCAAGGCCGAGGTCAATGTAGTTTCTGACTTCACGTTCTGGATTCTCTTTTCCCAGAACTACTCACATTCTTACCTATGCCCTCTATTTGTAAATGTCTTCCTATTCTAAACCCAAACTAGAAACCGAGGACTTTTTCCCCTAGAATTTATTGACATGAAAAGTGTTGTAAAGTATAGATATTACATGATATTTCATTATACATATTTATTCATTTTTATTTTCTATATAAAAGAACAAAATTAGATAAAGACAAATACAAAATTTGGTAAAACTATTTATGATAAAATCCATAGAACTGTACAACACAAGGAATGAACCCTAAAGTATAAATTTTAATTAATATAATAATGTATCAATATTAACTCATCAACTATAACAAATGTGCCATACTAATGAAGGTGTTGATAACAGGGTAAACTATGAACAGAGGGAAAGAGGAGTATATGGTGACTCTCTCTGTACTATCTGTTCAGTTTTCTGCAAACCTAAAACTATTCTAACAATAAAATTTAATAATTAAAATAAAATAAAATCAACTTGACTGCTGTGTTGCAGAAAAGCACAGAGAACATTTTTTTTTTCAAAAAATCATAATTTGGGAAGTTAAAACATATATGTATTATAATTTAATACAATATTTACTTTTTTAGATTTATCATTTACTTAGCAATAAGACTGGTAGCAAATTATTCTTCTTGCATTTGTAAAAAAAACAACTCAGCTTGTTCAATAGTTGTGTATTTTGCCCAATTTTCTCAAATATCTCTAATGAAATCTCTGAGTACTTAATTTGAATTACTAAGAGAGAGAGTCGGTGGGTTCAATGCTCACTAAAGCTGTTTCATGATATTCAATATTTTTATTTGCTGAAATTTGCTTCTCCATAATGGAGGAACTAGTGGCAAGAATGAATTTGAAATTCTAAAATAAGAGGCTGGAATAGTAATATAGATAGGACAAAAAAAATCTTTCTGCATATTCAGTTGTTTCTCATTTGTAGATACTTTCTCCTTGCCCATTAGGCTAGGAAGTTCTTATTTAAGGACATGATGTTCATGAAAAAGGTCATTGCATGATAAAGAAGGAAAGGCACTTTGTTTTTTGTTTATTTTTTATTTTTTTTAAAATATATTTTATTGATTTTTTTACAGAGAAGAAGGGAGAGGGATAGAGAGTTAGAAACATCGATGACAGAGAAACATGAATCAGCTGCCTCCTGCACACTCACTCCCCACTGGGCATGTGCCCGCAACCAAGGTACATGCCCTTGACCGGAATCGAACCTGGGACTCTTCAGTCCGCAGGCCGAGGCTCTATCCACTGAGCAAAACCAGTCAGGGCAGGAAAGGCACTTTGAAAGGGAGTTGTGGCTCCTGTGGGTGATTTTACTTATCATTTCCCCCGTCTGAATCCAGGAGTAGTGATGGACCCTATTCAGAATGACCTCTGCCAAAGTTTTGTGATTTAGACAGTTTAATGTAACTCATCTGTGAGCAGCAGATCAGATTTAAACCAGAGTGAACACCACTGTTAGTGATGTTCTGTCTCAATTCTCAGCATGAAATGAAAGTGAAAACTTTGAATTATTTATGACTTTTGCATGCGGCTAGAAAGGCACACTTCTTTTAGAAAGAGTGTCATGTAAAATCAGTGGAAACAGTATACTTAAAACTAGAACCAGTATTTGAATTAGAATCTTTAATTTTTTTCTACTTTTGTTCAACTCATGAACTATTGTGAACATTTTAACCTCCTTTCTAGAAAAGGCATTCATTGTTAGGTATCTTGGATTTTAAAAAAAAAGTTTTTATTGGTTTTTTTAGAGAGAGAGGAAAGGAGAGGGAGAGAAAGAAACATCAATGAGAAAGAAACATAGATCAGCTGCCTCCTGCACACCCCGCACTGGGGATTGAGCCTGAAACCTGGGCATGCACTCTGGCCAGGAATTGAACTGGTGACCTTTCGGTGCATGGGATGATGCTCAACCAACTGAGCCACACTGGCCTGGCCTGAGGAATCTTGGATTTCATATAATACTATTTGTACTGCACTTTGACTAAATCATAAAATTATCGTAGTGATTATTCATATATGAATATAAAAATATTTTTACAAGAACAACTTTCCTCAAAACCTGGAAAATCATCAGATGTGTTATTTATAGAGTTGATATGAGTGTACTATTAGAATCAATCGTCATCAATGTTTTGATGAAGTTAGTCATCAGTTTCTAGAAAAAGAGTCTTTAAACTGGTAGAATTTTCCATCTCTGAAGTTAATATTAATGTCACCAGATGACATGCTAATCATCTCATCTACCATTATATTTCTCTCAGAGCAGAGAAAGTATAATCATTTACTTGGTCACTTGTCACACCTGGCAGGACTTCAAGTCCAAGAACTTTTACATTATCTCCAGGAGTTTTATTAAAATAACTTACTAATATAGGGACAACTTTTTTGTTTTTGTGGTTAGCTGAATCTGTCATAAAGCTGAGACATAAGGGTTCTACTCAGTTTTTGTTGTTAAATCTTTTGAAGTATTGGAGGAAAAAAATTTAAACATTATATCTTTGATTTGTGCTGATGGAAATATTTAGGTTCAAATACCATGGAACTGAGCTCAGAGATGCTGTGTACAGATCTGAAGCCATGATTGTGTTCTGTGGCATTATATGGAATTACCGCTTCTTTTCTGGGCATCTTTTCTGAGCCATTTCATCATTGAATCATGGAAGCTTCAGATCTGACAGATAATGACCATTTCCTTAAACTGAAAATGCAAAAAGATAGCAGATTTGGCCTCAACATCAATCTCACTACCACCGAAGAAGCAAAATTCTACGTGTCGATTGACATTTTATTTTATACAAGAGTATTCCTTTTGCAAACCTCATTCAATGCTTTCTTTCCTTCCTGACCCCAACCTTGGCAACCATTCTAATTCTAAAATAAAACAGTTTAAATAATGTTAAACACATCTCAAAAGGCTCTGTCCTATAGGCAACAGCAAAAATAGCCATTTATTTATCATCCATATCACAAGACTATCCTTTGCCTGATAATCCCTCCACACTCATAAATATGTCCGTAGCTTTGGATTTACATAATATGGACTAATACCCATCTCAGTGTTCACAGGAGCCAGCTTCTCCCTCTGCCCCTCTTTCTCCCGCAGCATCCTAAGGCTGACTTTCTTTGACACAGAGGTGTCCAGCCCCTTGCTTTCCTGCCTCCACCCCTCACCCCCAGGTACCCATGGATCCAACAATAACCCCTATGAGACATTTTACACAAACATTTACAAATTTTTGTAATAAATTATTCAGCTTAGGATGCTTCATCTTTTGTAGTTCTCAGTCTTATATTCCTTAATCCTTTAAAATAAATATCGCTGATTTGATTCTTTCAGTTACTATCTTCTAAGATCTTGGAATTTGGGGAACATTTTTATATTTATGCAAAAAACGGGAAAATATGTAAAATAAAAGTTTCATATCAAAAGTCGACATCCTCCCAAGCCTGTGTATCTTGGCTCCAGTCATTGTCCCCTTTACCTCACCTCAACCCGCCTCGTTCTATCCCATTATCTTGTATTATGTTCTTCATTGCACTTCTATAAATGCACCTTACATCTCTATGTATTTTGTATGTACATGTTCTTGGATCATGATTCTTCTTCCTTTAGAAGCAGGGGCTTTGTTTTGCTCACAGCTGTCCCCAGGTGCCTAGCACAGGGCCAGCACATGTGAAATACAGACTGGTTGGAAGACAGAAATAAAGTTGACATACTGTGGGGCCAATCCCCATCTCTGGAACTAGGGTACCCACAAAGGACCCTAGATTGGGAGATGTGAAGGTTTTGTAGGATCTGAGTTTTGCTACCTCTGGCCACTAACACTTTTTGGAAAGGGTTGCCTCTTGACTCTCATAGCAAAACAGAATGCGTGACAGGTAAATTGTATCTATTTACAAATGATTGAAAGAAGTTCCACAGAGGTCAGATAAGGTCACTGAGTTTATTTAGAGACGAAGGGCCAAGCAGAGGCCTCATTATTAAAGAGAAATTGATAATTTTTCAGGACTCATATGAGTACATTATGTTACTATGTAACATAACATATTTTATAACTCAGAAATGATTAATAGTAATAGCTTGTTTTTCTTAGAAATATATTAAACATTGAATTATGTTACAAAGGTATGGGTTTCTAATTCCACATACTGTTTCAAGAAGTATTTTATAGCAGCCCCTACCTATATCCTGGTCTATTGAGAATATCTGCCTCTGGAAATCTAAAGTATCGATGTGTGTGTATTATTTTTATCTGGAGTCATAGCATCACTGAGTGTCATACAGGGAAATGACACAGAGACTGTTTAATAATCAGCCCACTCAATTTTATTAATAAAAATTCTGAGGATCAGAGTAAGGAGACTCATCTGAGGGGATTGAACTCAAATCCTGTGCTGTATAATCTTTATTTAACCCTCAAGATTCACTCTCTCCTTTTCCACTCTGCTCTGTGAACTACGTTGATGAAGTCCCCTTGTCTTCTGGCTTTCCCTTGTGTTCATTGGGTGGGAGGCAAGGGTAAGAGATTGGTGAATGAGAGGAGGGCAAGGCTGGGGTATTTATTCCCTCAACAGCCTTCCTACTGGGCTATGTTGAGGGGTGTGTGTGTGTGTGTGTGTGTGTGTGTGTGTGTTGCTGTTCTTTGACCTAAGGCCACCACTGTCCTGTAGGCTGCCTTCTCTCAATTCTAGTAACCATTTCCTCCCCTTGTCCCTAGGGATGATAAGACTGCTAGTTCTTTCAAGCCTCGGGGTGCTTCACCAGATTTTGCTGCTTCCCCTTAACCCTGCCCTTGCCTTTACTACAGAGTCCCTTTTGCTTTAACAGCCCATGAATATGTTATGAGTTTCTTATCCGGGCTCTGACCACACACATTTGAATCCAGATCTTCTTACTCCTTTCCAGGACTCTTTCCTTTATATTCCCAGCTTCGTAAGCGGCTTTGGAAATACATGCCTTTACGTACTCAGGTTAAATGGAATTATTTTTAAACACTTTGATAAAGTACTAGAAACAGAATTTAAAAGTATGAGTAATGAGGACCACAGAAAGGGGAAAGGCTGACTCTACAGACATTCTGCAGGAAATCTTGCAAAGGTAAAATTTGACTGGGGCAAGAAGTGGAACTGCCTAGAGAAGTAGGAGGTTCCTGTGTGGTTAGGAGAACTGAGGTGTAGCTTTCAGTCCTGCAACAGCTGAAGTTAACTCACTCCAGGTGTGATTTTATGAGATGTGTATTTTTCATCCAGCACAACCCCTAGACCCGTGGTCGGCAAACTGTGGCTCGCGAGCCACATGCGGCTCTTTGGCCCCTTGAGTGTGGCTCTTCCTAAGCCTTAGGAGAACCCAAATTAGGTTAATAACAATGTACCTACCTATATAGTTTAAGTTAAAAAAATTTGGCTCTCAAAAGAAATTTCAATCATTGTACTGTTGATATTTGGCTCTGTTGACTAATGAGTTTGCCGACCACTGCCCTAGACGTAAGCTAAATACTTTACCTGTGCTCAGCAAAAGAAGCAACACATCCTTCCAACACTAGATGGAAAACCTAGCTGTGTGGGACTTATTAAGAGGGAGTCTGGGGCTACCAGTGGGGTGTCTAATTGAGATTTTTTCAAGGGTAAAGTTGACCAAGGCAGACTCCTCCAGAATATCATCTTTACATATTGGTAGTTACTCTTCATTCACTCCCACTTCTCTTTCCCCGTGAAAAATGAGGTATGAGTAAAGACTTGAGAATGTAGAGGGAAGTTTCCTGAATAGAGCTCTTCCTTAGAAGTAAAAATAACTTTGTTCTAGTCTTGACTCTGTCACTAACTTTGTGTGACCTCATTCCAGTCTGAGACTCAGGTTCTTCAGAGTAAAATGAAAACAGTAGTGAGAATGATGTTGGAGGTCACTTCCGATTCTCAGAGTCTATGATCCTCTTAAGAACTGGACTAAACAACAGAATCTTCTGTCTTGAGCCATCTGCCTGTTTGATGAAATAGTTCATACATGCAAGGCCCCATCATCGTGGATCTTGGAATCTGCGTCACAGACTGAGAAATATGGTCCCAGTGCCTTTGGTGTTCCTGGATCTCTACAATGAATGTTAGGTCCAGAGACCACACTTTCCTGGAGCTCATCCTTCTGCCTCTGTTTCTCTGGAGATGCGTCAAATAGGAAAGGAAAGGCAGGAGGTGAAATGTTCCACTATTTGATTGTGCTGTTGGGATGGCCAAGAGAATCATGCTGAGTTGGGCTAGATTATCCAGATCATGTTTCTATTCTACTTGACTCCAACTGTCAACATGTGTGAAAAAAAACAACCTCAGTCCATGCGCTGCCTTTTTCATCTGCCCAAGATCAAATACTCATTTTGGTTAATGTCTTCCCTCAGTAACCAGTTGTTTTGACGCCATATGGTTGCAGCCTATGGAAAACTCATTTTTAATGTTTGCTTTCCGCAAAGGTCACTTAAATCAAGTGCCTTTCATTTCTTTTCTGCCTGGAAAACTTTGCCTCATAACTTTAAAGCATAGCTCAAATAGCACCTCCTCTGGGAAGCATTTTTTGATGACACTCCTTCCTCGGGTAGAATTAATTCATGTCCTCCTTCCCCTCTGTACTTCTGGGGCACTTTGCACCCATCTCTTCCCTGATATTTATCACCTTGTAGAGGAGTTATTTGTATCTGCTAAAGGAGGAATTCCTGGAGGTCAAAGATGAGGTTCTTTTGTATCTTTGCTTAGAATAGTAACTGCTTGGTGACAGCTCCTTAAGAAAGAAGGAAAAGACAGAGGGAGGGAAGTAGAGAGGGAAAATATTTCTGTTTGTCCAATGCTTGCAATGCTTTCTCCTTACACATACTGTCAGATTGAATGACATACTTCATAGAAAATTCATGAGCATCACTGACAGTGAAGTAAGAAGAAACAGTTGTGGCAGAGTACCGCTGAGTTGTTTGTTTTCTCTTGTTTCCTTAGACCTGACTTCTCTGTGGCTTGTCTTTGGGTGTCCAAAGTTGCTCATTAGGAGAGGCAGAGATTGC
>NW_005357311.1:5761724-5794076 GCF_000412655.1 Myotis brandtii | reverse complement strand
TTAACTTTGTTAGATGTTAGATACCTACTAGAGATGGTTTTCTGTTCTGAGAGGACCTGTCTCACACTTCCCCAGAGAATAACAGCATACAAGAATTGCCGCATTCAGAATAGTCTTTTCTCTGGGATGAAGGAGTTGCCTGAAATCTCACCGTAGGCATAATCAATAATGTTTGCTTTGGGCAAAACAACCTGGTCTGAGAATTGGATGCCATGGGATTGATTAACCAGGGGGTGGTGCCACCAGGACAATTAGGATATTATTTCTGCTGGAAGTCTGTTGTCCCCAACTAGCCTGGCAGTCAGCAGGTGTCTCGGCTTAAGTATTAAAAAGTTATTGGCCCATGCAATCTTCAAGGGTATCAAAAATCTCCGAAAGTCTGGTTCTTGTCTACTTGGTGGATAAGACAGAGTTCCCACAGAACATCTACTGGAAGAAGGCGGAAAATATTGTCAACTTCATATTTGTTTTGACTTTATGATACTAAACAATGTCTTCATTAAACTCTGCAAAGTGTGACTGAGCTGGTTGGTGATTTTGGCACTAATAGCATTGGGGTCACTGTCAATAACATGAGGTGTATTTGCACTGTCAGTCCACCAGGGGAGTTTACCAGGAAGTGTTCTGACAGAATTTTGGAATCTTAGCAGGGGATCTAGAACTAGAAGTCAGTTTTCTCATCTAGATTTCTATACAGCATAAGAATAAAGCCATGAGAGGTGTTACTGTACTTCTGATGACTGATGGAGAAACTTGAGTTTAGTCATTTTAACCTAGTCTTGGAGATATATATATATATGAACATCTGTGTTTTCCAGGACTAGGTTAAAATGACTAAATGTAAAACACAATTTATTCAGTCAAAAATTATCTATTACGCATCTACTATGTGCCAGGCACTGTTCTAGGTGCTTGAGGCACATCAGTGAAGCAAACAAAAATCTCTGCCTTCATGGAGCTCACATTCTATATGAAAGAAGGACCAACAGTGAACAATGGGCACAGTAAATAATCATCTGATATGTTAGAAGGTGACAAGAGCTGTGGAGAAAAGGAAAAGTAAGTCCTGGTAAGGGGAACTGGGTATTGAAAGAGCAGGGAGAAGGAAGGTGGTGGTAGGTTCTCAGGATGGGTCTTACTGAGATAACAATATCTAAGCAAATATTTGAAGGCGGTTAGGGAGTTAGCCAAGCAGATATCTTGGAAAAGAGGGTTCCAGGAAAAGGAAACAGCTAGTGCAAAGATCCTAAGGTGGGAATGTGCCGCTATTGTTTGAGGAATATCAAGGAGGCCAGGGTAGTTGGAGAAGAATAAGCCGGGAGAGAGAAGTAGGCAATAGGAGGAGGAAGATCACGAGGAGCCTACAAGGTTTTATATTCTGAGTGATTAGGGGAGCCATTGCAGGATTTTGCACAAAGATGTGACCAAATTTTGCATATGTTTTAAAAAGATTACCTTGATCTCAGTGTTGTGAATGGGCAATGTTTCAAACTTCGGCTGCATGGTAGATTTGATCAGGTGAAACCTCATAATAGGATACTTCTCCAAGAAGATTCATAAGATACCACATTCAAGAAAAGCATTTGGATTCTTCTTCTAGAATGTCACTGTGGGTGTGCTGCCATTAAGTTGATGGAAATAACCATTGTATACACATTTGTAACAGACAAGACCATTTCTCCAGACTCTCTTGGAGTTGTTCTTCTTCATCCACTACACTGAGATAAAAAGTTAACATTCTTATGCAAAAATCCCATGCTAGTCACAGAGTATGAGAGCCAAGGATAGAAAGGTGAACAAGATGTGGTCTCTGTTTTCTCTGATAGTTTCCAAAGAAAAAATTTAGATCCTGATCTCAAAATGCTATATCTCTCTGCTATATGTAAAGTGCTTGCTTCTTTTCTTGAGATAATCAGTGATATTTTTTGTTGGGGACCCTTGCTTGGAGTAGAGTTCAGTTTGTATAACTCGTCTTAATAAGAAAGAGAAGCAGATGTTGTATTAGTTTGCTAGGACTGTCATAACAAAACACCATAGACAGAGTAGTTAAACAACAGAAATTTATTTTCTCATAGTTATGGAGGTTAGAAGTTCAAGATCAAGGTTGGCAGATTTTATATATATATTGATTTCAGAGAAGAAAGGAGATATAGAAACATCAATGATGAGAGAGAATCATTGATCGGCTGCCTCCTGCACACCCCATGCTGGGGATTGAGCCCAAAACCCTGCTATGTACTCTGACCTGGAATTGAACCATGACCTCCTGGTTCATAGTTCGACACTCAACCACTGAGCCACACTGTCTGGGCCTAAGGTTGGCAGGTTTGATTTCTATGGTTACCTTCTCTCTGTGTCCTCACTGGTCTTTCCTCTATGTGCATGCATCCTGAAGTCTCTCTGTGTGTCCAAATTTCTTCTTCTCAAAAGGACACCAGTCAGATTGGATTAGGGTCCACCCTCATGGCCTCTTTTTAACGTAATGACCTCTATCTCCAAATACAGTCACGTTCTGATTGGGAGCAAGGACTTCAACATATGAATTTCGGGGGTGGGAGGTGGGGGCATGATTCAGCCCATAACAAGTGACATAGTCTCATTCTTTAAGTCTAAGACTAACATCTTGGGACATTTAGGCATTTTCATAAGGAAGCTTATATGTTTTGGAGTTGACTTCCTGAGCAAAAATATAGGGCCTGCTCTGGGCAGGACCCAGGTCTGAGTTAGGTTTCCAATAGAAAGAATGGCAGTCTGTATCCTTTCATTCAAGCTCCTGGGTGTAGACTGTGGCTATAGAACTCACATGGAGGACGGAGCCAACCTTGGCCCTTGTGTGGTTCTTCAATTAACTGACTCAACAGACAAAGTCAAGTAGGAAAACTAATTGAAGGACAAATGGTTCTCTGGCCAATGTGTGGTACATCCTGAAAGGGCTCACTTGGTAAGCATATAGTTCTTAATTTCTAATGATGACTCTGAGATGATCTCAGAAATTATGCAAGAAAAGAAGACATTTATGGTTAAATGCTCGGTGGTTTCTGATATAGGGATTTTACTTTAGATTTTGAGCATGGTCTGACAGACAAGAGTTGCAAAATGGGGTTGTGTTTGTGTCTAGACTTCTATATTCTCACTCTTTTTCCATTAAGCTGGCTGGACATATTCTCATGAATAGTAGGCAAACACTCTTATTCTCTGTCCTCAACTCATTTTTCAAATGGAAAATATCTCTTACGTCATAGAATCCTACATTTGGAGTTATTTTAGAAATCATCACAGAAACTTGAAAGAGACAGGGTGCATTTTATTTTATCAAACAGAAATGATTACTAATTTATCTGAAGGCTGGTGGTTCATATAGCTCTTCACCGAGATATCATATCTTGGTGGATCTGCCAGAGTCAAGGGTTCAGGCTTCAGCCCTTAAAATATTAAGATGCCTAATTTGTCATCATATTGGAAGAAAGATAATTTGTTTTAGGAAAAAGGTTATCAATAACTGAATTAATGAGACTTAAGTAAAAATCTAGTGAAAAATATAACTCTCAAGAGGACTAGACAATCCTGTCTTCAGAAAAGTCCATGTGGTTTCTGTAACCTCCATGGGAAACTATGTTATAATCAGAAGGTTGCTTGGTGAGTCAGAGACCTAAACAAAAGGAGTTACTTATATGATTCAAATGTTTAAATGCAGGGATGAAAGATAGATTTCATTTCAGGAGCAACTCTTATCGATTGTTAAGGGCTGTCTGGGGTGTTGAAAAGAAGTATGAGGCCACATTTAGACTTGGTGGGAAAGCGACAGTTGATTAGCAATATCTTCAAGAAGAAGTGACATGTGTGCTATATTTGAGCCATCCCTAGTGTAAAACCATCAGACAAAGATAGCCTTATGAATTGACAGACACACAGATACATGCACACACACACACACACACACACACATGCACACGCACACACATATCATTAGGGCTGGGAGCTCAGGCATGCTGGGCAGTGCTTGGTTGGCAACCACCAACATCCCTTTTCAGCGCTTCTGTATGTGGAGGACCTTTCTTCTGGCCAGTCCCACCTTCCTTTGGATGTGTTCAACCAGGTCAGAGTTAAGTGCTGCGGGTCTGGGAGTGAGCAGGTGTCTCTGAAATGCTGCATAATTCTGCTCTGAGCCACTTTAGGCTGACTTATCTTTTCACTCCCAGAGGACAATCTTACCAAATTTGGACACCTCTCTGCAGATCCTGTATAAGGGGGGAAAAAAAGAATCTACTTTAGTGATTTTCATATTTTAGGAAAAACTTTTTTCAAACTAAATTTTACCTAGAACCCCAATATATTAAGCAAATAAAACCAACAGGCAGGTTTTCTCTAAAAGTTTGACAGATACATGCTTTCTGTGTGTAGAAGCCAAGAAACACATTTGTAGTGAGCCCTGGGGATGCTTGGAGTATTATTTGAAAACCACTTACCTAGTTCAATTCCTTTAGTCAGATATGAGAAAATCCAGGCATTGAAAAGTAAAATGGTTTACTTAGAACCACAAAGAATAGAAGATGCTGTGCTGGGAGGAGGAACCCCTGTCTCCTAACTCCTTGCCTGGTATTTTTTCTGTGAGCCCAATGCTAGTGGGTTTGGGGAAATTCTGTCAACACCCCAGGCACCCAGCCTAGTCTAAATTGTGAGTCTTCAAGGAGAGGAGTAGTCCCAGGCCCACCTGAGGGACGTGGTGAGGACCCCACAGAGAAATATGTCTGCTTTGTCTCTCCTCCATTTCATAAGTGAAACCTGACAGCATAGATTAGAAAAATAATAAAAGGCCATCTCATCTGTGTTCCTTATTTATTACACATTATCCAGGTATCTGGTTGCAAAACCTGCACTCCTACTCGTCTCTCATTGTTAACAACGTTTGAAGAGAACACACTGACCTGCTTCATCAGATAACATCGGCATTTCAGTGAGTGCTCCCTTCCCAGGTGACTGCCACCCTCCCTCTGGGTTACCCCTCTCCTCACTGCCTGAACATTTTCAACAGGAGGAACACTTCAATTAGCAGCAGACCATTCTTCCTTTACTTGATGTGACTGCTTTGATATTGAGTCAAGGAAAAATAAAGAAAAATAAGATTGTACCCCTTTGAAAGAAAATAGACTAGGGTCAGACAGTGGAATCTGGAGGAATGTGACCTAGTTAACCAAGGGGGCCGTACCTCAGGCCTCTTCCTCTGGTTCTGCTCAATGTCCCTCCTCCGACTATGGAGGTCACCAACTTCGTGTGAGAGAGCAGGTCTTCTTCATCCTTCATTAGAAGGAAAGAGAGGAGGAATGGGAGGAAAGGAAGGGAAGAGGTGAGAAGAGAACAGAAAGAGAGATGAAGATGAGAGAAAGAAAAGATAGGGAAGAACCAGGAAGGAGGGGCAGAAGGAGAAAAGGAGAAAGACAAGGAGGAACGGGAGGAGAGGGTGCTTTGCTTTTAAAACATATAAAATAAAAATTAGATCAAGCAGTCTCAGCCAGAGCTGCCACACAGAAGCTCATGGTGAGGAAAGATTGGATGGCATGTGGGGAGATCTGGGTTCCAGTGTCACCTCCACCACCGAATCTGTATCACCTTGAGCAAGACTCCTCTCTTCTCTGGGCCTCAGTTTCCTCAACATTCAGTGAAAAGGGTATATGAGAGGCCTAGAGTGTCTCCTCACCCACCCCCACCAACTCTAACTCCTGCCCTGGGGCGGTCTTCAGTCTGTGCTAGGGAGACATCAGGAGAACAGAGCCCTTTGTGGCCGGCTGGAGACCGACAACTTGAAAGGCGATGGGGGCAGAAGAATTGAGGCATTTTTGTTGTGGAGGAAAGCGTGGGCTGCAGGCAGGGAGCCAGAAACCACTGACATCACCATAATACTTGGAACAGGCCTCTGAGAGGTGGGTGGGAGCCTCAGGGAGTGGGCAGAGCTACCTGGTGAAGGGATGGAGGGCTTGAGCCTGGCCCAGGAGCAACAAGCACACCTGAGAGAGCGGGCCCTCACAGGATCAGCAGACAGGCAACCATGAATTTGAGGACAGGAGGAAAGTGTGTAAAATCTGGGAAATCATTTATCCCCTCAGTTCCTTGGATCTTGGAGTAGAAGATGGGTAGGGAAGTTGAGCGTGGTCCTCTCTTGGCAAAAATCTATTCATCCTTTCCACTGGACCTTAAGCTGGAAACCGTTGATGCAGTAAATGTTGATGTCCACCTTCTCTCTTTGGCCCCCAGAGCCTGTCCATCAGGGGACGGAACTGGAGGTCCCCTATTATAGGGGTAAGGAGTTTTCTTCTTTGCCCCCAGATGTGGCCTCCACTGAAATGTCACAGTGCTTGTAATCGCCACTATTAGTAAGCCCCCTTTTTAGATTAAGTATTGCCCTCTTACCACAGACCTTTTGTAAAAATAATATCTCATTCCTCCCCAGAGACTTGCAAGTACTAACACTTTAGTGCAAGCTTATCGACTCTGTGGTCTGTGCTCCACAGCTGGAATGTTAGGAGAGAATTGTTCCGGGCACTACAGATTGAGGTGCTGGAATAAATGGGAAGCAGACCAGGAGCTCATTCCTTTGCCCTGAGGAAGCTGGTTTCTGTCCATGCTTACAGGACACCGGAGATGCCTTACTCTTTAGGCCAGCCTTTGCAAGATCCTTAAAAGTTCACACCCCTCTTCTGCAACCTTGTCAGTGATGGGAACCTCATTACCTCATGAGACAGCTCATTTCATTGTTGAATGACCTAAGTGGTTAGAAAGTGGTCAGCTCACACTGGGTTGAAATCTCTCTGCTTGACAAGTCCTCCCATTAGTGCTGGTTCACAGAGCATGTCTGCTTCCTCTTCCCCCGTGTCAACCTTTCAAGTTGTTGAAGATGGCTATCATGGGCCTCCTAAGTTTTCTCTTCCCTAGGGTAATATCTCAGTTTCTCAACTCTGCCTCATGTGACGCGGCATGAGAGCTCTTGTCATATTGAGTAACCCCCAGCTTGTCAGCGACTGTCTTATGAAGAGTGCCCCAAATTAAAAAATATGTAGCATGACTTGTCCAAGTCTACGGGACAGATGTTTGTTTGAGTTGAATTGATTATTTGATCCTGTGATCTGGAAATGATCCTTTTATTTATGTAACTAAATAATTGCTTTTGCTTACTTTAAGATACTGCTTTATCTTTCCTTATATTAAACTTCTAGTCAGCTAAGATGCTTAGGTTACTTTTGCACTAGCTACTGTCCTTCCTTTATTTAACTGATAGGAATTTGTAAAAACTGATTACTACTGTTGCTAAATAGGAATGTGTGCTGACTGTCTATTTGTGTGTGGTCCTGTGCTGGACACTGGACCAGAGAGAGAAGACCTTTAGGGAATTATAATTTGAAACATTCATCCAACACATATTTACTGTTAGTACTGGCTTTTTAGTGGAAAGTTTGTCAGCATCAAAATTTTATATGTTCTTAACATTTGTCTAACCGTCTACCCTTATTTTATAGATCAGGTCACTCATATAATGAACATAATGATGTAGGTACAAGGATGTTAATTGCAGCATTAATTTTAATTTTAAAGAAAAGCAAACTAAATCTCCAAGGGGAATGGTTAAATATAGTACAGTACCTCCATAAATGGAATATCACAAAGCCATTAAAACTAATAAGTTAGATCTACATGTACTGACAACAGAAAGATCTTCAAACTATATTGTAAAGCGAAAAACTCAAGTCATAGCAGAGTAGGTATACTGTAATCTCATTTGTGTTTGACAAACTGAATTATATTTTAAAAGTATTTGAATATATTTAAATATAAATAAGGGTTTAAAAAAACGCAATCATTAATGGATGTTTTCTGTTAAAAGAGTTAGAAAGAGGATGGGAGTAGAGAATGGATTTTGTTTTTTCCTCTACATATTTTGGTGGTTGGATTTTTTGTTTCTTAATCTTTTCCCTTTTTTCCCCAGCCCCATAATCCCTACCCCACCCGCCTCCTCTCTGACTGCTGTCAGTCTGTTCTCTATATATGAGTCTGTTTCTATTTTGTTAGTTTATTTTGTTAATTAGATTCCACATATGAGTAAAATCATATGCTACTTGTTTTTCTCTGACTAGCTTATTTCACTTAGCATAATACTCTCCAGTCCCCTCCATGCTGTCACAAAGGGTAAGATCTCCTTCTTTCTTACTGCTGAGTAGTATTTCATGGTGTAAATGTATCACAGGGTTTTTTTTTTTTTAGCCTTCTTGTTTCATTCATTTATTCATTCAAGCATGCTTTACTCATTAAAAAAACATTTAGAGAGTGCCTATTATTTGTCAGGCTCTGTGCAAAATACTAATTATGGAATGAAAAGTTGTGTTCATTAAAGAAATTTCAGGTATCAGCAAACATTACAGTGGAAGGCAACCAATGTATCACAGTTTTTTATCCACTCATCTTCTGATGGGCACTTGGGCTGCTTCCAAATTTTGGCTATTGTAAACAACCCTGCATACAGTTGGCCAATAGACATATGAAAAGATGCTCATTGTCACTAATCATCAGAGAAATGCAAATTAAAACCACAATGAGATATCTCCTCACACCTGTCAGAATGACTTTCATCAATAAATCAATGAACAACAAATGTTGACAAGGATGTGAAGAAAAGGGAACCCTCATGCACTGTTGGTGGGAATGCAGCCACTGTGGAAAGCAGTATGGAGTTACCTCAAAAAATTAAAAATGGAACTGCCTTATGACCCAGAGATCCCACTTCTGGGGATATAGCTGAGGAAATCTGAAACACTAATTCAAAAGAATGTATGGTGGTTGGATTTTCGAAAGCATGTATTCCTTTATTATTCATGTGATTTTAAAGGTGTTTGGTTTTTTTTTTAAGAAGACAGAGTAAATAAACCCCAAGCAAATACTAGGGAAGACTAAGAATTCAAAGTTGGAGAAGGCACTATCTCCTTCCCTTGACACAAAATAAAGTCCAATAGGAAGGATAATGGTGGTATGACGTGATGCGAGGTGCTGGGGAATCCAGATGAAGGAGACAATCCCTCCACCTGGAGAGAGGAGAGAAAATCAAGAGGTGGACCCCAGTGGATGGCAGGGCTTTAACAGAGATGGCATAAGGGGGTTTTTGTAGGAAGATGGGAAAGGCTGCACCTTCTCTGGGTAGGACTATCAGTCTAGTTGGTTGGAAGTGTGGGTTTATGTGAGGCACTGCCAGCAAAAGGACTAGAAGAGTAAGTTGGGCCTAGAGCTCAAGTAACCTTTGATGGTCTTCCTTTGGTGGCCTTGGGAAATACCTCTGGGTGGCACCTGAGGTAGATTAATTCTTCCTGGGATCAGAAGGTTGAGGGACAATGAGACTGGAGGCAGAGAGCCCACTTAGGAAGCTATTGCTATATACTAATGTTTTTTCTAGTTCTTATTCAAAGTTAATAGTGCTTCCCTGACCCATGTCCCTAAATATGTTCAGCAGCTAAATAATCTTGGAAAACCTGCACATTAAATCTCTTCTTGGAGATTTCTAATACTCATAGCATAAGATAGGCTCTGAGAAGTCCTGCAATAAAATTTATTTAAATTTTCTTAACCCAGCACTTCTCAAATTTATTTAAACCTGGAACATTTAGTTTGCAGCCTGTATTTTTCACAATGGCATCCTGAACAACAGCAAGCTCTTTGGAAATCTTCTACAGTACAGCAGAATCCTGAAAGTCTGAACGGGGGTGGCAGATGAACAATGGACAGGAAGGATGGAGGCAACTATACTGGAGGAGGAAGAATTGAGAGGACTTGGCATGTGGTTTGGATGTGAGGTCTAAAGAGAGATGTGTCAAAGACTATCTGAGATTTCCTTACTTCTGCTATAATCCTTCATACCAATAACCATAAGCATCAGATCTAGACCTCTGAATGATTGATCACACACAACGAGGCCATTTCTGTTTCAGTGGGCCCACCATAAATGGCTGGCCTGACGGGGAAAATCAGTTTCCTTCAGGTCCCCATACCTCATAAAAATGTCTAATTGAGAGTAGGGATGTAACACAGTCAACAGAGTGAAATGACAACAAATGAAATAGGAAAAATATTTGCAAGTAATATATCTGCTAAGGGGTTAATATTCAGAATACATAAAGAACTCCCATGATTCAACACATACACACACCTACACACATATGTATATATCACATTTTGTTTAACCATCTACACTCTTCCACCTCTTGGCTTTTGTGAATAATACTGCTAGAAACATTGATTTACAAATATCTTTTCTCTTTGAGTCCCTGCTTTCATTTCTTTTGGGTATAAACCAAAAGTGAAATTGCTGGATCATGTGGTAATTTTGTTTAAATTTTTGAGGAACTACTATACAGATTTTCATAGTGATTGTACCAGTTTACATTCTCATAAGCAGTACACAAGAATTCCAATTTCTCCACATACTTGCCAACGTTTTTAATTTTTATTTTATTTTTTATTATAGCCATTGTAATGGGTATGAGTATCTCCTTGTGGTTTTGATTTGCATTTTCCTGATAATTAGTGATGGTGACCATCTTTTAAGTCATTTATTGGTCATTTGTATATTTTTTTTTTGGGAGAATGACTATTCAAGTCCTTTATCCATTTGTTTTTGTTTTTGTTTTTGTAGTATGTGTGTGTGTGTGTGTGTGTATACAATGGAATATCATTCAGTCTTTAAAGGGAAGAAAATTCTGACCCATGCTGCAATATGGATGAACCTTATGAGGACATTAGGCTAAGTGAATAAGACAATCACAAAAGGACAAATACAGTATGAGGCACCACTTATATGAGGAACCCAAAGTAGTGAAACTCATGGAGACAGAAAGTAGAATGGTCATTACCAGAGGCTGGGGGGAGGGAAGCAGAGAGTTATTGTTTAATGGGTATAGAGTTTCAGCTTTGCAAGAAGAAAAGAATCTGGAGATGGGTGACAGTGATGGTTGCACAACAACGTGAATATACTTAATACCACTAAACTGTACACTTAAAAAGGATTAAGGTGGTAAATATTATGTGTACTTTAACACAATTAAAAATAACACAGTAGGATATGGAATTTTGGTTCTGTAGTAGAACAATACTAAATCTCTTTAACTGGTCACTGTACAAGTTGTCTGGAGTTTTGACCTACATATATAAAATATTATCAACTACAGAAAATTCAAGAAATATGAATGCAACACATTATCCACTGTATAAAATACGGAAAATACTAAAGTACAAAAAGCAAATGACGTCATCCAACTCCCTGTATCTGGTGGTAACTAATCAAGCTAGCTGGAAGCAGCATTTTGGTGGATTTCCTTTAAGTCTTTTCCCCAAGAGTCTCCCTATGTGAGTCTTCAGCCCCTACTCCCTCTCTTTCTCTCACTCACTGTACCGGGGGCATGACAACTATTCATAATATAGCTATTATTGGCAGGCCCTAATCCAACCTGTGGCCAAGGTAGCCAGTTATGTTAACCATTGAATAAGGAACAACTAGACTGCTTCTCTCATGAGCTGGATGTTTGGAGTGCCCATTGATCATCTGTGTCCTGCCCTGTCTAATATATAAACATAATGGGGTTTAGAAAGGATTTGTCATGCCAGGAATTAATTAGACAGCTGGTTCCCAGGGCACCTTGGAACTTTCCTTGCCTTAGTGCTCATTAAACTTTATTGTAATGAGTGGTTTGTCTGTCTGTTCACTGTTCTAGTCTATTGCTCAGAAGTATCTGGATCATATGAGGTGCTCAATAAATACTGATTGAGTGAATTAATGGACACTCATAATTATATTCAATTTTATAAGAGAATAAAGGGGAAGTTGCTAGAGTATTATTTAAGAGCATTGTTTCTAGATTCAGATTACTTGCATTTGAATTCAAGGTGGTATCAAGTTGAGCGAATTTTTTAACTTTTGGAAGTTTTTCCTAATCTATAAAATGGGGATGAATATATTATCTATCCCATAAAATGAGTGCCATAATTAATTAAGATAAGCCATTATAAGTAACTTTGAATGAGCCTGGAACATAGTAGTCACTCCATAAATAGCACTTATTTTTAACTTTTTAAAAAATATATTTTTATTGACTTTTTACATAGAGGAAGGGAGAGGGATAGAGAGTTAGAAACATCGATGAGAGAGAAATATCGATCAGCTGCCTCCTGCACATCCCCTACTGGAGATTGAGCCTGCAACCAAGGTACATGCCCTCGACTGGAATCGAACCCGGGACGTTTCAGTCCATGGCCCGATGCTCTATTTACTGAGCCAAACTGGTCAGGGCTATTTTTAACTTTTTGTTTGATAGTTTCATGAACATTTCCTATCTAAATTTTTCTGAAAAAAACATATTTTTGTGGGTATGTACTATTCCATATTGGAAATTTACCATAACTTTGACATTTATATTTAGATTATCTATATTTTAAATAATTCTTTAAATAATTCTTTTAGATGAGCATTCTTGTAATTGAGGAGTTAGGAGCATAGGCTCTGGTACCAGACTTCCTGGGTTCATGTACTGGACCCCACCTTACAAGCTGTGTGATCTTGGACACTTAATATCTCTGTGCCCCAGTTTCTTACTGGTAAGGTAAGGAGAATAATAGCAACTCATAGGACAGTTGGGAGAAGTAAATGAACAAATGTATGTAGGCTGCTTATAACAATGTCTGGCAAAATTTAGGTGCGTAATAAATGTTTGCTATGATATTCTTGCTCATTTTTAATTTTATTTGTTAGTTTTTTAGGCATCTAAACACTGTTGAATTTGTGAGGGAAAACAAGTGTCTTTTTATTTTTGTTCAACAGGATGACCATTTATTATAGTCTAGATAGGAACCCCTACCCTAAAATATGGTTTGGTGTTGGAAAAACCTGGACATCATTAATTATAAGAACTTGTGTTAATTGTATCCCTTGAGTAGTTAACTGCATTCAACTTAATTTCTTGAAAATGCTTTTGCATTTTTGATGGTTTATAATTTGAAAAGAGTAGCTAAATGTTAATTCCTAAATATGATCCTCCATTACTATTTACAATCTTATATCTTACATAACAATTACTTTGTCATGTTCCTAAAGAGTGTTTGATATATGAATTTATGTTTAATTTAATAAGAATAGCACCCCTTGCCCTAACTGGTTTGGCTCCGTGCATAGAGCGTTGGCCTGCGGACTGAAGGGTCCCAGGTTCGATTCCGGTCAAGGGCATGTAACTTGGTTGCGGGCACACCCCCAGTAGGAGGTGTGCAGGAGGCAGCTGATAGATGTTTCTCTCCCATCGATGTTTCTAACTCTCTATCCCTTTCCCTTCCTCTCTGTAAAAAAAAAAATCAATAAAATATAATTTAAAAAAAAGAATAGCATCCCAAATATGCCTTGGATATTAGTAATGATGCTAGTATATTTATATGATTTACAAATAAACATTTATTTGGTGATATGGGCTTACAAATATTTAAGTAATGGGAGTACTTAATTAAAAAAAGATTGAAGAGCTCAGTTGGTTGGAGTGTCACACCATACACCAAAGGGTTGTGAGTTCGATTTCCAGTCAGGACACATACCTAGGTTGTGGGTTTGATCCTCAGTCAGGGAGGCAATTGATTGATATTTCTCTCTCACATCGATGTTTCTCTCTCTTTCTCGTCCTCTCTCTAAAATCAATAAATATATCCTGGGGTGAGGATTTTTAAAAAAAGATTGAAGAACACTGGTCTATAGGTTAAAGCTCAAATTCTTTAGGATAGAGTGAAAGACCTGGCCAGTCTTGCCTCAACTCACCTTTTACTTGCATCTCCAAGCTCTCTGCCCTTCACTCTCAGCTCACCAGCCACACCAAACAACCTGTACTTTCTCAGTCACGCTGGCATGGCCCTCACTATGGATTTCACACAGGACATACCAATGTTCTAAATTGTGCTCCCTTTTCTCCTTTACCTGGTGAGCTTCAAGTTACAAGTTAAGTGTCATTGCTTCTAGAAGCCTCCTTTTGCTTCCCTCAGGGAAAGCTGTACCTATACCACTTTACTACACTTTACCTATGCCATTGTCATAACAGCTCCTAGATTATGTTGCCAGCTTTTGTCTGTCTTCACCATTAGCCTGGGATCTGTACTCTATCTTTTCTTTGTTATATTCTCTTTGCTTTTTTTTCTCACCCCAGAGTCTGATAAGGTACCTGACTCATTTCAGGATTTCAGAAAATGTTTGCTATATGTTTTTCATCTCACACTAAAGTTGGTAAGACTTTTACTCCTAGGAGGGTTCAGATGTGAATACTTTAGCCTGAAGTCCTCCTAAATGTTTTTTCATAAGGTCATTCTTTCATAGCAGGGTCATAAATGCAAAGGTCCAGAGTGACCAGTAAGGTAACACAAATGAATGAAGCAGACCAAGTAGACAAAAGGATACCAAGGACATGGTGAGGCCTATGGCAAAACGGAAAGCATGGAAACATATCTGGTTTAAGAGGCAACTGTTTCTGAATTCTGGTCTCCTCTTGTTGTGTGAGCCTTTTGTTGGTGGATCTGGTGATCCTTTAGGAGAAGCTAGAGATCTGAATTGTTGTATGAATGTTTTCAATATTAATAACTAATAAAAAAAAAGCATTTCAACAATGTGCAAGATAAGCCATACACACCTGGGGGTTGCATAGAGCCCTCAGCTACCATGACCAGCCCTTAGCAAACAAGGCCTCCCATGGAAATATCAGGTTGAATTTCAGGCTTTTGCAGACTGAGCTTTTCCCAATTTTTGTTCCATATGATACTAGTTCAGAGACACGGTATTAAGTGAGCTTTGAATAAAGGGTCCCCTGGTTGAACAAATATGGGACGTGTTACATTCAATAGTGTTAAGCAGACTTTCCTCCTCCTCCTCTTGCTTTTTCTGCAGTCATTAAATCTAATGTTCACTTGGGATTACGTGGTGTCCAGGTGGGCAGGAGACCCAGAGATCTGCATTTACTTTAGCTCTCTTAGATGGATGCCCCTTCAGCCCAAGGTGAGTGAATTCCTCTCTCTCACTTTCCCCCTTCATATGCACCAACACTCTAACCATAAATATGGTAGAGACAGACCCGGGTTCATATTTTGACTCAGCCACTTTCTACCTGTGTGACAATCCATAAGCCAATGACTTATCTGAGCTTTGCTTTTTTTTCATCTGCAAAATGAAAGTAAGTCCCAACTCATGGAGTTGATATGGAGATTAAGTGCATAGAGAGCAGCAAGTGAGAATTCGATAAACATTAGTTCTTTTCTTTCCCTCAGGGTTAAATATGACAGCAACAGTAACAGCAGTAATAATAGCAGCTAGCACCTACATACTGCTAAGGGCCAAGCACTGTGTTGTTACCTCATGTTGCATGAGTTACCCCATTTATTTTTATTTTATTGATTTTTTAATCCTCACCTGAGGATATGTTTTCCATTGATTTTAGAGAGAGAGAAACATCGATAGGTTGCCTTCGGTATGTGTCCTGACCGGGAATTGAACCCTGAACCTTCTGGTGTATGGGATGATGCTCCAACCAACTGAGAACCCAGCCAGGGTGTGCATTACCCCATTGAATCTTTATTACTTACAATCCTAAGAAATAAACACCATAATTAACTTCATTTTACAGATGAGGAAACAGGCCTGCAGAACAATTTATTAAGTTTCAGAGCCAGGATTCTGGCTCCATTTTGGAAGGCTGGCTGTGGGTTACTGGGTTTAAGTTCTGGGAACACTACTACATACCTGACACAGGCCTTTGCCTTTAAGAGGCTCATGGTCTAGTGGGAGAAAAAAGAAAAGTAGACAAGTATGGTCGACACAGAATCCGCACAATAGGGGTACACGGGAAGGCTCCTCATTCACTCAGGAGGTGGTGCGTAAGGAAGGCAGCCTTACTTGTCTGGAACAGCATTGTATATTTTAGAAGTAAGCAAAAAAAAAAATAAGACTTATCAATAAACAGTCATATCTGTTTCTTATACACAGAGAGGATAATAATGTTGCCTTTTTTTAACAGTACATTGATGGTTTTCATTATAGGACTAACACTTTTTGTGTTAAGAAGGCAATTTTTGCCCTGGCCAGTTTTCTCAGTGGGTAGAGCATCAGCCCATGGGCTGAAGGGTCCTGGGTTCAATTCTGGTCAAGGACACTTGGTTGCACGCTCAATCCCCAGCCCTTATTGGGGCCTGTGCAAGAGGCAACCAATTGATGTCCCTCTCTCACATTGAGGTTTCTCTCTCTCTGTCTCTCCCCTTTCCTTCCACTCTCTCTAAAAATCAATGGAATAATATCCTTGGGTGAGGATTAACAAAAGAAGAAGAAAATTTTAACTTTCTAGAGCCTTTCATATCTACTTGTCATGAGAATTTCATATTAACTCCATAAGGTAGAAAAGGAGGAAATTGTTCTTATTGCACAAAGGATGAACTACACTGTAATGTAAAATGATGTGCTTGAGGTAGCTCAGTTATTCCTTGAGCCTTTAAGCCCTATGTGCATGTCCTTGGCTGAGAGACTTGAGGTGGGCTATGGGGATAACCATTCATTAAAAAGAATCTTCTAACCCTGAGCTTTACAATAAAACAGTGAAAAGAGCAAGCTGATTAGCATTTGGCATGAATTGGAGGCTCTGTGGATTGATGTGTTCCAGGCACATCATGAAAGCCTTTCTTCTTGTTCTTATAATGGCCAGGAAGATTGACTTAGTCCTCATTTTACAGGTGGGAAAATAGGGTAAGGATTCAGGTTCCTATGGCTCTAGGGTTTGATTAAAGTAAATTTTACTGTAACGTTAGTTAGCTCAACTGTAGTAATTTTTACTCTGGTTGTTTTCAGGATGGCCTCATTATCCTTGATGTTCTATGGTTTCATTCCAGTGGGTCTTTATTTATTCTTGCACTTGGTCACTTGAATAAAAAAGACCAAAATTTCTAATTTTAGAAAAGTTTTCTATTTACAGAGTTATTGAGAAGATAGTACAGAGAGTTCCCATATACTCTATACTATGAATATCTTACATTATTATGGTTAATTTATTCCAATTAATGAACCAACATTGATACATTATTATGAACTAAAGTCCATACTTTATTTATATTTTCCCTGATGTCCTTTTTTCCTCTGTTTCAGGATACCACATTATATTTAGTCATATGTCTCCTTAGTTTCCTTTTGATTGACATTCCTCTTCTTATGACCTTGGCAGTTTTGAAGATTACTGGTTAGGTATTTTGCAGAACGTATCAGAGATGATAATAATAAGGGATTTGTTTGATGTTTTCCTCATAATTAGCCTGGAGTAATATGTTATTTGTAAGATCAAAAGGTAAATTGCCATTTTCATCATATATCAAGGGTACATACTATCAATATGACTTATCACTTGATATTAACCTTGATCACCTAACTTAAGTTTGTGTTTATCAGGTTTCTCTGCTGTAAAGTTACTCTTTTCCCCCCCTACCTTTCCATACTGTTCTCTTTGGAAGGAATCAGTATGTGCGACCCACACTTAAAACAATGAGGAGTTATGCTCAACTGTCTCAAGGGCAGAGTACCAATATAAATTACTTGGAATTTTCTACCTGGGAGATTTGTCTATTCTCCTCCTCTGTTTTTTATTCAATAATTTATATCAATATGGATTCATGGGTATTTTTATACCTTATTTATTTTGTTGTTTAAGGTATTCTACCTTTGGACCCTTGAAAGCTTTTCCAGGTGGCTCCTGTATCCTTTTGATATACCCTCATCAATGTGTTCTTTTGTTTTTTCTTACTTTCTGGAACTACACATTACTCCAGGCTCATCTTGTATATTTCCTGCTCTAGTTCTAGAAATCAGCCATTTCTCTAAGGAGTCCTAGTACCTTTCATTAAAGAATGGCATTAGAAATCTGGCTCTCACCAATCCTACTGTGTGGTCAACATCAACAGTCTAACCTTGCTAATTACTATATATATATATACACATATATATACATACATATATATATATTTTTTTTCTTAATACACTTTTGATCTTAGGTTGTCTTGCTAAAATTTGCAAGTATTATCTCTTCATATGATTCTTCATCATTTTTTCCATTAGTTTCTACTAGAACTTATAAAGAGTTTTTTGAAGAGTCTAAATATAGCTTACTTTTACTGTGAGCTTACTTTTACTTTCATTTTGTTTCCTCTTTTTTACCTCATCTTCCTCTTTTTTGTCTGTGCTGTGTTCTGATGAATTCCTCAGTAATATGTTTCCATTTATTACTACTCTTTCTATCTCTAGCCCTGATTTTTATTTTATTAAGTTGTTTTATTCCTTCCAATAGCATATTTTTCATTTCTAAGATTTCTAATCAGTGTTTTTTCCTCTCTTCTTATGGTTATTTCATTCATAAATTAGATCCACTGGTCATCTGGTGGCTTGGTTAAGATCCTAGTGTTAAGGCTGTTTATCTTTATACATTTCTTTCATCCAAAAAAAATTTTTTAATACACATTATATAAAATGGTAGCGAAGAGCTTGCCTCAGCCTTTGGTCTTAAGCAGTGAGCCAGTTCCTGTTGCCCCTGTTTAATCCTTCTTACTCCCAGAAGCTGAACTTCAACAGCCGCTTCACTGTGTTGGCTGGAAACCCCAGTTTACCTATTCCTATGATTTATTTTTATTTATGCCAAATGCTACAAGTTTCTGTTTTGCAGTATTAATATAAAGTTTTCTTTTAAAGATATATTTGTTAATTAAAATAAACCACTTAAAGAAAAGTACAGAGTGAATAATAGTACAGAATAAAATTAAAATGACTGAAGTTTGAGAGACCCAGCACTGAGACACATGGAGATTCCTTGATTCAAACATTATTGACTGAACAGGGTCTGGAAGCTGGATCTCCTAGGGGGTCAGGCCTTTATTCTGGCCTTTCTTGAAGAGTAACCTGTACAGATTTTTCTGTTCAGCTAATGATGATCTGTCGCTGGTTGGCAGTAGGACATAGATTTGGGGCATCACGTGTCCAATAATGCTAAGGCAGTGAACATAGAAACTACAGCTTTGAGGGACATGAAAATTAGAGACCTTCTCAGAGGCCTGCTTGCAGGGACCACAACAGCTCACACTGACTAGCCAAGGACAGCCATCCCGCATGGTGAAGGGGTCACGGTTCTGATGCTTGGTGTTAGGATGGGGAATTCTGGATCCCCTTCCTGGTACAACGTCTAAGTCTGAGGTTTGGGGATAAATTACTTGACTACTTCAGAGGTGACTCACTGAAATTTGGAAATTCTCAGCTACAGCCTGCACTTTAAGAAAAATTATTATTATCATCTCTGACTAATAACTAGCGACCTCAAAGTAAAAAATAACTCAGTGGGCATAAAGACAAAGTTCTTTTTTAAAAAAAAAACAAAAACCTTTGTATTGAGCTGCAATGAACAATAAGGCAAAAGCAGAAAAATGTAGATAATAAATCTTAAAATATTAACTCGGTAATTATGCCAATTAACATTTAACTTTATCTATGCCCATCACATTTTATCTATAATAGCATCACAGGTAACAGTTATTGCTGTAGATTTTGGAAAGTTAATTAAAATCACTGAGACAGAACCAACAAAAGTCCATTCTTTAAAAAAAAAAATTCATTGAAATTTAAATAGTCAATTTTCCATTCTGAAAATTTACTCCAAATGGAAACTTTGAGAGGCAGGGTCAGAGACAGGTTTCTTTCTGCCTGTCAACTCCTGCCTTATCATGAGACTCTCATTGCTGAACTTATCCTGACTCTCATTGAGGCAGCGTCTCCGTGGAAGGCAATGGTAGGGTTGGAGCTAAGTCCCTGTGTCCCCTGAGTTCCTGATTTCTGGTCCTCCAGCCTAATGCAAAGGGCTGCCTGCCATGATCTGGGCTTACCCTGGCTCTCTAAACTCATTGGCTGCAGCTCAAGTGAGTTCTCAGCTCTCATTCCATTCAGGAGCCCTGTGGAGGTGCAAGCAGAGGAGCCAAAGTAAAATGTGAAGGTTGAATGTCATCACAGTTCATTTCTAGCAGGGGCGGTGGATCCCAGGGGAGCTGTCTGCACAGTGTGTGCAGACCAGAGCTAATCAGGTGATGTGGGGAACAACGGTGGAGAGTCCAGGGACCAGGGCTTTAAGGACCTGCCATATCCTCGGGCTGCGTGGGCCCTGTGCACAAGGCTGATTTATTTCTATCTAACTATTCATGGAAGCAAACACAACTCAGGGGCCACCTTCTCCTCTCACAAAGCCACATAACCACTTGCAACTCTCAGAGCATTCTGATGTAAAAAGAAAGTTTAGCTGCTGCTAAATGCAACCTCCTTCATTTTTGAGTAGACTGCACAAATGTATATTTTTCTTTTCTTGATTGGGTTCAATAATCTTTGATAAATAGGTACAGAACTCATGTTTGTGGGTCTGCAACTATGGTAGCCACACTCTTTGTCTATCTTCAAGTCCCCAGAATGCATTAATTTTACCAAATACTTGGTATAGCATATGTTTGGGGTATGTTTACTTTGTTTTTTTATTGAGTATCTATCTATTTATCTTACCAATGTTTACTGGTCATCTCCCATAGCCATGCCACTGTACTAGGTATAGCATATAGCGATGTACTGAGCTACGAAGGACATGGCTTCACCAACGTCTGGAAAATGCGTAACCTCCATGTGCTTTGCTTTATTTGATCCCCACGATCACACCTGTGACTGTTATCCCCCTTCTTGGGGCCCCACAGCAACATTTTTTAAATGTGTCTGATAATCCCATGTCCTCCATGCATTGTTTATTTGTGCACTTGCTTTACCTCCTTCTTGGATTACTAGTTCCAAGAGGCAGGGACTCTGTATAATTGATCTTCTATTCCCTGTAACCTCTGGCATGGGGCTTAACACCTGCTAGTTCTCAAAAATAGTTAGTGGATTATTTCTTCATCATTGCCCTCCCCCCCAATTCTAACAGGTAACATTTATATAACTGTCAGTTATAATTTAACTTGACATTTTTTATTCTATTGAAACATAACAACAAAAATTGTACGTCTTTATTGCACATCTGTTTTCTCTTTACATCATTTATTGATTTCTGTGTGTGTTTTTAAATAATCAGGCCCCAATTAACCTAACCTATTCTTGATAAACTTGTTCTTGATTTTCTAAAAATTATTTAAATTTTAGTTTCATTTCTATAGCTGAAAATAAAATGCATCATTGAAATTAAATTAAGCCTACTGAAGTGCCATTAGTGTATTCAAAGTTAAATGTTGATAATAATGGTATTTACTTACTGAAATTTAACAGTATTCATTCAAAAACAACATGTAGCCTTAACTGCCTTAGACCAAAGAATATAAGTTGCTTTAAGTGTCTGTACTCTAATTAAGTAGAAAAACCATTTCTTCTACTAACGCTCTCCTTTCCATCATATTCCATACCATTTTCAGCAGATAATTCATTTGAAAGAATTAATGGAATTCTGAGGTCTTACCTGGAGATTGAAAAAACAAAAAATCACCTTTATTTATAAAAGTAAAGTGAGATCCCAGTAGTTGCAGACTTAGTTAAGTCTACTATCTAATCATAAGTCATCTATATATGGGGTGGCAAAAGTAAGTTTATAGTTGTGAGTATGCAAAACAGAGTTTATTCTTGTATTTTATTTATTAATTCTCGTATTATTAACTATTATTATTAACCTACTTTGCCCACCCTTGTATATTAAAATTGATTTGCTCTATCCATCTGCAAATGCTTTGGCATGAGCAAGGCAAACAGGATTTGGTAAACAAAGATTTCATAGAGAACAATTCCTATCAGAATTATCTGAAAAAGCAGTCTGGTTTTTTTTTCTTTGTAGAGGAAAGAGCCCCTCCTATAGGCCTAATCTGCTTTGCTTTATCATGACTTGAGATGCTGCCTTAACTAGAAAATCACAGTCTAGTTTGGGGTGATAGGGGGGCCTTCAGCCTTGGGCTTCCCATGGGTCTTTAGGGCCAGTTAATAATAGACTGTCAAAGCTCTATGGGGTCTTAGATCTTACATTTATGTTATAAATGAGGCAACTGGGACCCAGGGAGGAAAAGAGTGGATCCCAAACCTGGACGATCATTGCTCATTCACTCCATTCATTCAACAGACGCTTACTGCATACTCTATGCCAACACTGTTCTTGGTGTTGGGCATACAGTGATGGTCCTTACCTTCCTGGAGCCTCCACTCACTAAACATATTAATATGAGCAAATCAAGCATAGTGATGGACAGGGTGACCAGGGAAGACTTTGAAGGGAAGGCTTATGCTGGGAACTGAATGTTTGTTTGGGCTGCTATAACAGAATACCATAAACTGGGTACTTTATGAACAACAAAAATTTATTTCCCATAGTTCTGGAGAAGAGAATATTTTCTAATTGCACCAGAGGCTGGTAACCATGATCAAGGCACCATCAGATTCAGTGTCTGGTGAGAACCTGCTTCCTGGTTTACAGATGGTTGTCTTTTCCCTATGTCCTCACCTGGCAGAAAGGGCAAGGGAGACACCCAGGGTCTTTTTTATAAAGGCACTAATTCCATTCAATAGGGCTCCACCCTCATGACCGAATCACCTCCCAAAGGCCCCCTCTCCTAATACCATCACATTGGGCATTTGATTTCAACATATAAAATCGGGAGAGGGCGCAAACAGTTGGTCTATGAGATGACCAAAAGGGTGGGGCAGGAACCATTCTAGAAAAAGGAGTTCTGAGTTGGAAAGGAGCTAGAGATGTTTAAGAGATGGCTGAGCATGGTAAGCATGGGGAAAGAGGAAAGAGCTGTGGTTAGAGGAGGAGGACAAGAGCAGGTAAAGGAGTATGAATTAAAAAAAAAATTGTACTAGGCAGTCAGCTTATCATGAAATTTCTCTGTTTAAAAGAGCATTTCCTTTGCTGTTGTTGTTTTAATATAGATTATTGAAACTAGGGTTCTGATGAGTGAGATCTGAAGATGGACCAGCAGTTACTGGCCAGTTCCCGGGTCTGCAAGTCAGCTCCTTCCATTGTATTAACGATCCTCTTGCAATTCTCTGGGCAAGAGTGAATCAGGGCAGTGTTACCCATCAGACAAATAAGTTAAAATTGGCCAAATTTTAGCCACAAACACAAAAGATTTCACCTGAGAATACTATTGTATAATCTTTTAGCAGACTGTGGCATAAGGTGAGTTAAATTTGGAAAAAAACAAAACCATCAAGGCCTTCTGTTCATGAAGCTGATGAATTTTTCTCCTCTGCCTGGTCAGGCTGGTCACCCCAGTAAGGTAGACTCAACCACACTGAGCCACCCCACACAGATAAGAATCTCTTCTAATTGCACCAGACGCTGATAACCCGGAAAGTGGTAATCAGTGAGTCAATGCCAACCTCACAGAAATGGGACAGATGAGGACTTCAGGGAATGGCCCTGCGACTGGTGGCCCCAAATTTATCTCAATGACCTAGAGGGCTAGGATCTGGCTGGTTGGTTGTTGTTTAACTTTATGCTACCAGTCTTTACCCACTGGGGTAAGACCATGGAGTACAGAACAGGGTCAGCACACACCTGGGGAAGAAAATACATGACCTAAATGTTAACTGGCCACCAGCCATGAAAGTGTCTGAGGGATTTCACAAGCAGTCACATGCCTGGGCCATCTCAACAGTAGTTGAGGCTCACCTTAGACAGAGCTGTCAACATCAGCACTGGGAGACATGGCTAGGAATACCAGCTTTGCCTCCTTACTAGCTGTGTGACCTTAGGTAAGTCACTTGGTCTCTCTGTGTCTCATTTGGCTTCTGTGGGCAGTGGGAAAGGTGAATGGAGCCTTGCCAACATCATGGGGTTATATTCCAAGCCTTGAAAGAAGTAATGTGTGGAAAAGGGACTTGGGAAGATAGAGTGCTACATAAACTGTCTTATTAGGCTTTACCGGCACTGAGACATGTGGGGAATTCGGAAGTTCATCAAAGAGCTGACGTGGATGGTAAAAGGATCAAAAGGCAAAAATTCTAAGGCTATAGAAACTGAGATTTGTCCACATTAAACAGAAAAGGTTGAGGGCTGTATTCCAGCCTGTGACTGGTTCTTACTCAGAACATTATGACTAACTTCTTTCATGTCTCCTGAGGGGGGAAAATGCAAATAAAATGCATAATAAAAAGGGGGTGTTTTCTGTCTCTAAAGAATGTCTTGCAAGAGTAGTGAACACCAGACTGTTACTAAAGCTAGTTAGGTATTCTCTCTCTAATTACCTTAGGAGAGATTTATGCCTGAGTGGATGGCTTAGAAGTGATTTGGGCTGAGGACAAGGGAAGATACTACAAACTGAATCCCCCCCCCTTTTTTTTGGTTCTTGGAATTAAGTTCACAAGAATTTTCAGGCTGTAAGCTACATGAAGACAGGGAGTTTTGCTCACCGATGCATCGCAAGCACCTGTCACAGTACCTGCTGTTTAGAAAGTTCTTGATCAATATTCACAGAATAAATTAACAGAACACTATGAGCTTGTCCGAGCATTTGGAAGCGAGACAGGCTCATCCCTATGAATTCACTTGCTCTCTGGTTTAGCTACCTAAGCAGCCCCAGGCCCAGCATGTTGTAGATTTGCTCCATAAGTCACAGCAGTGGCTTCCAGACCCCAGGGAATTTGCATGGACTCCAGGGAGTGAAGCCCAGCGTGTGTGTGTGTGTGTGTGTGTGTGTGTGTGTGTGTGTGTGTGTTTTCTAGATACCATTTTTTATTTTGGGGGTAACACGCCATTCAAGTTGGCATTATATGAGAGAGCTTTGTGATGAAAAGCCCCAAATACAGGAAAAGCAAAGAAAAAAGTGTCCTGTTAAGGCACCTTCTATCCCTAAGATTTCTGATTAACAGATGAAGGGACAAAAATGTTTGTTTTGGTCATATCTTTGGTGTCTCTTGTTTCATAAAATCCAAACAGAGAGAAGAAATGGTCTAAATTGTTCTGATTTCCTCCTTTTTGAAATTTCCACAGGCTGTTGCCTAAATAATAATATTTTTTAAAAAGCCAACTTTCTAAATCTAAAAGGTTGAAAGTTGCCAGGCCTCTGGTGAGGCTCTGATTATGTGCTTACAAGGGCATTGATTGAAATTGTTCTGTGACCGGTGGTGATTGCATTGTAACCACAATATTCTCTCAGGCACAACAACCCTTGAGCAGAAACATGCATTCTAGTTAATTATTAGGATTCAGGAAGGAATGTTATCGTGTGTCTAGGCCTGTTATTAGCATCAGGAGAAGCAGACCTGCCAAAGCCTCTGGGGTCACCTTCCCCAACCCCACCTCCACTAGTACACAGATCTGGATACTCTCCAGTGGGGCTGGGGAGGGAGGCCACTTTGAAGGGCTTTAGGATTGATCATCAAGCAAACAGGTTAGAAGTTCCGTTTAATTGTTGGTGCCTTGTCCCTGTCCTGGAATAAAAAATGTCACCTCCTATCCTACCCCAATCTACATTCACTGCTGTTCCTGATGGGTCCAGAAACCCAAACAAATGTTCTGGGAAACAACTAGATTTGCAGTGCATGCCCTGCTTTTCAGCACATGTTCTCATTCCTCTTCCTTTGATTCACCACAATACAGTGGCCAAGGGCAGCTGAGTTAGGCATGCCCAGCCCCATTGTAAAGATGAAGAAACTGAAGCCCAGAGAGGTTAAGTAGCTTGTCTAGTTACACAGGCTAGGGTAGGTACTGGGAGCACAAGCAATGAAGTCAGACTGCTTTGGGTTCACATCTTGGCAATTCCACTTAATTAGCTCTGTGGCTTGGGCTTTGGTGACTCAGTTTCCTCATCTGTAAAGTGTAAGTATATCTGCTTCATAGGGTGGTTGGTAGACTAAAAGATAAGGCAATATAATCAGCAGAGTGCTTAGTACTCTCAAATGCTCAATAAATATTAGCCATTGTTATTATTAGAAACATCATCATTATGAAGAGACACCATTGAGTCTGATTTTTTTTGAGAAGAGAAATATTGATTTGTTGTTTCACTTATTTATTATTATTATTATTAAGTTTCATCCTAGGATATTTTTCCCATTGATTTTCAGAGAGAGTGGAAGAGGGAGGGAAAGACAGATAGAACCACCTATGTGAGAGAAACACATCGCTTGGTTGCCTCCTGCACCCTCCCTGACCAGGGCCCGGGCCAGGGAGGAGCCTGCAACCAAGGTATGTGCCCTTGACTGGAATGGAACCCTGGACCCTTCAGTCCACAGGCCAATGCTCTCTATCCACTGAGCAAAACCGGCTAGGGCTTGTTTTTTATGCATTCATTGATTGCTGTTTTTAAAAAAATATTTTTTTTTATTGATTTCCGAAAGGAAGGGAGAGGGAGAGAGAGAGAGAAACATCAATGATGAGAGAGAATCATTGATCAGCTACCTCCTGCATGCCCCCCTACTGGGGATGGAGCCTGCAACCTGGACATGTGCCCTAACTGGGAATGGAACTGTGACCTCCTGGTTCATAGGTAGATGCTCAAACACTGAGCCAACCCGGCTGGGCCATTGGTTATTTCTTGTATGTGCCCTGAACAGAGATTGAACCTGCAACTTTGGCATATAGGACAACACTCTAACCAACTGAGTTACCTAGCCAGGGAGAGCCTGATTTTTAATCTAGTACTCTTTCCACTACACAGTACTGCACCCAGAACCAGGTGTGGATTCTCTTTAACCAATCCTTTCCTGCTGCCCTGACCACCTTTCTCACTCAAAACAGTAAAAGCTTAAACTCTCTAAACCTTGTGGTCTTTTGGGCTGCCATTTAAAATTCTGGGCAGGTGTGAGAGAAGGTGATGTCTCTACAACCTGGTGGCAGAAGTACCACCAGCTCCGGGAAAAGAATAGCCCGTCTCCGATGGCTGCCACCAAAGACTGGATGATGTGAGTACAGGAAGCACAGCTGGTTCCTTCCAGTATCAACCACCAACCCAAGAGGCAGAGGCAGAACTGGAAAGGGGGTCTTGGGGCTCCTTGCCCTGAGTCCTTTCTGTTCCCCAGGTGCTTGCATTACCTTGCATCTGTGACCAGTAGTACGTTAGAAGGAGGGAGGGAAGGTCTGAAGGGGGCTTCTGTGTAGATGTCTCCACAGTGGTCCTCACTGCTGGCTGCCACTACTCAGTGGCACACGCTACACTGAGAACAGAGGGTGGCAGCTCAGAATTTCATGATTTAAACCTCCACAAAAGGGCGTATCTGAGGACAAATCCTTTAGAACAGACAGATAGAAACACCTATGTGAGAGAAACACATCGCTTGGTTGCCTCCTGCACCCTCCCTGACCAGGGCCCTTTGGGGGTTGAACGACCCTTTCACAGGGGTCGCCTAAGACCATCGGAAAACACATATATAATTACATATTGTTTTTGTGATTAATCACTATGCTTTAATTATGTTCAATTTGTAACAATGAAATTGCGGGTCACCACAACATGAGGAACTGTATTAAAGGGTCGCGGCATTAGGAAGGTTGAGAACCACTGCTTTAGAAGATGTTTTCTGGGGTCCTTGCCCTTGCGTGTCCTGGAGAAATCATTAGAGGTAATGTGTTGTGTGCTGAGTAAAATTAGTTAATTTGGAGTGCCTTGATAAGATTGCACAGCAATTTTTAGCCTTTTCCATCTCATGGCACACATAAACTAATTACTAAAATCCTGTGGCACACCAAAAAAATGGTGTCATTTTTTTCTTTGACAATCTAAGGGAAAAGAGGTCAGTGCCCCTGACTATATAGTCAGGTATTGCATGTTTTAAAAAATTCTTGTGGCATACCTATTGAAAATTGCTGCGATAGCATATCAAAATCTCAGATGCGTCAGGCCTCATTCCCTCTCACTGCTGGGAAGACATATATTGGGTTCCTATCCAGATCTCTGCCTGTTGGAGTACAGACAGGAAGCATACTTCGAGGTTCCTGCCTTGAGGGAATTTATAATGGAGTTGAAAAAGCAACAGGGTAGAGACTATCAAGTCCTCTCAATGGGTCACACTTAGGCTAAGAATGTCTCTTACGGTGCAGGCCATTCACTAATTCACTCTTCCTAAATCTTACATTTCTATTCCACATTTTCAAGCCTCCTTGGGAAACAACAGTATTATTGTTATGCATTTTGATCCTCCTGGGAAAAAAATAGGTGTTACATCAATTAGATGATTATTATGATGAACTTGCCTTTGGAAGTTTAAATGACATTTTCCACAAGGATATAGCTCGTTATACATTACATGCAAATAACCACTGCTTTCTGGATTATCTTTCCTCCTTACAACCTAAGTACAAGGTTGATCCTCAGTAGTACTATCATCATTATATTGGGAAGCTGAAACTCAGAATTTAGGAATAAATATCACAGATATTTGATATATCAATCTTTGAAGTATAGCTACGCGTGCTGGTAGCTGCTCTAGGTTGCTCTGCATCACATGATGTACTTGAATGATGTGGCTTTGGCAATTGAAAGACAAGCTGGTTCATATTCTGGCCCTACAACTTCCTGTGTGAGTTTGGGAAAGCTCTGTATTCTTCTCTGAGCCTCAGTTCCCTTATCTTTAAAACAGGAATAAACAACCCTATTTTTGAAGGTCATTGTGAGGAGTAAAGCAATGAACCTAGGGAAACATAGCACAGTGTCTGTTTTCAAAGGGGGCATTCAATAGTAGTAACAATTTAATAGCTGGCTGGCAACTAGTGAATATGTACCAAATAGTGTGCTGTGTGCTTTACGTATATCACCATATTCAATCCTCAGTACACCCATGGGATAAGTATAATTATTTTGTCCACTTTATATGAGGAAACTGAGGCACTGAGTAGTTACATAACTTGTTTAAAACCACATAGTCAGGTAATGAATGAGTCAGGATTTGAACCCAGGACCTAGGATTTGAATCCAGGCCATATGGGCCTCTAGAGCTCATAATCTTAAACACAGTAAAGGGTGACTATTCTTATCAAGATTATTCAGTTGAAATATGAAATGTTTGTGTTTATTTTCATTTTTTTATGGTTTAAATGCTGCAGAAAAACTGTTCTGACAACTGGATGCACTTACTTTCCTCATCCTCTTCTACATATAAAAACAAAGCTGCTATCGGAAGTCTGACATTGTTTGGTAAAAGAAAAATTACTTCCTGTACCCTGGTAATGTAAGCAGGCTAGTGATACGTACATTAAAATTATCCAGGGATTCCCTAGATATAGGGAACGTCATTTTTCATAAATTAAATGTGTAAGCTGAAAGATTTAAAATTTAAAGGCTTAAGACGGTGTGATTTGGTATGGAGATTTTGCTTCAAGCCTTTGTGATCAGACTGACAGATTATCACTTATTAGCCGGAACACCAGGTTGATATTTTCCTTGTCTTAAATCGTGATAAAGGACACATTGGTTTACCTTTGATTTTTTTTTTTGGTCAGCAATGGTAAAGTGATCTGCAGGTTTGACATGACATGTTCCTACGAGAAAACTGCATTTCTCTAACTCTATTCGTTTTAAATGGGACAAAATTCACATTGTCATTTCCTTCTTGAGAAACAGACAACTAAGGAATGTTATTTCATTAAGACTGCCACTGAAACACAATGCTGATGTCAATAAGCATTTCTGTACATGTTCTCTCTTCTTGCTGAGATCTTGTCAGCATGTTCTCATTCATTTGCAGAACTAAATGGTAAAAAGAAAAAAAAAATCTCAAATGGAAACATTACAATGCCATTGTCATCAGCCAGAAAAGATAATGGCAGAAAAAAAAGAGCATCATAGAGGTTAAAATATTTTGGGGGATGGGAGCTTCCAAGGGGGCTGCCTGTACTGGCGACCCTCGGCCCCAGTGCACTAGGCTTGGAAGGCGGCCTGGAGGTTTCCATCCACACTGCACTTCCTTTATTCCGTGAATGCACTTTGCTTCCTCCCACCTCAGGACCTTTCCATACCAGCCCTTTATCCCTGGAATGCTCTATCCTCCAACATTCCCCCAATCCTTGCACATCCTTCAGATCTCTGTCTACTTAGAGAAGTGTTCCTCAACTTTTTAGATTCGATTGGGTTTTGTCCTTTTCCTTCATTGTGGTCATACATTGCCATTACTTGCAATTGTGTATCTGTGTGATTGACTACACGCTCCATGGGGTCAGGAACCAGGCCTGGCCGTAGGCACCACTGTATTCCCAGGGTTTGGCATAGCGCTCGACACATAGTCTATGCTGAAGAAATATCTGCTGACTTAGTGATAGTTCACCCCAAAGGGGACCTGAGCACCCTCTGCTTAGGCTAGTGCTGCTGCTGCTGCTGCTGCTACAAAATAAGATCACAGGGGTCTTATTTCCTCTCGACCAGACTATTTGTGCAACGAAACAGGACGTTGGTTGTACACTTGACTGGTGTGATGCAATGCTTCTCTCAGGCTTTACAAGAATTTTTGATTGCCATCATCTGGGCTTGGATTATAGCGTCTGGGGTTACCAGACTCATAGTGAGGTGCTAAATGTAGAGAACCATGGATCAGTTTTCTCAGCACATGGGCACCTTTAAGAAGGATTTAGTGGGATAGAAGATTTGGGATGTATATGTTCTACACCGTTCGTGTTCAGAGCCACACCCTGTGTGTGTGTCCACGTTTAAGGGCAATCTGACACTCCTCTGTTTCCCACTTCAGGAGCAGTATTAAAATGAAAGTGGGTGAAAATGACATAATAGAAATAGTCTATAATGATGCTCAAAATGTTTCTTAATAAATCAAAATGCAAGTGTTATATAAATGATTTGTAACATGCTTCATGGCTGATTGTGATTCTCAGTCTCTGTTGGGGGGGGGCAGGTTGGAGGTGGAGAGGAAGCTGAAAACCACTCACCGAGGGGACTCTGAGGGCCAGCCAAGACCCTCAGGCTGTTTCCCTTGCTCCTTGCCGCCATCGAATCCCCTACTCTCAGGGGGAAATCTTCTAAAGGGCTCCTATGCTTTCTTCCTCTTTTACTTTCTGCGTCTGGAATCAGGACAAAGCAAACCAGAACCTGGCATCAATTTGCTACTCTTTTAATAACCCTGATCCATCTTGGAGCACCCACCCCATTTACTTGGTCGTTCTGACAGCTCTATTTTAAAGAACGGCATATATTTGTTCAGTTTTTGATCAAAATAAGTTCAAGTGCCTAAATGTAGAAACCATGGTGCGTTACATCTCGGTATTCAACTGCCACATTCCTCTTTCCTCCTCCCACCTCTTTCCAGCACAGTATCTTGCTCTGTAAACACCTTTGGAATTTTTACCTGTCTCACTTTTTTTTTTTTTAAACTGTCTCACCAATTTCTTTTCTCACTTCTTCTTCCCTCCAGGAAGGATACTGTTGGGGGTTGGGCCTATTGGTAGGCTGGCTTTGTGCCAACCTGGTCACTCTGTCCATACATAGGTGAAGAGCCCAAGAATTAATTCTCCCTTTGGTGTGTGTGTGTGTGTGTGTGTGTGTGTGTGTGTGTGTGTCCATGTCAGTCCCTGGCCTCTGGCCTCTTGAAAGCCCTGACCTCAGCTTTCCCCTCCTCAGAAATGCCAGAGAAAAGAGGTGAAGTTGGAGAAGGTGGCCTGTTTCTTCCCTAGTGGGCTGAGCCAGGCTTCCAATCCTCAAAGAACTGTTGCATTTCCAGAACTGGGTTTTCCTGAGCGAAGGACATAGCGACCAGAGCAGTGTACTTAGAGTCAGCAGACTTGGTTGCAAATTTGGACACCACCACTTACTAGCTGCGTGCCTTTAGGCAAGTCACTTTAGCTTTCTGAATTTATTACCTATCCACAGGGTGGCTGCCTTGAAATGAGTATGCCTAGACTTTGTTCCATTACACTCCCAAAAAAGAAAGAAAAAGAAAGAAGAAGGTAGCAGGAAGTATCTACTGACCCGTTTCCAGTGGAGATTCAGGGAAGGCCTCCCAGGACTGGCCCAGGCACCCACCCAGGAGCCCGCATAGCCTCTCTGCGGCTGTTGCTTGCCTCTGCCCCCAGCCAACTCCCGGCATACCGCGGGCTTGGCGTGGCGCGCTCTTAGGGAGTTGCTGGAAAGCTCCGAATAATTCCAGAGGGTCAGTCACTCCCATTGACTATAACTTGCTTTTCAGACGAACCAGGCAAGCCCGCCTCTCCTCCTTGGGACTCCCTCCCCTCCCCCGTGTGACCCCCCACTCAGCCTCCTCCTTCCGGATGGGTAGCCGCCCCAAACCGCACGGCTCCCCCTGGCCAGAGCCGCCCCCAGCCTGCGTCCGGCCCTGTGCGCCTAGCTCAC
>NW_005357311.1:5761020-5761382 GCF_000412655.1 Myotis brandtii | reverse complement strand
TCCCCTCCGAGGCGTCGTCTTGCCGGTGGTCAGCGCGGGGGCCGCGGGACCGGCCAGATCGAAGGCGGAACGGGCTGGCGCACGTGGTAAGAGCGTAGTTTTCTTTACTTCTTTCTCTTATTTAGAAACGGGACTTTGCACGTTTTTTTGCCAAGGGGGGGCTACCTACGAGGGTGCGATCTCCTTCCCTTTTCTTTATTTGTTTAAATCTCCAATTGGAAAAGAGCGCGCAGAACAAGCGAGAAACTTTTCCACATTCTCTCTGGGCGTTTGAAGTAAGGACTATGCCGGCCACCGGAGGACAGGTTTCGCGGCGGGCAGGGGGAGAAACGGCGCTCAGGTGGAGGAGCAGAGGCCGCTCC
>NW_005357311.1:5759321-5760594 GCF_000412655.1 Myotis brandtii | reverse complement strand
CCGGAGCGCTCACGGTGCGGGCCGGGGTGCTCCGGCAGGTAGGAGCCGTGCGTGCAGCGAGCCAGAAACCCGCCGCTCTCTGGACCTCCGAAAAGTTTTTTAAAAAATTGCTTTGAGAACTAAACAGCAAGGTTTACCTTGGGGTCAGGTTTTTCTTTTATTTTTATCGCAAAGAGAAACGCGTGTGGGTGATAGTGGCTCAAAACTGGCCTTGGGGATGCTGTTGGCTTTCAGGACGTCTCTGGGCTCACCCAGGACGAGGAAAAGGAATAATATGCCTTCTGTGTATTCGGGAGTAGGGCATGTGCCGACAGGGCGCACCCCCGGAGTGTCGGGGTCGGGGTCTGCCATGGCAGTGGATCCCTACGTCCGTACAGGCAGTAAGGTGAGGATGGGTGTCTTCGAAGGGCACTCTGCCCAGCAAGCGAGCCCGGGCTCCCGCTCTGCCGGCTGGGTACCCTATGGGTCAGGCTGGCGCACCGGCTCGCTGTCAACAGGGAGGTGTGTGGCATAAGGTGTGCAAGTGGGTGTGTGAAGAAGGCAGCGGGGGCGGGAGCGTGTGTATCGGAAGTGGAGCGTGTGTGAGAGTGAGAGTGAATGTGTGTGTGTGTGTGTCTGTGTGGCGGGGCAGGGTGAATGTCCAAGCCTCCATCTGGACGCCCCCACACAGCCGACCGCCCAGACGCGCCGGGAAGGGCGCCCGCTCCGCGCAGCAGCTGAAGGGGGGCGGGGAGAGCGCGGGCAGAGGAAGGGGGGTGGTCTCCGCCAGAGGATTTCTCTCCAAGCTCCTGGCAGTTATTCTGCTCCCCCTAGGGTTTACCCTTCCCCCTCACGCCTCCCCCCCGCCCCAAGGTGCCCAGAATACTTAAACAAACAAACAACCCAAAACCTGTTCCGTTTTCGCTCCAGTATAAATAGAACAGACTTTCCAAAAAAGCAATACCGCATTCACTCTTATCATCAGCTACTTCTTTCCACCAAGTAATTCAGAAAAAAGCAGTCAGCTTCCGTGAATGCATGAAGCTTTTTTTTTCTTCTTCTTCTTCTTCGCTGCCTCCTTGTGCTTGCGGTTTTGAGCTGCCAAGAAAGTGAGTAGGGGTTTGACTGTAGTGTCTCGGCTTCACTCGGTTTCTTTCCGAAGTTTAATTTTCCGGAATGGCTCCCAAACAAGGGCTGGGGAGGCGGAGCCGCCGGCACCGGATCTTCGCCTTTTTTGGAAAGTCCCGGCGAACCGGAATTCCTCCCCGCCCCGGGAGGCCGCGCCGCTGCCCGA
>NW_005357311.1:5748393-5759272 GCF_000412655.1 Myotis brandtii | reverse complement strand
GCTTCGAGTCGGGAGTCGCGAGCCCGGCGGAGCCCGCGCAGCCGAGCCCGTATGCAAATTAGCCATGTGACGCCAAAAGCCGCCGGCCCGGCCCTTTTCCTCAGTCCATATATGGGCAGCGACGTCACGGGCATTGAGGACCTGCCCATAAATACTTAGAGCAACACTTTCCGTCTAACCGAGAGAGCAGCAATTGATTAATAGCTCGGCGAGGGGACACACTGTTATAATAACACTACACCAGCAACTCCTGGCTTCCCAGCCGGAACGCAGGAGAGAGTGGCAAATAGCCATTTTCTTCTTTTCTTAAAAAATACAGCAACTTGTTTGCTAGTTTTATTTCTACTGGATTTTCTTCTTCTTTTTTGGTGTTTGCCTTTAAGTGTGGAGGGCAAAAGGAGATACCAACCTAGGCTCAGTCCAACCCCTCTCCAAAAACGGCTTCTCTGGCACACCAGGTAGCGAGGGAGTTGGGTCTCCAGGTTGCGCGAGGAGCAAATGATGACCGCCAAGGCCTTAGACAAAATCCCAGTAACTCTCAGTGGTTTTGTGCACCAGCTGTCTGACAACATCTACCCGGTGGAGGACCTCGCCACGTCGGTGACTATCTTCCCCAATGCCGAACTGGGAGGCCCCTTTGACCAGATGAACGGAGTGGCCGGAGGTAAGTCGCGTGTTCCTTTCGCGGACCGGGACCCACGCAACTCGGGGGTTGTGGGTGGGGTGCGGTGCGTGTGCAGGACTTGGAGGAGAGGGGTTGGGGCGGGAGGTGGTCGGTGCTGACAGAACTGTCTTTGAAGACGGGAATCGGGTGCAGGAGAAACCCGTGGGAGTGGGGATCCGGGTACTGGAGCTGGGCGCGCGGGCAGATGTACCGGGTCGCTATCGAGCCGGCTTGCGCGCGCCGCGCGCGCCCAGTTCCCAGGGGGCTTAGGGGTGAGGGTAGAAGAGGTGCACCACCAGACTTTGGGACTCGTGCTGGCCAATCGGCCGGCGGCATCCCGGCCTCCCCTCGCCCCGGGTAGGGGCAAAATGACGAGAAAGTTCGGGGTTCTGGAGGAGAGCTGCGCGTCTGGAGAGCCGAGCGGCGGAGAAGGTCCAGAGGAAAGCGCCCGCCGCTCGCTCCCAGGCGGAGCAGACCCGACCCGGGGAAAGTCTCGGAACGCGCTACCCGTGCGGCCTTAAGGAGCGCCCCCACCTGCGCGCCGCCCGCGAAGTTGAGGGGGTTGGCGAGGCTGGGAGGAGGGGGCGGAGGAGGAGGGCGGGACACGGCGGGAAGCGGCTCCCAGAGAGGCCCTGCGGAGACACCGGTGCCGCTGGCTTTCTTGGCGATGCGGAGAAAAGTGGTGTCCCGCGGCCCCCGCGCCTTTCTCGAAGCCCCGCCACTGGCCTTGGGCTGGGCCGGGACGTGCGGGTGTGGGGCAAGGTTGGAAGGGAAAGGAAAGCTATGAACTCCTTCCACCGCCGCGCCGGATTCCCTCCGGCAGCCTTCTGCAGAAGCGCAGCAAGAAAGGGAGGGAGGGAAGGCGCCAGAGATGGGGAGCAGCCGGGAAATCACCGACCCCTTTCTTGGGCTCCCCTCCAGGGCTTGCAACTTTGCGGCACTGGCTGGGATCTGTCGTCTCGGTGGTGTCTACCCGGCGCCGCAGCCGTGGGATCCCCAAGCAAAGGAGAGGGAGAGACGTTTCAGGCAGATGAGGACTTTTTAATGTTGTTGCTATTATTGGGTGTTTTTATTGTGGACTAGAGCCACAGATGGCTGTGTGGGGGGGGGGGGCGGGGGGGGGGGGGTTGAGAGTAGGCCATCCTGCTTTTCCTGGAGGTAGTTTGAGTCCCAGACTGTACTGACTGCCACAGTGGGTCTCTGGGTAGCAATTTCCCTACCCAACTCTTAAGTGCCAGGATCCTATGGACCCGTGTGAGAGGGGGTGAGAAGGGATTCTTGGCTGCGTTCTCACCGCTCCACCTCCATTCTTCCTTCTCCCCAGATGGCATGATCAACATTGACATGACTGGAGAGAAGAGGTCCTTGGATCTCCCATATCACAGCAGCTTTGCTCCCGTCTCCGCACCCCGAAACCAGACCTTCACTTACATGGGCAAGTTCTCCATTGACCCCCAGTACGCTGGTGCCAGTTGCTACCCAGAAGGCATCATCAATATTGTGAGTGCCGGCATCCTGCAAGGGGTCGCCTCCCCAGCTTCGACTACAGCCTCATCCAGCGTCACCTCTGCCTCCCCCAACCCACTGGCCACAGGACCCCTGGGTGTGTGCACCATGTCCCAGACCCAGCCTGACCTGGACCACCTCTACTCTCCACCGCCGCCACCTCCTCCTTATTCTGGCTGCGCAGGAGAACTCTACCAGGACCCCTCAGCGTTCCTGTCCCCAAGCACCACCTCCACCTCCTCCTCTCTGGGCTACCCACCGCCTCCTTCCTACCCATCCCCCAAGCCGACCACGGACCCAGGTCTCTTCCCCATGATCCCAGACTACCCTGGATTTTTCCCATCGCAGTGCCAGAGAGACCTACACGGTACAGCTGGCCCAGACCGCAAGCCCTTTCCCTGTCCCCTGGACTCCCTGCGAGTCCCTCCTCCGCTCACTCCACTCTCCACTATCCGCAACTTTACTCTGGGGGGCCCCAGTGTTGGGGCCACAGGGCCAGGGGCCAGTGGAGGCAGCGAGGGACCCCGGCTCCCTGGCAGCAGCTCGGCCGCAGCCGCCGCTGCTGCCTATAACCCTCACCATCTGCCCCTGCGGCCCATTCTGAGGCCTCGCAAGTACCCCAACAGGCCTAGCAAGACGCCAGTGCACGAGAGGCCCTACCCGTGCCCAGCAGAAGGCTGTGACCGGCGCTTTTCCCGGTCCGACGAGCTGACGCGGCACATCCGCATCCATACGGGGCACAAGCCCTTCCAGTGTCGGATTTGCATGCGCAACTTCAGCCGCAGTGACCACCTCACTACCCACATCCGCACGCACACTGGCGAGAAGCCCTTTGCCTGTGACTACTGCGGCCGCAAGTTTGCCAGGAGTGATGAGAGGAAGCGCCACACCAAGATCCACCTGCGACAGAAGGAGCGCAAAAGCAGTGCTCCCTCGTCGGTGCCCGCTGCTTCTACGGCTTCATGCCCTGGGGGCACGCAGGCTGGAGTGCCCCTGTGCAGCAGCAACAGCAGCACTATTGGAGGAGGGTCCCTGGCCACTTGCTCCTCTAGGACCAGGACACCTTGAGACCAGACTCAGCCTGACACACCAGCTTCCTGATGTCCCAGAGGCCCTTGGTCCACTGGAGCTGCACAACAAACACTACCACCCTCTCCTGCCCCTCTCTCCCTTCTTTGGGCAAAAGGGCCTTGGTGGAGCCCAGCACTGCCCCCTTTCCATTTAGAAGCAGGTCCTTCCTAAACGTTAGCCCACCTGAGTCTTTCTTTGGTGAGTTGACTATCACCCTAAGGTCATGGAGAGGTTCTGGCAGGAGGTTTGGTGGGGGCCCCTGGCCTAGAGGGCTGAGGCCTAACCCTGCTTTAAAGGGTTGTTTGGCTAGGTTTTGCTCCCTCTCTCTTATTTTGACCAATTACAGGTTTCTGGCTCTGAATGTCAGAGTTGATCTGAGACGTTTTCTACAGTAGGTTGGGAGATGCTGATCCCCTTCAGGTGGGGACAGCAAAGACAGAAGCAAAACTGACGTGCACTTTATGGCTTGGGATTGATTTGGGGGACGCTGTACAACGAGTAAAGCATGGTCTTTATGCTGCATTGTGTGGCCCTGGAACAGTGAATCCAAGTGTATCTAGTCCTCTCAACCCTTTAAGCAATATGTATTATAAACTCAGAGAACAGAAGTGCAATGTGACAGGAGGGACATAGCAATATCTGCTCCTTTTTGAGTTGTTTGAGAAACGTAAAGATTATTTTTGCAGTGTATATCCACTCAGATTTTGTGTATTTTTGATGTGCACTGTTCTCCAAGTTCTGAACCTTTGGGAAAAAAAAAAAGTAAAGCATTTATGATCTCTTGAAACGAGTCAGAGGTTAACTTATTTAAAAGGGGATGTACATATATTCTCTGAATCTAGGATGCATGCAATTGTGTTGGAAGTGTCCTTGGTGCCTTGTGTGATGTAGACAATGTTACAGGGTCTGCATGTAAATGGGTTGCCTTACTATGAAAAGAAAAATCACTCCCTGGGTTTAGTATGGCTGTATATATCTGCCTATTAATATTTGGAATTTTTTTTTTAGAAAGTATATTTTTGTATGCTCTGTTTTGTGACTTAAAAGTGTTACCTTTGTAGTCAAATTGCAGTTAAGAATGTAAATAATGTTGCTGAACTGACTTGTTTGGTTATTAGCTTTTAATAGTCGTGGAAACATAAATGATTTATTCTAACACAAAACCACTAACTGAGATAATGGATGGTTTATAACTATAGTGTAAATAAATACTTTTCAACAATATTTTTGCTTTAGAAATCATTTCTGAAAGATTTGCTGGTTGGGAATTTAATAGTCATACAGTGATTTTTAGTGCTTTGACCAAGCCAGGATATCCAAGTTTTCTTTGCTAGCCTTTCAACACCAGCCCTCTCACCCCAAAGCAATCTCCATTCATAATCAAACACTAGTGTTCAGGGGATTTCCCCATTACATTAGTGTAAAAGTAGGGAGGCGTTCTTTTGACTCATTGTTCCGTCCTCTATAACAGCCTATAGCTTCTCACCACTCCTGAGTGGGCTCCGGAAAATAAATACTTACAAACAAGTGCCCACTCAGAGACTACACATTTGCAACTGCTTTCAGAACCCTGACCAGGGGCAGGAACTCAGACCAAATGTGGCTTTGTGGAAAGTGTGGTGGCGTGGTCAAGCTGGGAATGACTTTCAGGTTCCTGGATTAGTCTCATGACCACAGAAAACTTTTTGAAAAGCGCTATCACCTCTTCAGATCAAAAATGCATTCAGACACTGCTGATGACAGTGTTAATGGGTTGCCAAAGGAATCACCCCAGGACACATTTCTCCCTGGTTATCCCTATTGGGAAGATCATTAATCTGCCATAGGTTTGGTGGGTTTAGAGATTACCAAAATACCCAGCTCATTAGATAAGGTAGGTGTCCACCAACCCTAAAATCTCAAAGACAATTTGTATTAAATAGGCAAATACTGTTCTCCATGGTACTGGATGATGGTTTGCAAGAGTACACTATGGGGTTCATTTTACTGCAAGCCTTTTGTAGTGATTATAAAATATAAAGCCACCCCCCCCCCAAAAAATTGTCTTTATGAACTTATCTTTCTCTAAAATTGGGCCTAAATATTTTTCACCCACTGCTTCTGGATCCTTACACAAGTTTAACACAACACGTTGGAGTGCCCACTATTCAGCTACACTGCCCGAAAACCCTGCCGTTTGTCCTGGCTGATAATTGATGGCCTGTACTTTAGCAGAGAGAGCAATAGCTACTCCCGGAAACTACTTTTTGCCCTTACTAGCACTAGAATTTGAGTTCTAATATGTGGAAGTAATTAACCCTTTTCTTATTTCTTCCCTGTCCAAATTTCTATAACTACTAAACAGAAGTTTCTAAACTTCAGTGTCAGATTTCCTAGTGACTGGCGTTATTCTTAGAGTCCTATTTCCTTGCTTGGCCAATATTATCATCCTTGCGTGGCCAATTTTGTTTAACATGTACAAAACTATGCCGCATTTTGATAATTATGTTTTAAATGAAGACTTCCCTCCTACCAAAATTTCATTATATTAATATATAGCACACCTAAGTTTTATAAGATCGATGATTGTCTTGCCAAATTTTAATTTTAGAGCAACTTCAGTCAAGATAATGTAAAGTTTGCAAGACTAAAAGAGCTTTTCTAAAAAAAGTAAGATGAAATACATCTTATGATAGTCAAATCAGTTACATAATCACTTTTACATTGACATGGGCTTGGTGAAGTGGAATAATATACTGTAACGTGTTTTTTTTGAGTCAACGTTACGACTTTTACTCCTTGATTTCAACATGTTAGGTCAATCTTTAATCGGATTTTACTTTTGGCTCCACACATTCAGTAGTTCTCACGGGTCATTTTCTTTTTTTTTTTTCTCAAGAAATAAAGTATATTAAGCTAAGTTGGTTCCTTCTTATTGCTTTATTGCATAATATTATTGATGCTTCAGCTGCTACTAGAATTCTTATTAAAAATAAACTTCTGGAGAGTAATTCCTTAAAGATCATAATGCACTCGAGATAGTTCAGTAAACATTAAAAATAGATCTATTAAACCTAAATAAGGTTTTCAATTATTAATAAACAAGCCTATTTAATTTCAATATCCTAACTGCTAATTAAATTAAGGCACACTGTTAGGTATATATTAAAAATGACTGTAGTGCTATTTTAACAGTTCAATACAATGTGTATTGTGTGTGAGAAAGAATGGTCAGCATCATCACAAGTGCCTAAAGTGCCTCCACTCTAAACAATTAAACAAATTTTACAGTAAAAGGAAAGACAAGAAAATATTTAAATCCAAAGATTCTTTCCTTTGTGGATGAAAATATTTTTGTTTTCTTGCACAAGTTTATTTTTCCTTAAGTTAAATAGAAAACATATTTTCTGTTGCAGCAAAATAGTATGATTAAACATTAAATAGTTTCAGATTATGTTTTCAATCAACTGTTTCAAAGCACACTCTCAAGGAAATAAACTTTAGAATCTGCAGGCCATCAGTTGTTGGTACATCATCTTACAGTATAGACCATGAAACTTTAACAGCTAGTAAAAACGTAGTCATTTGTAGCAAGTAATACTTTCCTTCTCTATTTTGCAATAATCAAGTAAGATTTACCTATAAACAATTTCAAACATGCCTTTATTTTCCATAAGTACACTGATTTTAATCCAGAAATGTAAACATCTCTGGATCTGAAGATTCAGTCTTTATATGGGGCTTAACAAATGATTTCCCTCTTTGATAGTAGATGCCTCATTGCACTAAAGGGATCAGAGGTCCCAAGTTCAGACCAGGAGAGTTACATGAGTGTTACTACCCGCACGTTAGAGTTCAATAGCAATGGGCAGAGCCCTGGATTAGAGATATATTGCTTCTTTATCAAGCTGTAGAGCCATAGCACAAGATTCAAAGTCATTTAGAAAATATGAGTGATGACAGAGTCCTCCTGGGATGCCAAGACTGAGGTACCTACAAGTGGATAATGCAAAAGGAGGAATAAAAGGTGGAAACTTTGGGAGAAGTTAAAGGATTAATGTTAAAAGGTCAGAGACCCACTCCTGTTGACAAACATATTACTTTAAAAATAGGCTCACCATTTTCATTAATAAACAGCAATTGGTATAAACAATCCGTGCAAATCAGGCTTAATAAAAAATCAATTCTCATAAAGTAGTAGGTAGATAATACTCTCCATTGATAAAAGTGGCCATTGATATAACCAGAAAATTAAAAAGCTTTAGAAGTATTAGACAGACAACTTCTTACCCATGAGAGGCAATTATTGAATGTTATGCAACAGAAAAGTTAAGTGATTAGTATCATTGTGCTCATTAGTCTTTGTAGGGAAGACAACTTTTTCCCACCGTTGTTACTAAAACAGTCTATATTGCAGGAATACATGGAAACACAATAGCAGCACATGAAGTCACTCATGACTAACAGTTTATGCAGAAAAGTGCAAGGTTTTTCTGCACATTTATCTTAGTAATAAGAATAGTCTTTTCTTAGTGGCTCATTAAAACAGGTCACATTTTGTGTTCACCATTAATTTATTCAGAATTTATTAGTGAACCAAAAGTTTCACTGTTCCTCTTGAACTAAATTAGAGATATCATATTGCTGTTCTGGCCTGCAACAATTTCAGTTATTCTTTTGAAAAGCACCTTAGTTTTTTTTCATTCAACTTGCTTGTACTTGAGAACTTTAAAACTTTTCATAATGAAATTAGGAAAATCGTTTCTCCTTTAATATTGTGCTATTGCCAGAATGGTTAATTTAATGTCCTCCAGGTTATATTATAACATACACATTACTGTCCACAATCTTAATAAGTTAATCTTAACTTTTTGCTACAATATAATTCAAAACAGGTAAGTATGTGATTGTTAACCAAACACATTCATACTGTGCTATGAAAAACACCCATTTGGTAAAGTTTTCTAAGAAAATCGTTTCCATAGCTAGAACTTATTTTCAAACTGAATGCATAAAGAACTGCTTCAAACTGCTCTCAAGTTATATTGAATGTGAAGCTACCATAAACAATATTAGTAACTCTGGAGAATATTCTTGGTGTTATGCCTGTGTCAGGATTTATAACATAGTGGCATGTTGCTTTGAGTAAACATCTCTTTTTTTTGTAAATAATAGTAATTTCATTAAGAATTTTGCTTTTTCATTCTATCTAAAAATTTGGGAACAAATATTCCTTCACTCTGGGCCTCTGTAACCCAGTGTGCATGAAAAGGCAAAGGCACATACTGTTTTCCTACAGGGTCCACACTTTCCACCAATAGCAAATCTCCCTTTATTACAGATATTAGAACTGGACTGCCACATGGGCCAGTCAATCAAGAGGGCTTAGACGACAGCTGGGCAAATTTTAATGTGTTTATTTCTACAATTTGTTATTAAAAGTTTGTGAAAAAAGGAATCCTATTAATAGTAATAAGGGGGAAACAATAGTGCTTCATGGCCGGAAGCAAATGGTGTCAATGTGTTTGTAAACAAGGTCAAGTTGCTCAAGACTATTAAAAGGACAAACATAAAACTAGTTACAGATAGCACAACTGTTCAAGAGGCTGGGAGTGGGGGGTTTTTGGTGCCCTAAAATGGCCAGCAGAATAATTAATTCTCAATTGCGGAGCCTGGGTCGCCAGTGCCTTCTCGCTCTCCCTATAGAAAACCACACCAGATGAAGCAAGCGCTGGCTCTCTCCTGCTGGAGGGACAGGGTTCTGAGAACAGGGCCACCAACAACACAGCTGGAACCACCAGCTCTCTGGAACATTAGGTGTGAGAGAATTTGAAACAGTCAACATTTTCCTCTACTTTTGCAGGAAAATACCGGAAGTAAATAGGGAACATGGAGTTCAACAGCTGGCCAGGGGTGTTTTACATTCAGTTGTTTGGAAGCATACTGATTCAGTGCCTCTGAATCTTCTGGTTAGAAAATACAGCACTACCCTACCACCTCTTATACTATGGCCAAAAAAAAAAGTCACTTGAGGGTAATATAGTTTTTGCATTAAAGGTGAATCTGCAACAAGAAATCTGCTCAACTCACAGATCTGGGGACGTCACATAAACTCTATGTGACAATTTGTCACTGAGAAACGCAGGTGTGAATTTCTTAGTGGATGCTGCCCGAGTAAACCAGATGTGGCTACTGGGCAAGGGGAGGAAAGAAGTTCTCGTCCTCTACACGCATAGTTATGTCCTGGGGATGATCCCCCAACTCTGGAAAACTGATTTAATTTCCCCAACGAGTTAATCAGGCAGGGCAGCTCACTTAAAAAGTAGCTCATCTCTCTAAACCTAGTTTTTGACCAGTGACTTGAACTAAAAACAATTCAAACCACTGGGTCATGCAGTCAATAAGTTAAAACTATAACAAGGAGCCAAGGACCTAAGTGGAAAACAAGCCCTATTTACCCAAGGCGAAGGCGATGGGGGGAGAAAACCTTTCAGTGTATCTTGTATAGAATGGGAACAAAGGAAGAATATTTTCATTATGGCTTTAGGATGGAAGCGCTTCAGATAGCCCCCTGCTCCCCTCCGCAACAAGAAATCTGCTCAACTCACAGATCTGGGGACTCACAGGGAAGATAAGCTCTATGTGACAATTTGTCACTGAGAAACGCAGGTGTGAATTTCTTAGTGGATGCTGCCCGAGTAAACCAGATGTGGCTACTGGGCAAGGGGAGGAAAGAAGTTCTCGTCCTCTACACGCATAGTTATGTCCTGGGGATGATCCCCCAACTCTGGAAAACTGATTTAATTTCCCCAACGAATTAATCAGGCAGGGCAGCTCACTTAAAAAGTAGCTCATCTCTCTAAACCTAGTTTTTGACCAGTGACTTGAACTAAAAACAATTCAAACCACTGGGTCATGCAGTCAATAAGTTAAAACTATAACAAGGAGCCAAGGACCTAAGTGGAAAACAAGCCCTATTTACCCAAGGCGAAGGCGATGGGGGGAGAAAACCTTTCAGTGTATCTTGTATAGAATGGGAACAAAGGAAGAATATTTTCATTATGGCTTTAGGATGGAAGCGCTTCAGATAGCCCCCTGCTCCCCTCCCCCCAAATCAAAACCCTGGTGGCAGTGACAAAGCCAGGAAACGACCTAGCCTCCCCCGCCCCCATAACCGTGCCCGGTGGCTGCGGTCCAGTCGCTGCCCGCGCTTCCCAAGGCTCCCGAGGAAGCACACCAGCCCACTCCAGTAGATCCAATGCCCAGGTGGCCTGGGGGTAGGGAGAGAGCCCTTGCGGTGGGGTGCTGGCAGCCAGGCCCCGATCTGAGTAGGGCAGGTCTTCAGCCCCCCGCTCCTGGGCGCCTGCGGCTTCAAGGGACGACCTTGGGACCTGGATAGGGCTCCCCCTCGCACCAGAAGTCATCGGCCTGCGGGGTCTCCAGGAGCCACACCTCTCGGGGCAGGTCGCAGGTCGATCCGGAGGCCTCCTTGGCCCGGACGGGTTCCAGCACCCGGTAATAGTGGCAGTCCCGGCCGTCGTCGGGGTCGTAGGGCGGGGCCAGAATGTCCAGGAAGGCAGCGGGCCCGTCCACAGCATCGATCTGGTGCAGGTTGTCCCGGTGCGGCGTGAGGATGCAGGGGCCGCTGGCCGCGGTGTA
>NW_005357311.1:5742208-5747687 GCF_000412655.1 Myotis brandtii | reverse complement strand
CCCGGCACTCGCGATCCTGGAGCAGGTACCGGCCTGGCGGACCGTGGCGGGCTGTGCCTTACGCCCGAAGCTCCATTGATGCGGCCCGTACCTATGATGGTGGACAGGCGCTTCGAGCGCCTTGCACAGCATGCTGGGACTTGTAGTTCGATAGGCCGCATGGGCTCCGAGGGAGTTCCTCTGTCAGCTGGGAAAAGGGAGGATTAGATGTGTTGGTCACAAAGCGACCTTCCTTACAGTTCCAAGGTGTTTTGAGTATTTGAAAAAAAAAGGCGAATTGGGCGCAAGAGAAGTGGCCAGTTAACTACAACTCCCGGCAGCCCCTCCAACTGGGGTCAGTGACGCACTTCCGGCAGGTGGCTTGCAGCTTGGGGGCTGCTTTTTGGCCATCGAGGAACAGGCCCAGGGGGTCAATAGCCTTTTGACGCCGCTCCGGCTTGGTCAGCCATCCAGCGTCGCTTTTCTCTGGCCTCACTCCTGGGCAGGAAGCCGCTGGGTTAACTTTGGCACCTCGTGGCCTCCTAGGCAGCGCTGCGGGCTACGGGAATCAGGGGAGGGCACTTTCCTAATTTTTTAAGTTTCTTAGGAGATGAGAGGGTCGAGGCCCTCCCTGGTGGTCACGGTGACTACTCTGCACAGCTGTCCCCAGCTGTTGTTTGCATCAGTGTCTGATGACGCTCCTCTTCTGGTTACAGAGCACAGTCTTTTTTTTTGCTGGGACTCGAGAGGCCATTTGCTGTGGTCACGGATTCTGTACACTAATGTTGATCAAACCCTGATTTGCCGAAGAAGCACCTCGTTTTGGCGGGGCGGGGGTGAGGGAGGAAGTTTTAAAAAATACAGATTGCTGGTCGCCATACAGAGATTAATGCATGGTTACGACGCCTCCTGTGAGAATCAGGCAAGCTCTTACTCTGAGTTCAAAGTCCCTTTGGACTTCCAGAGTTAAACATAGGCTTCTTGTTCATTTTGTAATCGGAGTGGTTCAGTAAATCCTTTTCAGTTAAAAACGGCATGCTTTTTGGGAGCTATGTCATCTAAATAATGAACACTCAGGCTATGCTAGCACCGTGTTAAGTGCATTTCCTTATGGATATTATACTGTTTAATCCTCACAGCAAGCACTGTTATTCCCAGTTTGCAGATGAGGATAAGTTGCAGCGCAAAAACAGCAGAGCATACAGTTTTACCAAAACCAGTAGCATGAATTGGTGTTAAAAGCACCAAATGTGGAGGATATTGTTTTTCTATCTTACTTTATGTCTTCAGGCAGACCCTACCCTTTTAGATCTTCATTTATTCGCTTGTAGAATGCTGGGGTTAGTCGTTCTAAACCCTGGTTATTTATCAGAAGCCCATGGGGAGCTTTATAAAAGTAATATTTGGGCCCTGCTAGTGTAGCTCAGTGGTTGATCATAGACCTATGAACCAGGAGGTCACAGTTGGATTCCCCGTGAGGGCACATGCCCAGGTTGTGGGCTCCATCCCCAGTGGGGGGGCTTGCAGGAGGCAGCTGATAAATGATTCTCTCTCATCATTGATATTTCTATCTCTCTTTTGGGATCACATCCCCAGGGATTCTGATTCAGAACTGGAGTGAACCTAGAATTTTTATTTTTAAGCTGTTCCCCAAATGATTCTTGATTATCAGCCTAGAACCAATATTAGATCTTTACATAATGAATCAGTTCATAATATTTGGTGATTTTGATTGACAGGGTGACTATTTGTTTTAGAAAAGGACTTTTGAGATTAATTCATTTTCAGAGGTTGCCATGCCATTTTTAAGGTATTTAAACGTATTGTCAAAGTTCACCATGTAATGAAATCCCAGGCAATCTTTTTCTTAAAAGTGAGGAATATTTAAGAGAAAAATCTCCTCCATTTACAAATCTGGATTTTTATGTATTGGTTTTACTTCTGTAATTAGTGGAGGTATAGACTCCATAGAATACAGACCTTAGTAACATACAGATGTGTTTGATTTCTGAAGCTGTCACATCTTAATAGTTGTCTGTACTTATTTAACTGAAACTCATCTATTAAAATGGGATAATATGATATATATGTAAAACACTGATAATAGCGTGCAGAACATTGTACTTGTCCTATAATAGTAGCTATTATTATAGTTTAAAAATGGTTAAAAGCTGTAAAGACCTATGAATTTAAATAATGTTCAGCAAGAATTAAAATGGAGGTTGACTTATCTTGATAATCAGTTTCAAGGTAGAGATAAAAAAAGATTTTTATTGGTTAAACCCTCTTCCTGATAATACCATCCCTCAGGCCTTTGCTATTCCTTGTTCAGCCCAAGAGTACAAAGTTTCCAAAGATTTCCTGTATCAGAATCACCTGGGGATGTTTGTTGAAAGTGCACATTCCCAGATCATGTGGAAACCTACTGCATCTGAATCTTTTGCATGTTAAAGTTTTTAAGAACTGCTGAGTATTCAGAGGGCATGTGGTTCTTTGTTTTAGGACACAGACAAGCTACCTCCATAGTTCCTTTTGATGCTGCCCTTCAGAGCTGCACTAATGGGTGAGATCAATTCGAAGGGCCTTGCCCTTAAGAACTTTACTTGGCCTTCTGTCCCACCACCAGTAGCATAGGCTGAGTGGGTTTCTATTACCATTAACATCTTTCTTTTTATGCTCCTTATTTTGTTTTCTTCAGTGTTGCAATAAGCAGAATGAAGATCAAAAGAAATCAAAACAGTGAACAGACCAAAGAGAAGTAATAGAGTGAAACAGTGAACAGACCAAAGAGAAGTAATAGTGAACAAGTGTGTGTGTGTGTGTGTGTGTGTGTGTGTGTGTATTTAGGGGGGGGGGCGGAGTGGAAGCTTTTACACAGTACAAATAAATGAACATAACTTCAGACAGTAGTAAATTTATGAAAACAAAATAGGATAGGATGGTGGTGTGTGTGTGTAGTGTTACTTTAAATTGGGTTGTCAGGGATGACATTTGAGCTGCTCCTGAATATTAAGGAGTCAGCCATGGAAATATCTGAAGTCATATCTGGAAGCAGTCCTAGGGTTGTTAAAAGAGTGACCTAGGGGGTTACCACAACATGATTTTAACCAGGTGCAAAGGAGCTTGGTATAATTGGGGACTAGAATGAAGGCCTATTAGAGTACACAGTGAGTTCTGGGAGGGAGATAAAGTTGGGGAGGGGGGAGTAGATAAGGGACATATTATATAGGGCTTATAGGCCATGGGTAGGGAGTAATAGGGAATTTAGTGTCATTGTAGGGAGTTGGATCTTATTGTAAGTGTGGCAAGAAGCTTTTGGAGAGCTTTGGGCAGGAGAATGACTTGATCTGTTCTACTTTTTTTCCTCCCCCCAGAGATTGGGGGTAGTGTAACAGCAAAGAAACCCTGATTGGAGGCAGTAATGCAGAGGAAAGACAAGAGAACTAGTGTAAAGATTAGGAATCTATTTTGTAGGTAGGTAGAGCTGACAGGGCTTGCTGATGAGCTATTTCTTTGCCAATCTATTTCTTAAAGTATTTTCTCTCCACATTTTCTTTTTCACAAGTTGACAGCTATGTGGTGATAGGTAAGACTGATACAGCTTACATCTTACCTCCTGCCCACGTCTAACTATTAAATTTAGGAATGGGGGAAGCACACAGAAGCATGAGTAAAGCTGAGAGTTTTTTATAGTTGCTTAATTAACCGGGAATTAAAAAGATCTGGAAGAGCCCCCAGCATATATTTTTTATTAACTCCACCTGCTCATTTATATGATCTCTTCATTCTTTGGGAACTAGGCTTGTATGTTGTCTTTCACTCCTCTTCCTCTGGCCTCCTCTTTATGAGGATATATTTTCCTTAATTCCCAAGATAGCTTACCATCTGACTTTTCCTCAAATCTTTCTTCAGAATTTATTTTGTCCATCCCTTTCAATCACACTGGGACCCAGTCAAAATAGTACAAGAGTGCTGACATTTTCAAATGCTCAGGGTTTCTTGCCTGCAGTGCTTCTGTTTGTTTTTAAGTGGGCAAGAAGGTTTTTTTGTTTTTTCTAATAGATCTTGCCACCTCACTCCTTTATCTGCCTTTTATGTCAGTATAGAACAGCGGTTCTCAACGTGTGGGTCGTGACCCCTTTGGGGGTTGAATGACCCTTTCACAGGGGTCGCCTAAGACCATCGGAAAACACATATATAATTACATATTGTTTTTGTGATGAATTGCTATGCTTTAATTATGTTCAATTTGTAACAGTGAAATTGGGGGTCACGAGAGGAAACCAAGATGGCGGCATAGGTAAACACTGGAAATTGCTGCCTTGCACAACAACTTCAAAAATACAACTAAAAGACAAAACGGACATCATCCAGAACCACAGGAAGGCTGGCTGAGTGGAAATTCTACAACAAGAAGGAAAGAGAAAAGCACACTGAGACTCAGAAGAGGTGCGTAAGTAAAGTGTAGAGGTACGGAGGCGCACGTGGAAAGGGCTGGCAACTGAGGACACGGTTGTCTTTTTCCATCGGGAGGGAGTCTCCAGCTCCCGACTGCTCTGAACTCTAGTTCTGGGCGAGTCTCTGGGGACCCAGACTCATACAGGGAGAAACTGGACTGTCTGGCATCGGTCAGAACTCGAGGGCGGCTTTCTCTCAGAGGTGCTTGGAGCGATTACCAGGACACTGAGACCTGGGGCTTCTTAGGGTAAGACTGAGGAGCAGCCATAGCTGCTTGCTCCGCCCTGTTGATCCCCTGAGACCCCACCCCACCCAAGAGGCTTTTGTATATGAAAGGCCTGGCCCTTTGCAATCTGAAAATTACCTAACAAACTGTAGCTGGGTCAGAGAGACCCAGAACTGCCAAAAGAAGGCCCAAGGCCCCACAGCAGCTTGCATTGCTTCACAGCTGGGCCTCATCTGGGCACCTCCAAACCCCAAACAAAGAAGAGGAATCTGCAGATCTCTCCATAGCTCCTGCTGGGTAGCCTCAGGCAGAGGCTAAATTAGCACCTCCTTAGAGATCCAAGAGCCAGTGTACCCAGTGGTCAGAGTGGGACCATCCAGATTACAACTCCTCAGATCCATAAGGGACACACTCAGGGGGCAGACTCAGTGAGCACCAAAGCCCCACTGAAGCAAGTCTTGCCCCAGAAGGGTGTCTCCAGCACAGAAGTTCTCCCACTGCAGACACAGCTGATTCTCACTGCCAATTGGCCTGGAGGTCAATTCCTCCCAGTGACACCTAAAACAATCAAGGCATAACTACAACAAGACTGTGCACAAAGCCCACAAAGGGGTGCAACAAGAGTGTCCACCTCAGGTAATTGGGGAGGCTGAGCCACTGGGCCCTATAAGATACCTAGCACACAAAGCCACTCTATCAACACAGGGAAGCATAAAAAATGCAGAGACAAAGAAACAGGTAACAAATGACAGAAATGGAGGAAAGCAAACGACTGGATATAGAGTTCAAAACCACGGTTATAAGGTTTTTCAAGAA
>NW_005357311.1:5740262-5741221 GCF_000412655.1 Myotis brandtii | reverse complement strand
GGTAAGGGCAGAGGGGGGGGTGGGAAACAGGTGGAGGGGAGCTATGGGGGGAAAAAGAGGAACAACTGTAATAATCTGAACAATAAAGATTTAATTTTAAAAAAAAGAAATTGGGGGTCACCACAACATGAGGAACTGGATTAAAGGGTCGCGGCATTAGGAAGGTTGAGAACCACTGGTATAGAACATGGTAAATAAATTGATTAAAAAATTCCTATATTTAGACTTATACTTAGTTTGAAATATTTTGGGTTTATACTGTGGCTTTCTTTTCAGTTTTACCAAATGTTGGCATATATTTCTTATCCATTCTTATGAATGAGGGTCAAGTTGTAAGAATAAAATAAATAGTTGTGAAGGCAGAAGAGCCTGGCTTAGCTTTGCCACTAACGAGCTGTGTGTTATTGAGCAAATCTCTTGACTTCACTAGATGTCTGCTTCTTCATGGTTCAGGGGGACAGTCTCTAAGATTCCTCGCAGCATCTCATTAGTCCAGTGTGGATGATGGAGACAATCATAAGGACCATTCAGACAAAACCAAACATGAGTTTTCTCTTATATCATTTATCTGAAATTATGATACCATAACTCTCTCATTTCTGTCTACTAGGTCCACTAAGATCTTATAAAGTAACTCTGCTCCACTCTACTCTGATTGAACTTGGTGTGGTGTATGAGCTGTTTAGGTAAATATGCTAAGGTCAGGAATTGTTAGTGTTCAGGTTAGACTTTAGATGTACACATTGCACCGATAAATGGCAGAGGTTGTGTTGTGTGATATAAGCTGTAGACATTGTTTTTTAACTGTGGTTCCATAGACCAGTGCATGTAGGGTTGGGATGAAAAGGATTTATGTTGATTCCTTTTTTCTCTTCCTTGCCAGTGCCTTATTTCAGGCAATGGGATACACGGGAGGAAGAAATTAAAAATTAGGAGAATGTATAGGGAGGTTGGGGGGG
>NW_005357311.1:5718348-5740130 GCF_000412655.1 Myotis brandtii | reverse complement strand
GGGGTGGGAATGGGTGTAGCTTTCACAAGTCAGTAATGAAGAGAGGCTTTGCTATGCTCAGTCTGAAGCACTGCCAAAGGCCAGGTATTACCATTTTGAGAGGTGATTTAAGATTATAACACCCCCTGCTACCAATTTGGTACTAGAGGTTTTCCTTTTTTTTAAGTAGTACAATTATTAAGATATCCAAAATAGTTCTAAACTATAAATTAAATCCAAGCACCCTTCACCTCTTTTAATTAACTTTACCCCCCAATTTCATGCTTCTTGTTTTTCTTTTTTTTCTCTCAGAAGACATCAGCTATCCCCACCTCCTCCACTTCCCCATCTGTCCTTTTTCTCTTGGCGGAAAGAGGTTTTTACTTTATGTTTATTTTAATTAATGGGTTTGAATCATAAGTTGACGTTCATCTTTAATAGGTAGTGAAAGGGAAAATCATCTGCTTTAACTTGGCAGAAAAGAACTGTATGTTCATTGCTGGTGTTTGCCTGAAAATGACTGGGAACAGGGCAGGGGAAGGTCCCAGAGTTCTGAGTTCTGGCCGAGAACAGACACTGTATCATAGAATCACAGGAAGTGAAGACGGGCAAAACTCTTCAGAATGAAATTATACTTCCTCGGGAAATGCCTTCATCAAGGGATGCTTAGAAAATATTGCTTGATGTTTAATGGTCTACCAATTTAGGATCACATTCCCTAGGAAGAAAATATAAGATGCAATTTAATTGCTTGATCACTCTGATTAATAAAACCCACCATGAAGTTTCCTTTTTTAGCTGGACAAGGCAAATAATACCTTTTTAAAAAACAAAACAAAACACAAAAACCTGCTCCCTTGACTTTATAACTCAGGATATATCCTGGGGCATTTGACTACCTTGGAATAAATAGGGACAGTATTACACATGTTCCCTGGAGGAGTGAAATACTACTAATTAAAGCCTTCTTTTGGAAAAACCTCCAAACAAAGTCAGCATCTTATCCAGCTCGATGTTCTGTTATAGATAGCACTAGTGGCTCGGTGCACGAAATTCATGCACGGCGGGGAGGGGGGCGTGTCCCTCAGCCCATCCTGCACCCTCTCCAATTGGGGACCCTTTGGGGGATGTCCAGCTGCCAATTTAGGCTCGATCCCACAGGAATCGGGCCTAAACCGGCAGTCGGACATCCCTCTTGCAATCTGGAACTGCTGGCTCCTAACTGCTCACCTGCCTGCCTGCCTGCCTGATCGCCCCTAACTGCCCTCCCCTGGCAGCTTGATCTCGCCCCCAAAGGCCCTCCCCTGTTGGCCTGATCTCGCCTCCAGCTGCCTTCCCCTGCTGGCCTGATCACCCCTAACTGCCTCGGCCTCGGCCCCCACCACCATGGCTTTGTCCAGAAGGAAGTTAGATGTCCGGTAAACTCAGTCTAATTAGCATATTATCCTTTTATTAGTATAGATAGATTATATATTAGGATAGGATTACTTAAATGGGGGAGGGAGAAGCCTTTTTCAGCAGGAGGAGATGCTCTTGGCACGGCTGACGTCCGAGGCTGCTGCTCCCCTCAGTTCCCTCCTTCTTCTGTTTCCCCCAAAGCATTTCACTTTATTTTTCTTATATTATAACTACTGCCTTCATCCATGTTGATACTCAGAGCCATTACTCGCTAGAGGCACATGCCCCCTCTTAAAAACGACCTTCTAGGACAGTGATGGCGAACCTGTGACACGCGTGTCAGAGGTGACACGCGAACTCATTTTTTTGGTTGATTTTTCTTTGTTAAATGGCATTTAAATATATAAAATAAATATCAAAAATATAAGTCTTTGTTTTACTATGGTTGCAAATATCAAAAAATTTCTATATGTGACACGGCACCAGAGTTAAGTTAGGGTTTTTCAAAATGCTGACACGCCGAGCTCAAAAGGTTCGCCATCACTGCACTATACTGCCAAACTGGTCATTAAAAAATTGAGCCATTTTTTTTACACCTTACACCAAACAGCTGTTGCACTTAAAACCCCTCCTCAGCCCCCACCTTAGGTTCTGCCTTTGCAGTTCACCCAGATTAGGTTCTGATTGGTTGGTTTCTATGCCAGTCAGGGTCAAAAGCTCCACCTCCTAGGCAGCCATTGGCTCCTCTCAGTTCACCCATATTTGGTTCTGATTGGTTGGTTTCTATGCCAGTCAGTGTCTTTGGGCCTATCTCCAGGCCTGATCAGAGAGGCGGGGCTGATCAACAGCCCTCATGCTGCTGGCAAGGCCCGGAGAGAGAGAGGCAAGGGCTGATCCACAGCTGCTATGGAGGCTGTGGATCAGACCCTGCTTCTGTTTCTGGGCCTCTATCCGGGCCTGATCCGCAGCCCCCTTGGCAGTCAGTGCTGGGTCACTGCGCCCACAGCAGTGCAGTCAGTGCTGGGTCACCAAGGTGACCCAGCACTGACTGCAGGACTGACTTCGGCAGCACTGACCCAGCACTGACTGCCACGGGGCCTGTGGATCAGACCCTGCTTCTCTCTCTGGGCCTGATCCGCAGCCCCTTTGGCAGTCAGTGCTGGGTCGTGGCACCCGCAGCTGCGGCAGTCAGTGCTGGGTCTAACTTTCAGTGTTCGGTTGTCCGTTCAGTCGTTTTGGATGTTTCAGACCCTGGCTCTTTATATATATAGACTAGAGGCCCGGTGCACAAAAATTTGTTACGCTGATCCCGGTGCTGGGAGCCTTGCTGCTCCGCTGATCCCGGTGCTGGGAGGCATATTACCCTTTTACTATATAGGATAGAGGCCTGGTGCATGGGTAGGGGCTGGCTGGTTTGCCCTGAAGGGTGTCCTGGATCAGGGTGGGGGTTCCCACTGGGGTGCCTGGCCAGTCTGGGTGAGGGGCTGAGGGCTGCTTTCAGGCTGGCGGTTGTTGACTGAAGCTTCCAACCGCTCCTTTTTTTTCTCTTTTTTTTATTTTATTCTGGGCCAGCTTTAGCTCTGGCTCTAGCTCTGAGGCTTCGTATCTGGTTTGTTTGCCGTTCTATAATCGAAACAATGTATAACTTCAGCTCTGAGATCCCGGCAGGCTGAAAGCTGGTTTCTGGGCTTTTGTTTAGCTTCTACATTTGCAACATAGTACATAGTTGCTTAGAGTTGCAACTCAGAGGCCGGCAAGTTAGGCGGGGAACGTTGGCGTCTGCAGTCACTGGAGCAAGTGAGCCTCCCTGCTTGCTTCCAGCTGCCTGGCTGCCGGCCGCCATCTTGGCTGACAGTTAATTTGCATAAGGATATGCTGATTAGCCAATGGGAAGGGTAGCGGTCGTACGCCAATTACCATGTTTCTCTTTTATTAGTGTAGATTTTAGAGAAAGTGTGATAAATGACAGTACAGGTTGAAAGTGGAACAGCAGGAATCAATCCACTTGAGAGGTTTCCAGTTCTAGTCTTGGTTCCAACAACCTGCTGTGTGACTTTGGATAAGTCATTTCACTCCTTGGGACCTCAATTCTCTTGTTTACTACTTTTCTTCCAGCTTAAAAAAATCTGTGAGTTTAAAAATTGTAATTATATGAAATTAAGTAATATAATTTAATACTGTAAAATACTCCAGAGCATCATAAACAACACTTTTTAAAATGTATTTTTAAAAACAACACTTGAGAACATTCAGTAACAGGCACACAGTGATACTTTATTTCTCTTTTGTCTGTTGTTTCTACCTAAAGCAGATTATATTGACATTTCCTGAATATAAATCATTGAATAAAATGAGCAAGAGCTCTTGTTTACCATTATTATTAAGTTTCCACATTATTTTTTTAAGGAAAAGCTTTTTTTCCTTATTCTAAGCATAAATTACCATGCACCAAGAGTGCCATATATTACTGTTGAGAAAAGCAAAACATGCTTGAGTTAACTACACATTTCAACAGGACCCGCTGAGGTAATTGACAACAAGCATCACAGCTCAAAGAAATTCCTCTAAAGCAGCAGAGATTTAGTTTAATTAGATAATTAGCCCTGGTCAGCCTATATAAATGCACAAACAATTAGCAATGAATTTGGGCTGCTCAAGCCTATTTTTTCTTTTCTGTGTTCCTGTGCTTTCATTAACAACTCTAACTACTGAGCAATTTATGTCTTCACACTGACAATCAACTTTATTATCATAAAACTCTTTGCAAGTGATAAAGCAATGAGACCTGACGTTGGTTACACAACATTAAGTGATTATGTTAAGTAATGCCATTTATTGCCTAGCCATCCCGCTGCTATATTATGTCAAACAAACAGGCTTTAAAAAGCAGTGCACACTCCTTGATTTTGATGATTGTTTTATTTGTCAAACCCAGGCAACTAGCAAGAAATGTACCTCAATTTGGAGTTCTTTCTCAGTGGCTTGGAGCAGATTTGAATAAAAGGAAATAGTTCCATAAACCTACCAAAAGCAAAACCCTCAAAAAAAACAGCCTTATTTGTGGCTTGAAGATTCTTATGTCTGGAAGGGCTCGAGATAAATTTCAGTCAGCGAAAGCCCTCACTTGGCTGTCTTTTCCTGTTTAGAGACAGTTTTCAGCCACATGGTCATGTTCCTATGAGTTGATGTCAGGAAGACATTAGTGTTGCTCTGGTTCTGGGCATGTAAACAGAAGTACTTCATTATATATCAGTTCAGAAATGGGTTTTGAAAAACAGATATTTTATGTTTCTGCAGGCAGATTATCCATCTACAAAGAGATATCACTTGCCATATCAGAAACTAGTGATTCCAATAGATTTTATAGAATCCTTAACATACAGAGTGTTCTTATAAAAATGCTGTTGCACTTATTATTCTAATAAGATTTGTTAGAAAATTAATTAGCCAGTTAATAGCAGTTTACGTTTAAGTAATGTACTGCTTACTATTTAAGCAGAACTAAAGATGTATAAACAAAATTGTATTCTGATTGGAATATGAACATTGGTTTATAATTTCTTATCTTGAGACTTCCCATCTGGCTGATCTTGGAAATATGTTTTTTCCCCCTCAGTAATAACTAGCAATTAGAGTTTCAGAAATGCCAATTTTAATTAAAACTCTCATTTCTAGCATAACGTATGTGAACTATATAAAGCCTCTTTATTTTATTCAATTGACTGTTTTGAAAAAGTAATTTAAAGAATTCAGAGCCAGAATAAAGATGTTCCAGTAATATTAAGAAAATAGGGTAAGTCCTTCCAAGTTATGGTGATTTTTATTCTTACTATGGGCACAGTAATTTCATTGCCATTAGTGTTTATATCATCCAAATATTTATTGACTTTATAGCAGTTAGTTCATATAAGGCAGGGTTTCTCAGCATCTGCACTGCTGACATTTTGATTGGCTAATTATTTACTGTGCGGGCTGTCCTGTGCCTTGCAGGATGCTTAGCAACATTCCCAGCTTCTATCGACTAGATGACAGCAGCACCAACTGCCGCCCTTCCCTCCCCATTGACAACAATAAGTATCTCCAGATATTGACAAAAGTCCCCAGGTTGGGGGACAAAAATCACTCCTGGTTTATAATCATATAGAATAAGACCTTGACAATTTCTTCCTTTAAAATAATTTGAACATAAAGTGTTGAATTTTTATGTCTAAATCCTCTAGTAAGTGAAGTCTGAATAGAAATAAAAGAATCAGAGACTTGCTGGCTTCCAGTTTGGAGTGATTTGGGGGCACTGGGAGATCACGCCTACTTTCAATTCCACTTGACTCTCCCGGATGGCCCTCTGTAGCATTGGAAGTTTGCACTCTAAGATTTTTTTTTTCCTTTTAAAATGCAAATATCCCCGAAAGGAGCATCCCTTTCAGTTTTTAGCTGAAAACTAGCATGTTATTAACATACACCTACCTTTTTTTAATGACAACGTCCTTTTGGAGAAGGACTTAGAAAAAATTACATTGGGAATTGAGAGTTGGTGAATGGGAAGCAAGCACCATGTGTGGGGAAAGGAATGATGAAAGAGACGGAAAGCACTAGAAAAATCCTTTAGACCAAAATTTTTAATGGGTTGGTCAGCCTGCATTGCTTTTGCCATGGTTCAGAGTTTGTTTTTTCCTACTACTCTCTGTATCTTTACATCCCTTTTGTTGTTGTTAAAGCATCAAAGACTCTAGTAGACTGTATAGTAGTGTTTTTTTTTTAATGTACTTTCTTTGTAACTCTATGTTGGGTATCCCAAGTTGATTTTCAAAAGTTACAGGTAAATGAAATCTAAAAGTTTGGAGAAGTATCGCCTAGATGACCTGACATCTAAACCTGACATCCATGCTGACGGAGGAGGCTGAGCAGTGTGGAGACTGCTTTTCCTCCATTGCTGTCTAGCATGTCAGTTTCAGGCCTGAAGATGGACCTCTCAGCCCCACTCAGTGGGTACCTTAAGGGATGGCCCTACTCATGAAATTTAATATCTCTCATAAGTAAATGTTCCAGCTTATATTCAATTAACAAAAAAATTTCTAGTGATTACAATAATGCTCCATTAAAAGGAACTTTCTAAAACATAGGGAAAGATCTGAAGATCTGATGGCTAGCATGCTGAGGCCAGTTCCAGGATATTTTCATAAATGCTCTCAGTAGCTCCCCACACTGAGCTTCCTATCTATAATAATAAAAGCATAATATGCTAATTAGACCGGACGTCCTTCTGAAAGACTTTCCTGACAAAGCCAGGGCTGAAAGGAAAGCCCAGGTCCCAGGTGCCTGCCGGTGGCTAGAGGGAAGCCTGGGGCCTGGGTGGCAGAGGGAAGCCAGTGCCGGCAGCTGGGGGAAGCAAGGCCTGCTCTTGCACGAATTTCATACATCGGGCCTCTAGTGAGAATATAATTGTCTGAGTCATTCTGCCTGCTTTCATTAATAACCATTTTGTGAAAGCACTGTACTGAACTCTGTGGGGAAGTAGTACGGCACGTACATCCCTGACAATGGGGAGATTATAATGTAGCTAAGACAGGACACACGGGGGCTAGAATGAGAACAGAAGCAGGTTTTGGGGATTTGTACAGCACCCATTCATCAAGACAAGTAGGTGCTCACAAGATGCATCAAAGCCAGCTCTCCACAAGGTGCGTTAGTAAAAGCTTTTCTGAGGGTGTGCAGCTTGGCCCAGGTCTCCTCCAAAGAATTGGGAGCACTTGATGGAAGGGATTGAGCAGAGGATTTCAGGTGGAAAAACACAGAGCAAAGGCTTAGCCCCTATTTTCCCACTCGTGCATCTGCTGAGGAGTTACACACTTTTCTGTTTGGCCGAGTGTGTTTTTTGTAGCCCATAGGGTCACAGAGTCTGCCTTACTTAATGGAATTCTCTCCAGCCTCAGGTAATGCTGCCTGAACTTCCCCACAAGCGTCTCCTCTTTTATGGCCTCTCCCCCTGATAAGGTCAGCCAGCGTGTGTGTTCTCTCCGGCACAGATGTCTGTTCTCCTGCGTGGGGAGGCCTACAGCTCTGCACTGTAGCTGGAAATCAGGGACAGGCAGCCCAACCCCTAGCAGACATGTTTTCTTTTAAATATATAAAGTGGACTTTAGTTAATGGTGCAGTTTTCTTGCTCTAAAGCTAAAACAGAGAATTATCTGCCTAAATGAACAAGATTAGCGAAAATGAATTTTCCATTTAGCTGTAGCCCCACTGTACAACTTAGTTTCTCATAAATAATTTAGGAAGCCTGGTGGATGCAACTATTTTTATTTTGGCCCGTTGGCACCCGCTTCTAATTATTTATTTTAGAAAGTACAGTTCATACTGCAATGCCTATTTTGTCTGTGAAGAAAAGTCTTTCTGGAATTTCTCTTAACTGCAGAATTTTCACACTTTAGCAGGTGACTCTGAGCATGTTAAAATTGCATTGGTATAGCAAGAAATACTGTTGTTGGGATAATACATTTATAAAGCACCAATCTTCTGGTGTGTCCGGATGTAGCTTTGGGACCCTGCTTAGATTTTGTGCGAGAGTGGGACAGATAAAAGAGAAATCATTTCACACAATGAAGGTGGTGAAAAAGATGCTCAGAGTGCAACGTAACGCACTGGGTAGACTTAAAAGTTACTGGTCTTACTCTTCCCAAGTTGCTATTGAAATAAAGAGACTGATGGTTGCCAGAGGAGGGGAAGCTGGGGCTGGGTGGAAAAGGTGGAGAGAGTAACAAGTACAAATTGCTGTTTACACAATATAGTCACGAGGATGTGAAGTATAGCATAGGGAAAATAGTCAATAATATTGTAGTAATTATGCATGGTGCCGGTGGATACTAGAAATATTGGGGGAAACAGTAAATATGATTAACCACTATGCTATATACTTGCAACTAACACAAAATAATGTTCAATGTAAACGGTAAAAATAAAATAAAAAGAAGTAAAGAAGTGGTCCTTATGTGTCCACTTCTTGAGGGGTCAGAAGAAAGATGAAGTAATGGTGTATTAGTCAGAAACAGTAAGTAAGAGAAGATTTTATTTTATGATTATGATTTATAGTCTGGTAGTTCATATTCTTTAATAATAGCATGTACTTAGAATTTTTTATTCTTTAAATTGCTTAGATAATCTCAATAACAACAGGTTTTCCCAATTACATGCCTCATTTACCTAGTGTTACTGGGGACTGGAGTTTTCTTCTCAAGAAAATTTGTTAGAAAAATCCATTAAAAACAAGAAATTCTATTCTGAGTTGCCAGAAACTCATAACTTTCCACCACTGACTTGGTCATTCATTCATTCATTCATTCATTCAATAAATGTATTAAATACCCACTCCATGTATTAGATACTGTTCCATGGGCGAGGGATATAATAGTGAAGAGACTGGTAAGATTCCTGTTTGCATGGAACTTACATTCTGGAAGGGGGAATAGATAATAGAAAAAAACACAAAGGAACAAGATCATTTCAAAACACCTGAGTACTGGGATAAAGATAACAGAGTGAAGGTAACTGGGTGACTACTGTAGTCTGGATTTCTTCCCATTAAGAAATCCTCTCAGTGAATGTAGCATTTGAGCTGGACTAGACTAAAGGTCAAGAAGGAGCCAGCCATGTTAAGATTTGGGTCAAACATTCCTGGCAGATGCAGGAATAAGCTTGGTGGCTTGAATAAACTAGTTTTGGGGGATGCATTTTTATGTGTACTCAAGATAATTTTGTATTAATAATTCACACATCCTATCATCTGTCGTTTCCTGGTGTTAATATTTTTTCTATTGAACATCTCTGTGTGTCATTCCCAGAGAACCTTCATCACTTTTGTATAGTCTAGGAAGAACAAAAGCAGTCCAGGATAGACAAATGTATTGCTATCAGTAGACTCAATTTATATATATGTTGCAAATGGGGATGGGGCAACAAAGGAAGCTATAGGCTCTTAAGAGTGTTAACCTGTGTGGACCCTACTCCTTTCTTCTTGCCTGGATTTTAAAGTTCAGCCCCTAGCTGTGGACCCAGATGCTTAGAATTAACATCTTTGACCTCCTGTCTCCTCCATCTCCTAATGCTAGTTTCTTTAACCAAGAACTTCCCTTCGTTAGTTTTTAGAAAAAGTGACAGACTTCCGGTTCTTCATCCTAACTAGTTAACAGTTGAGTACAGGCATGTCTTGGAGATACTGCAGGTTCAGTTCCAGACCACTATAGTGAAGCAAATGAATTGTTTGGTTATCCAGTGCATATAAAAGTTACATTTACTCCATACTGTAGTTTATTAAGTGTGCAGTAGCATTATGTCTAAGAAATCAATGTACATGCCTTAGTTAAAAAATACTTTATTGCTAAAAAATACTAGCAATCATCCGAGCCTGCAGTGAGTCATAATCTTTTCCTGGTGGAGGGTCTTGCCTTGATGTTAACGGTTGCTGACTGGTCAGGATGGTGGCTGCTGAAGGCTGGGGTGGCTGTGGCAATTACTTACAATAAGACAACAGTGATGTTTGCCAATCAATGGACTCTTCCTTTCATGAACGATTTCTCTGTAGCATGAGATGGTGTTTGACAGCATTTTACCCACAGAACTTCTTTCAAAATTGGAGTCAGTCCTCTCAGACCCTGCCACTGTTTAATCAACCTAGTTTATGCAATATGCTAAATCCTTTTCTGTCATTTCAACAACCTTCACAGCACCTTTACCAGGAGTAGGTTCTATCTCAGGAAACCACTTTGTTTGCTCATCCATAAGAAGGAATTTCTCATCCCTTAAAGTTATATGAGATTGTAGCAATTTAGTTACATCTTTAGGCTCCACTTCTAATTCTAGTTCTCTTGCTATTTCTTCCACCTCTTCAGTTCCTCCACCGAAGTCTCAAAACCCTTCAAAATCATCTGTGAGGGTTGGAATCAACTTCTTCCAAGCTCCTGTTAATGTTTATATTTTGACCTCTTCCCATGAATCACTAATGTTTTTAATGGCATCTAGAATGGTGAATTCTTTACGGTTTTCAATTTACTTTGCCCAGATCCATCAGAGGAATCTCTATCTATGGCAGCTATTGCCTTTGAAATGTATTTCTTCATAATAAGGCTTGGAAGTCAAAATTACTCCTTGATCCATGTGCTGCAGAATGGGTGTTGTGTTAACAGGCATGAAAACAATATTAATCTCATGGTACATCTTCATTAGAACTCTTGGGTGACCAGGTGCATGGTGAATGAGCAGAAATATATATTTTTAAATGTATTTTATTGATTTTTTACAGAGAGTAAGGGAGAGGGATAGAGAGTTAGAAACATCCATCAGCTGCCTCCTGCACATCCCCTACTGGGGATGTGCCCGCAACCAAGGTACATGCCCTTGACCGGAATCGAACCTGGGACTCTTCAGTCCACAGGCCGATGCTCTAGCCACTGAGCCAAACTGGTCAGGGCGAGCAGAAATATTTTGAATTTTTTTTTCTGGGTGGTAGGTCTCAACAGTGGGCTTAAACTATGCAGTAAACCATGTAAATAGATGTACTGTCATTCAGGCTTTGTTCCATTTATAGAGCACAGCCAGAGTAGATTTAGCATAATTTCTAAGGGCCCTATGCCTTTCAAAATGAGCCTTGGCTTCAACTTAAGTTCACCAGCTGCATTAGCCCCTAGCAAGAGAGCCTGTCCTTTGAAGCTTTGAAGCTTTGAAGCTTTGAAGCCAGGCATTGACTTCTCCTCTTTAGCTATGAAAGTCCTAGATGGCATCATCTTCCAATATGTCTTTTTGGGGGGTCTACATTGAAAATCCATTGTTCAATGTAGCCACCTTCATTAATTATATTAGCTAGATCTTCTGGATAATTTGCTGCAGCTTCTACATCAGCACTTGCTGCTTCACCTTGCACTTTTATGTTATGGAGATGGCTTTTTCCCTAAACCTCATGAGCTGATCTCTGCTAGCTTCCAACTTTTCTTCTGCAGCTTCTTCACCTCTCTCAGCCTTCAGAGAATTAAAGAGTTAGAACTTGCTCTGGGTTAGGCTTTGGATTAAGGGAATGTTGTGGCTGGTTTGATCTTCTATCCAGACTACTAAGACTTTCTCCATATCAGCAATAAGGCTGTTTCACTTTCTTATCATTCACATGTTCACTGGAGTAGCACTTTTAATTGCCTTCAAGAACTTTTAAAATTTTATTTACAACTTGGCTAACTGTATGGTGCAAGAGGCCTAACTTTCAGCTTGTCTTGGCTTTTGTGATGCCTTTCTCACTGAGCATAATCATTTCTAGCTTTTGATTTAAAGTAAGAGACATGTGACTCTTTTTTTTACTGAATACTTAGAGGCCACTGTAGGGTTATTTATTGACCTAATTTCAATATTGCTGTGCGTCAGGTAATAAGGAGTCCTGAAGAGAGGCAGAGAAACTGGAACAGCAGGGTGGTGGAGCAATCAGAACACGCAACATTTATTATTTAGTTTGCCCTCTTATATGGGCATAGCTCGTAGCATCCCCCCAAAATGATAGTAGTAGTATCATAGGTCACTAATCACCATAACAAATATAATAAGGATGCAAAATTTGAAATATTGTGAGAATTACTAAAATGTTACATGGAGATACAAAATAAGCAAATGCAGTTGAAAAGAATGGCACCAATAAACTTGCTGAGTGCAGGGTTGTCACAAACCTTCAGTTTGTAAAAAATGTAATATCTACGAAGTTAAATAAAGCAAAGTGCAATAGAACAAGGTATGCCTATAGACCTGTGCAAGCTGTTTCTGTTTCATTACACCATGCACTTGGACTCTAAGTGGACATAGTCTTCACTAGACATAGACTCTCTTCCAGATTTTTCTTCTCTGGTCTGTTAAAGGTGGATGTTACTATGGAGAATTATTAAAAATACCTAGATGATTTGAGGAGTGTCAAATTTTAATCCACAGAAAGTGAGAAAATTTATTCCAAAGTTCACTTTCATCTGTCAGTGAAATGTTAATGTATGAAAGCTATTCAAAACTTTGTCCAAGTCCTGCGGTGTGTGGTAAATATTTAGACATTGCCTGCAACTAAGATTTCTTCAGTATTTTAGAAAAGCAATCACAAGTTTTCTGCCTGGTCCAGATGCTAATATATAACCTAGCTGTCATGCCAGTACCCCTGGGCCTGGCTCTTCTGAAGGTGCTGCCAGAATATTGGACAGTTGATAAAAAGAACAGATTGACCAAAGAGATATATATGTGTGAGTCAATGAAGATAAATGATCTTTTATTGTGAAAATAGTATCTAGTTAATATTTCACAACTGAAAATTCCCCTCTCTTCCACACCCACTAGTCAAGCTCCTCTTCTGTTTAATATTGAAAATAAAATAGTTCAGCTCTCTCCAGAGGCCTTGGGACTTCCCCGGTGCCACAGGTTGTGATGTGTCTTTTCTCACCTCTAGACTGGGGAAACCCCATGCCAGGCAAAGGGCCAATTTTAGCCCAGCAGCTCATTAAGGAGATTCAGAATCTAAGGAGCCACAGTGAGACAATTACAGGAAGGAGACAAATATAGGGAAACAATACCTGAAACTGGCACTCTGACCAAGTTAACTGCTATCTAATATCTTAGAAAGAGGCCTGGGGATTAGTGAATGAGGCAGTGTGGAAATTGGGAGTAGATGTTAGTTCACAAATGTTAGAGGGAATTTCATGGGTAACAATCTTCGGGAGAAAAGGCCATTTATTTTTAAAAACCCCAAGGGATGGTATATGAGCTGTGAGAGAAAATCAGTCTCAAAACCTCATGACTCACCACTTGGGGACTAACTATGGAAGGGGGCTCTTGGCAATCATCTGGTTTGTTCTCTGACTCCAGCTGCAGGCCTGTCTCTCAGGGCTCCCTGACCGATGGCCACCGACTTCCATGTAGCCCTCGTAGTGCAGGAGTGCCCATTGTTGGCCATATATGGGCGAGGCGGCCATCCCTCGACTGGATAGTGCAGTTGGTAAAAGTTCTTCATGAAACTGCCTTCCTCTAATCTGCAGCTAGAGATCTTCCTTTGACATGCAACATATCTTCTCTGCTTTTCTCAAGACTCATTCCAAATATTTGAAGACAGTTAACCATCCTATAACTTCTAAGTTTTCTCTTCTGCATGTGAACTAACATATTTCCACTCTCCTCATGTTCTCGTTCCTTTCCTGGACTTACTGACTGTAGAGAGGGCTCTTTCATGAAACCTGGGGCTGGGAATGGAACATCATCCTCTGGTTAAGGTCACCCCAGATTTAGTCTGTCTTTTTATGGCACAGAATGTGATCGATCTTGATGATGTTCCATGTGAGCTGGAGAAGAATGTGTGTTCTGTGTTGTTGCATGAAGTAGTCTCTAGATGTTTGTTACATCCAGTTGATTGGTGTGTTGTTGAGTTCAATTATGGCCTTACTGATTTTCTGCCTAATGGATCTGTCCTTTTCCTGATAGAGGGTGTGCAATGTAAAACAGCACTAACAGAATTTAGTAACCAGCCTTATTCACTGGATTGTCCTTCAAAAGATTGTCGGCTACCTCAACCTCCCCATTATTTCCCTTAAACGCCTCTCACCCACCCCAAAACATAAGAAACGTTTAACTGACAAAGATTCACTATGATAGAGGATATTCTAAAGAACTTGCTGAAGGTCCTGAAGGAAATGACAAAAGAGTTCTCCACATGTTTAACCAGTAACATCATCCTCAGGATAAACGTATACTTGCCCGAAGTACCTATCTAGCCCCCTTTCTAGGTTGAAAACTTTTGTTCTATATGTTTAAAAACCAGCTGTGGTGCTTTCCATTCCTCCCTTCATCTTGAACTACAGTCACTGATGGTTCTCTTATTTGGTCCAGAAAACAGCATTGGGTTGTTACATCGAGGAACAGGTCTGGTTTCCACTGTCAGTTCTGACCTTAGCCATGAATCTAAAGATGGCACTGAGCAGATTGGACTCAATAGCTCTCTTGGTAACATGTCCCCTCCTGGCTGCATGATTCTAGGTATCTTTAAGAGTCATAGTTGGTCTGAAAAGCTTTTTGATTAAAAAACAGTTTTGAAATGTAAATATGTGAAACAAGTTTTAGGAGTGCACAGAAAACTATGTTTTAAAGATAGAAATAAAGTGTTTTGCCTTATTCAGTTGGGAGTCCCGGCCTAAGTCCTTCTGGTGATAAATCCTGTTAAGACTCCATAGGCATGATAAGCTTGGACAAAAACTACAGTGTATTTTTTCCCCTGCTGAGGTAGAGAGTATTTATTTAGAGCCCTTTTAGGATAGTGTCCTCATGCAAGGAGTAAGCGAGGGGGCATTTTTAAAGCATCCTGAAATGGGCTTCAGAGAAGGCACACTCATTGACCATCAGGAGAGAGATTTTATCTCTGGGAGCCCTGGCTATTAAGAATGATACATGCCCTGGCCAGCATGGCTCAGTTGGTTGAGCGTCGTCCTGTGCACCAAAAGGTCACCAGTTAGATTCCCGGTCAGGGCACATTCCCAGATTGCAGGTTCAATCTCCAGTTGGGGAGGCAACCCATCAATGTTTCTCTCCCTCTTCCTTCCCCTCTCTCTCTAATCAATAGAAACATATTAGAAGAAAAAAAAATGATACATGATTTTCTTTTGCAAGATTTTCTTATATAACAAGCATGTGGCTGGGCATGACAACTTTGTTTATGGAAAAAATGTGTGTGTGTTAGTTGACATTTTAGACCTTTAACGACATTATAAATCTCTTCTATAAAAAGATAATTTATGATAAATCATTTAATAGAATAAAATACTATTTTTCCAACTTATCTGGATATATTATCTGGATATATTTTGTGTGTCCACAGCGTTTTCACCTCTCCATATAATTTGTGCACAGACATATTATATTTTAGTTTATAAGAATAAAAACCCAAAGTCATAGCCATTTTTTTTTTAGGACAAATTTCTTTTTTTCTGTCAAACTATTTCATAGCTCTTTTTTTTTTAAGCTTCTGATGCCCCTTTGCCTGTGGCTACAGGAACAGTGTATGTGGCCCCTCTTACAATTAATGAGACACCCTCACTGTAGGCAGATTGTGGGTGGCTGAGGGGAAATAGAGAATCTTACCTGGTGAACCAAAGAGCCTCAAAACCTTTTTTCACCACAACTGAGGTTGGCGTTCATGACCACATGGACTTCAGAATATCTGGTTCTGCTAAGGCTGATGTGGCGGCGTGGAACATGATGATAAATCAGCTTGAGTGTATCAAAGAGCTACACAGTGTCCTCCAGATAATTGGGAGTTGATAGGAGCTCAATGCTGCTGCAGGTGAAATGAGCCTATTAATGAAAATTTAGAACCTGGGACATATGCTAATAAGGATAGTATCATGTTAGAGAGGGTGCTTTGGACTCATAGAAAACAAACTGTAAGTCTTTTACATAAGGAGGGATTTATTATCTCACAAAATGAAAGCCTAGCAGTAAGGCAGTTTCAGTGTTGTTTAATTTAGTGGTTCCACAATGATATCAAGATCCCAAGTTTCTGTTTTGTTATTCTCAACATGTTGGCCTTTTCCTAGGTTTATCTCCTCATGGTTGCAAGATGGCTGCTGATGCTCCAGTCAGCACTTTGAGAGGAAGTTTCTTAATTTGCCTCTTATCAAGGAGGAAAACTTTTTATGAGGATCCTTAGCAGACTTCCGCTCACAAATCATTGGCCAGATTATGTTGCACGTTGATTCCTAAAACAATGACTGATTTGAAAAATAGAATTACTGTGATTGGATTAGATGAAGATTCACCCACCATACATTTGAAGGGGCATCTTCACTGAGTACAGGTCATATGAAGAGTGATTGAGATCAGGATTCAATTAACAATGAAGAAGGCGGGCAAGGGTTGTAGGGTGGGCAACTAATAATGTCTATTACAAGCACTATATATTTGAATAGCACACCTCCTGTTTCATTTAATAAATGATTCCATGGCGCTGGAAGAGAAGAGTGTTTCCTGGAAACAGGAAAGACGTACCCTGCATGAAAAGCAGCAGCCATATTTCTGTTACTCTGTAACAGTCAAAAGAAAGTAAGTTTTTCAAGATAGAAAAGAAAAGCAAGGGAACACTGAAGACACTATTCATTGACTACTCAGCGGCCATTTTCACCTTTTCACTCTTTTCTTCCTTGCCAATGAAACTTGATTTCTTCTGGCAGCATTTTACTGACTCCTGGGGCCACTCAGGATTATCCAAGCTTATCAAAGTAGTGTCATTAGCAGATACACACATTTCTTGCTGTTAGTGGTAGCCATATGATACCGTCTGGCCAATAAGTAGAAATCCTCTAGGGGTGAGGCTTCTGGGGAAGCTTTTGTTTTCTTGATAAAAGGGACAAGTGCTAGCAGAGAGCTTACTGGGACCTCCCTTTCCCTATCTTCCTGCCGTTAATGTAAATGGGATGTCATTTGCTATAGCAGCACTCTGGACAACATGGGAGAGCCATCATGGGGAGAAAGTTGTCACCTTAACAAATGGTAGAATAGAAAGACAAGAGATCCTGAGTCACAGGACCAAGACTGGAACTGCCTACTTTCAAATTTCTGGTTATGTGAGGTAACTTAATGCCCTCGCTGATTAAATGACTGAGTTGGGTATTCTATTACTTGCAACCTAATACATATTGACTGGTACAAAAGCAATGAACAGTATCTCATGTAGGTACTACGGCAATCCCATCACTTCTCTTCCCCCAACATTTTTGTTATACTTTGCCTCTGGGTTCAGAGAGCCTGATATACAGCCCTTCAACTCCATCTCACTCAGATTATTCCATTCTTATACACCCTTAACACTGCAGGATCTACTTGATTTCCTACCTCTTTTCTAAACCTACTCATGGTTTCTTTCCCAACTAGATTTGAAATTCCTTCAGGACAGAGACTGGGCCTCTTACTCTTCTGGTGTCTATTTCTGTGCTTGGTGTAGAAAGGGTTTAGTGATGAGAAGTGAATGAATAATGCGGCTTTTCTTCTTCATTTCAGCCAGCAGCGAAGGAAGTAACTTAAAAAGGCACAAACTTACCAACTTACCGCCTTCTTGGTCTCTAAGTTGGAAAACAGAGATTATGGAATATATCCTATGGTGACTTCTTCGTGCTATATCACTAATCATCAGAAGTGGGCATTATTTGAATTTTAGTCACATAGCAATATTTCCATTCTTTATGAACAACTTAGATGCAGGATTGGGTGGCATCCTGTAATGGTTAGCTTGAGACAATGCATTTTAGGGAAGCATCCCCATGTATTTGAGTTATAGATGGTAAATGTGGAATAAGGGAACTTAATAGCTTAAAGAAGATCTCCAATGGACATTGTGATTTTGGGGGCGGTTGGATTGCTACAACTAAAAAATTCCCTTGCACGAGTTTGTCAGTTTCAGGGGATTTTGGTCATGATTCAGTGAAGTGGAACTTTTAGTTAAATGAGTATCTCATGGTCTTTGTGCATCTTTGCTCATAGCCAGGATGGCACCTTGGGTATGTTAATGTCCATCACCACCTCTGCACATGTTTTTGCTTATAGCACATGCTCTCTCTGGGTCACCTCCTTATCCAAAGCCTCTGCTGCTATTTCTTTCTCCTCAAGCACAAGTGTTTCTTGTGGTCACAAGATATAACTCCAGTACAGTGCTGTATGCTGACGACTGTGGGTTTTCCTTAAGGTAACTGTGGGTGGCCCCTCCATTTATTTTCTTGCTTCCTTTTTGTTTCTGCAAATTCTGCCCTCCACTTTCCCCTGAAGCACATGCTGTTCATGTAATCTGAATGGCCATTTAGAGGAAAGATCAGAAGTTTGTTGTTTCATTACCAACATAAATCAAAACTTTGTGTTCGCATTGCAATCCGAGTGCGTCCAGGAATAGCTTTGGGATTGCTAAGTGTCTGGAGAGCACTGACTACACAGACATGTTTTGAAGCCGGCTATAATAGTTTCTACAGCTGTTAACAGTTCGCAGAAGAAAGGCAGCATTATATATCAGCGTTTAAAATGTGCATGACTCGCATTGCACAGAAGTCAGATTGGGATAGAATCAGATTTTTTTTTCTGACACTTGGCCAGGAAAGTCTTCAATAACTAGAGAAATTCTTTTCACTGCTGAAATCAACATGAAGGACATTGTGTTATTATAATTGCTTATAGCTCACCATGAAAGTTGTCTTTGTGTGAGTGGATGTACGGGCTGTACTGTTTTGTTTTTATTTATTCTGCATTCTTTATTCTAATGTCCTTTCCTTTTTCCTGACCAGAAAGATTGTTATTGAGCCCTTCACAAAGCTGAAATAATGCAGTGTGTTAAAAAAAATGTTAACAATTCAAAGAAGTTATAAAAATTTATAAGTTGGCTGAATGCTTGGGAAATTTCTGCATATTTTAATATAAATAGGTAATGCAAATATTTGTTCTTTGCATTGAGAGGTGAGTCTCTGTTTTCCAAAAGGCCCTGCTATTTAAATTAGACTCACTTGATTGTATTGAATTACGGAGTTTCCATTTTGAATAAAGGCAAATATTAAGTGCCACAGTTGTTATCAAATATAAAAACTTAGTAAGTTAGGTGTGTTACTGCATCATGGGGTTAAAACATTTCCAGAAATTCGTAGGAATTGCTTCATGATTAGAATTTCCATGACAGTAACTTGCTTGATAATTTTTTTGATATTTCAAAGTTGAGATTTTGTGCACAAAAATAACTATCTGGACCACATATGTATCCTGTTGACTTAATTCAAGGTAGGAAAGGGAGAGAATATATAAGGGGGAATATATAAGAAAAGAAATTGAGTAAAAATTGGAAAAAAAGTGTAAGAGGAACTCTTTCTATTGAGCTATAACTCAATATACACACAGGCCTGGCCAGAGTGGCTCAGTTGGTTGAGCATTGTCCCTTGCACCAAAAGTTTGCCAGTTTGCACATAACTAGGTTGCAGTTTTGATTCCCCAGTTGGGGAGTATGCAGAACTCTCCCTCTCTCTTCTCCCTCTCTCTCCCTTCCTCTCTCTAAGTATGTCCTCAGATGAGGATTAAAAAAAAAGAGCATTATTAAGGTTTTACAGTAGGATAAAGATCTAAGGCCTTATCTCTTTCTGAGGTAGAAGGGGAAGCTACCCATGTGGCACCACACAGGACAAAACCCACCTGGTGGAGTTGGTTTCCAGAGGTGGAGATAGTCCAAGCATCAAGTCCAAGGCCCAGCATTCTGAACTCGGTGGCAGAGGGCTGCTCCTTCCTAAGCCATGTGGGATGCTGGGTCAGCTTGATGATCTGAGAAGACCTTAGCATAGACCTTGAGGTTCCCTTTGAGAGTACTAATGAATCCCCATACTCCACCGTTATCAGCTCCTCATTCACCAGCTAAGATTTCAGCAAATAGTGAAGAAGGTGAGGAGAACAGAGAGACAATAGGAAGGGATGAAGGAAGGCTCCTAGGATGAAGGGGGTGCCTACCCCGCAAACTTTACATAACCACTTCACGTTTTATTAAGGCATTGGCCTCTGGCCCCTCACTTCTTCACATTCGTGACGTAGCGCCACAAGTATCATCTCTGAGCCTCTCTGAGGCTTGTGGAAACTAAGGGCCCACCTGGAGGAGTTTACCTTTCCTTGCGGAAAATGATAATGTTTTTCAGGGAGAGCAGACATGGAAATGTGCACTTTCCTAAACTAAGAGGTCCTACTCGATTGAGAAATAAGATGAATAGCTGACATTTTTGTTGAGGGCTTATGATGTGCCAAGCACCGTATTGTCTTGTTTAAGAACAGAAATGCCAATGGGTAGCAGGACCAGCTGAGGAAAATGTAAAAGTAGTTTGATGGAGGATGATCCATAAGCCAGAAGTGAGCTGGAAAAGAAACAGGAAAACTGGACTTGGATCTGGGTTTCTCCAAACACTGAGGATCCTTGGTATATACTTTGTCCTCATTAAAGACTGAGGGCAAAAAATAAAATAAGAATAAATACCAGCCTGGAATATACAATTCAGATTTCTCAGCCAGGAAAATGGTTCTAGAGCAGCGATTTTCAACCTTTTTTTTTTCTCATGGCACACCTAAACTAATTTCTAAAATTCTGCAGTACACCAGAAAAAAAAAATCTAACTTTTGCCCATCTGACATAAAATAGCTATAATTTCAATTCATTCACACTGGACGACTATTGTTGTGTTGACTGCTGTCATTCTTTTTATTTGACAGTCTGAGGGAAGAGAGGTCAGTGCCCCTGATTAGTCAGGTATTTAATGTTTTAAAAATTCTTATGACACACCAGTTGAAAATCGCTGCCCTAGAGCAGTGGTTTTGGTTTGGTTTTTGCCTTTTCAGAGTTGTAGAAGGAACTCTTAAAAGTTGAGAAATGCTAAGAGCTCTCTCAAGAAATACATACACACACGCGCACACGTACATGCACACGCACACGCACATGTGCATGCAAAATGTTGCACACTGTTTCTGGGGTTGTGTTGCCAGATCCTTTGGAGCCAGTTTTCTTAGATAATAGGCAATACTTTTAGGTGCAAACAGAAAGGATGGCTGGCAGGAAGTCAGAGAGAGCCTAGCAGGGGTTTCCCAGCTGGAGGAAGAGAAGCAAGCAGCAAATCGTGTTTGATCAAGGTGGGAGCTGGTTCTGGGAATGACTAGCTATAGGTGTCAGCCTAGGCATGGGGACTGAGATTTAGGGGGATAATGTTCCTCTGGAGACTCCCAGACTATTGGGAAAGGAGCAAAGGGTAGGCATCAGGAATCATGTAAGAAGAGAGTAACTGACTCGGGGCTAGACGGTGCAGGCCCAGTAATCAAAACTAGAGTTAGAGCTGACTTGAATGGACTCAGGATTACTCGGCAAGATTTTCCTGTCTACAAGATAGTTGGTTTTAGACCCTGGCAGGGGCTAAGCCTTAGGTAGGGCAATGTGGGCCCATCTCTGGGAATCTGGGGGAAGGAGGCAGCTGGGCAATGAATCTGTCTAGTTATTACAACTCTGATGCTATTCCTCTTCAAAGCTTGAGTAACTTGGCTGAGGGTGTGCAAGAATTGCCATTTCAAATCTTCTTATCACATTAATTTTGAGATCAGAGAATGTTCTTTACTTTTTGCACTTTTCTCATCTTGTAGATTTGTCCATTTATTTGCATTTGCCTTTAACCTGCCACTCCTGTACCAGTTCTGTTCCATTTTTTCACTGGGAGATCCACTGATCTTCCTCAGCAAAAGAAAAGTTGGCACCATTTGTTAGTCCATCAGAGATTTTTGGAAATTTACTGGTCTGTAAAATCTAAATATTGGAAATTATTGGAAATTTGTGCACGGGTAGGTTTCCTAGGCCTGGCTGGCTATCAGGGCCATCAGGTTCC
>NW_005357311.1:5710498-5718303 GCF_000412655.1 Myotis brandtii | reverse complement strand
GCTGCCACCTCATGGTTCCCCGCCTCTCCTTCCCTTGCTCCCTCAGCGCCCTGCTGCTGCCGCTGGTTGCCCGCCATGTTCAGCGCTGCCCCCTGGTGGTCAGCGCACATCATAGCGAGTGATCGAACTCCCGGTCTCCTGGTAGAACTCCCGAGGGGACACTTTGCATACTAGCCTTTTATATATATCGATAGTGTCCTTGATTGGGTAGAGTAAGTACTCAAAAATATTTATAGTTATGTTGAATGAATGGTTAAATGAGACATGAATTGTATCACATAAAACTAAGGGCTGAACTACATGCTTGCCTCACTTTGATATCTCTTGAAAGATTAATGTTGAGACAGACTGAGGTCCCCATATGCATGGTAATTAGAAGATTGAGCCACTCTTGACTCTTCAGCAGAGTAGACAATCTGTCTACTTAAGTGGTGACACTTGATGGCATTTAGTATATTTAAGTAGTGGTGTTATCTTCGGTGCAGTAGTAATTGTTGTCAACTATTTGTCGGTTGCTGGAATTTTAGAATGTAACAGACATAAAAGCAGAGATCATTTAGCTGATGGGGAAAATAGGGACAGGACAGACTCCCAGTGATTCCCCACTTTGGGGGGTGCTGTTTCACAGAGTGAATCTGTGGCTTAAATCATGGACATTTAATAGCAATTAATTAAATTGATTTAGGAGCTTTAGTAAGTACTAGCTAAAATTTATGATGTGGAATTTGAAAAATCATGAATACAGTGAAGATTAGAGGAAACACGTAATGAAATATGAAGGAGAATCATACTTCTGGCATGAAGGTCAGGCCGAATATTGTAAGACAGCTTTTGTGCTTGAATTGATGAGAGTTTTCTTCCTCAGATTAGATGAAAATTATAAAGGGGAGGCTTTTCTCCCCTTAGATGGTTATATTTAGCAGATCAGTTGCTCGAATTTACCTACCCTTTGGTCTAATAGAAAGAAACACAAGGTAACTTGAAGTATAAATTAGAGTAATTTAAAATATAATTATGTGGGCACTGGAATGCCCATGGCAAGTTAGATAGCTGCAGTTCAAAGAAGGAATGAGAATCCAAGAATTGAAGAATTTTTTGTCAAATAAGAGAGCATCAATAAGTAGGCAAATTTCCTCATTAAACAAAGAATCTTGCCCTGGCGGGGTGGCTCATTAGAGTGCCCATCCCATACACCAAAAGGTTTTGGGTTCAATTCCTGGTCAGGGCACATGCTCAGGTTGTGGGTTCGATCCCTGGTCAGGGTGTATATGGGAAGCAACCGATAGATGTTTCTCTCTCTCTTTCTTTCCCCCTCTCAAAATCAATAAGCGTATCCTTAGGTGAGGATTAAGGAAATAATAAAAAACATTAAATGTGGATCTCTACATTTCTGAGATAAATAATAATTTTTTTGATAAATAATAATTTAAAAGTGAAAAAATATAGCACTCATAGAGATTGCTAATGCTTTAAGCGGCTGAGTTGTGTGTATATATGCATGGGTCATAGAGCACAGGGTAGTAAGAGTGGAAGAAATCATGAGAGACAGAGGACAGAGATCATTGGCTAGGGGCAATCACCTGACTCATCTCTGCTTCCTCATTAGTACCTTGAATCCTCACCACCTCTCACACTCCTTTCCACTTCTTGATGCCAATACTTTCTGCCCAACTGAGAACTTAGTTACTTCTCAAATTGGTGAAACATTTTAATCTTGCTTTCTTCTTAGCATTAGTTAAGGGTGGGGGTCAGGACAGAGGGAAAGAATGAGGTGAAGTTTCAATGTTGGTCTTGGGAAATGACAAAGTTTATGTAAGGTAAATGTGGTATAAATAAAGGAGGGATATAGATAAAGTTCTCTAGAAGTTCTGAAGGGGAGATTACTTTCATGGGCAACCAGGAAAGTCTTCAGAGAGGAGGTGACATTGAAAGGATGGGTAGGATTTTGATAGACATAGATGGAAGAACATTCCAGGAGGTGGATAATAGCCCAAGCAAAGGTGTCATGGGAAAAAAATACAGGTCTGTTCCAGGAAAGGCATGTAATTCAGTGTAGCTGGAGATAAAGTAGGTACAGTAAGTAGAGGCCAGGTTACGAGAGGCCATAATGCCAGGTTAATATTTTATTTGATATAGAAATAAACTCCTGACACAACTCACTAAATATGAATGTTCATCTCCTAAAACTTATGCTTGATAAGGGTTGATTTTTCACAACAATCACTTTCTAAAAGTAGGGGCACAATTGCACGTTGCTAAGCCATCCCTTAGTGTCTTGAAGGCAAGGGCGTGGCCAGCTTCACCAAAGCATAGGTTGTCTGTGAAGTTCAGGAAATGACAGAGCACTTTGGGATTCTGAAGTGTGTGTGGTGGTGTCTTCTTTCTTTTAAAAAATTAATTCGTCTTTATCATGTGGTCACTTACACGGTAAATGTGGCAGACCGTATTTTTCATAAATGGCAAAATCAAGCTCTCCCATTCCATGCAATCTTATTACCTAGGGACCTTGACTTTCCTCCTGTTAAGAGATGGGCTCTAGCCCTAACCGGTTTGACTCAGTGGATAGAGCGTTGGCCTGCAGACTAAAGGGTCCCAGGTTCGATTCCGGTCAAGGGCATGTACCTTGGTTGCGCACATCCTCAAGCGTTGGCCTGCAGACTAAAGGGTCCCAGGTTCGATTCCGGTCAAGGGCATGTACCTTGGTTGCGGGCACATCCTCAGTGGGGAGTGTGAAGGAGGCAGCTAAATCGATGTTTCTCTCTCATCGATGTTTCTAACTCTCTATCCCTCTCCCTTCCTCTCTGTAAAACATCAATAAAATATATTTAAAAAGAAAACACTTTAAAAAAAAGAGAAAAAAAAAGAGATGGGCTCTATGTCCTCCTTAGGCTGGCCTGTGGTTATGGGGGAAATGGAATTATATAACTTCCGAGGCTATGTCACAAAAGGCCATGCAGCTTCCTCCTAGTTCTCTTGGGACGTTGGCCTTCGGAGCCCTACACCCCTATACTAGTAGGAAGTCGGGAGTCGGGAGTCTCCATGCTGTGAGGAACCCCAGGCCACTTATAGGCCCTCTGGGTGGCAGCCAGCATGAACCACCAGAAATGGGATTGAAAAATGCCTCCATATGATTCTTGGCCCCAGAAGTTGAACCACCTAAGCCCTCAGGTCCTTCTTGCTGAAGACCCAGGTGTCTCAGAGCAGAGAAAATAGTCCCCATTGTGTCCATTCCAAATTCCTGGCACACAGCCTCAGTGAGTATAATAACACAGTTATATTATGCAAGTAGGTTTGGTTATGCTGCGGTACTCCTACAGCAGTGCAATGACGACCTTTTCTAGTCCATCTCTCTCTGTTCAGCTGGATTAGAGTTGCAGAGGAGGGTAGGAGGGGATTACCATTGTTTAGAAGGCCCTGTTAGGTGATTTACATATATTATCTCATTTGATCTTCCTAACAACATTATGAGATTAATATTACCAACCCTATTGCACAGAAAACTAAGGCTCAGAGAAGTTAAGTGACTTCCCCTAGGTCACACAGCTAGGAAGCAAACCCAGTTTTTCTGTCTCTATAGTTCAAAGGGTTTCCCTACCACATGAGGCCTCTGTAGGCTGGGTGAGAACCCCCAAGGAATCACGTGAGCAGTGAATTCTGCTACCTAGATCACCTCTCCATCAGTTGGCACACTTGCTGAGCACCTGGGCCAGGAGCTGTGAGGGAGATGAAAAGAGAGACATAGCCCCCTGCCTTTGCAGCAGTGATAACCATTTTGGTGTCAAGGCAGCTGTAAGGCCCGTGGAGAGATAAAAGCAACACAGTGTCTGATCCAGTCCTGTGGATCTTCACAGAGGAGAGCAGTCACTTGGGAGTCTTGGGCAAGTAGGTGGCCTCCTGGTGATCCCCTTTCTAACTGTTGAAAGTGGGGAGGACCATATCTCCCAGTTCTCTCAGGCAGCTTGGTTTATGCCTGTTGTCCCAGCGAAATTATTAATGGCATCTCCTTTTAGTCTCACAAGTGTCCCATTTTGGATGATAAATTACATGGTCGCCCTAGGGTGATACTTTCAAATTGAACTTTTTCAAGGGAATGGGGTGAAGCACTATTGAGTAACCATGTGAAATGGCATGAAGACAGTGACTAATGGTCCAAAACAGGTAGGAGAGTGTGTCAATTCAGTGAATAACTTGTCCATTCACTGTACAGCAAGAAATCAAATAGTGATTTTTTTTAACATAATTGAACATTTATTGGGCATAAATGGTGTATCACAATTAAAAATCTGAATTGAAAAGGTGAAAAGGATTAAGAAGTAAAAATTGCCAGTTATAAAAATAATCACAGTGCAGCATAGGGAATATAGCAATAATTTATAATAACTATGTATGGTGCCAGATGGATAGTAGACTTATTGGAGTGACCACTTCGCAAGGTATGTAAATGTTAATCACTATGTTGTACACCTGAAACTAATATATTGTGTGTCAACTTTAATTGAAAAATAAATGTTAAAAAATCTGATTTGATAAAAAGTAATCACAATTGAATTGGTCATCTAAATTGACCTAATTAATTTCTGTCTGGTCAAATGGCAAGAAAAGTATATATCTTCCTTGAGGAAATGAGGGTAAATGAATCTAGTACAAGGATCAGGATACATTTCTCAAAGTGTAGTCCACAAACTATGGGCATCAGCTTTGCTTTGGGCAAGAGGGGGGATTAAGAATGCAGATTCTGGGTTTCCACCATGGACCTCAAAGTTATTCTCAGAGGTTGGGCCCTGGACTTGGCATATTTAGCAAGTTCCCCAGGTAATTCTGCTGCACCCTGAAGTTTGAGGACATCTGGCTTTAGATGCTTAGAACCAAGGAAACCCTAAAGTTCTAGAGAAAGTTCATTATTTGGGGATTGTTGTTTCTTGGTATGTTGATTTAAAATCATGAATACATTTAGAACTTGGACCAGTGGGCTGACCCCAGGGCAGTGGTAACTTTAGGAATGTGGAAAGGAGATGAAGTTGGTCTTAATTCCAAACTGCTTCTCCACATTATAAACCCACCTATGAGGATGAGGAAAGGGCTGCATTATTTTATTACAACAAACTGGGATATATTGAAACATCATTCTTTTTCTCGTTATTACCTCTGTAGTTGGGACCGATCTCACAGTGGATTTGCTAAACACTCTCTAATAATATTTAGGGACTGCAGAAAAAGAGGATCTGTGTTGATCAGACTTTGGTCCATTCTGGCCAATTCTAACAAAGTTGGACAAAATGGTGTCCTGCAGATTCAAGGTGGTGTAGATTGAATATGTCACTCTCCCTGGGTATTTGTGCCTGTGTAAACAGAACTTTGCATCAGAGAGGAAGAGCCTGGATGTTAGAGCTGAAATGGATTTTGAGTTCATCAGACCCAACCTTCTTCTTGTACAGATAGGTAAACTGAGGCCTAGAGAAAGGACATGGCTGGAATATATCCTAGCTTTGCTGTGTGTTCTTGGACACATCACTTACTTGTCATTTGTCATCTCTGAAATGTGGGATAATAAAACTACTTTTTGTAGTTTTTGGGGAAAGTAAATCAAACAAGAGCTTGTACATGAAGTGCTGAGCACAGCACTTGGCACCAATGTCAATGCTCCTTGCTGGGTGCTATTTATTATTATTATAAAGTAAAGTCACAAGCAAGTTAATGACAGAGCCAGGCCCAGATCTGAACCTCCCGACTCCCTGCATTTTGTGTGGTGTTCACGGAGTTCCGGAGATCAGTCACATGAGATACCTATGTGTCTCCACATCACCAAATGCTATTTTAAGACCTTCCTTCAGAAAGGCCCTGGGACAATGAGCTCTGGCTGGCTGCCTCCAGCCGCACAGTCTGTTCTCAGGGGCGTCTGGCTTCTGTGGTCTGTCTGGCCATCTGTCTGTGCCCCATAGTGCCCTGCGCTACTGGTCACCTCGCTGTTCCTAAACTCTGCGGTGGTGTGAATGGGGAACTGAGGCTCACATACCTGAGCCACTTTGTAGGGAGTATTCCTCAGTAGTGAGATGGATAACCAGGAGGCTGGGGAACTGTGGGGGTGAAGTATGTGGTTTCGAAGGCAGATTGCCTGGTTCCACCAATTATCAGCTGTGGGACTTGGATAAGTTACTTGCCCCTAAAAATATCCATGGTTTCTCATTTGTAAAATCTGTATCAAGGATGTCTACTTCACAGGGTTGTTATGAAGTTCAGAGAAGAAATTCACACAAAGCAAAGAGCCTGGCCCACCACAAATGGTAGCTGACTGTGAACTTTCAATGATGCTTCATGCAGAGGCGAGTTAGGATGTAGAGAATTTCTCCATGGAAGGGACAAAAATCAAAGCGGAGAGTTGCAGTTTGTAATGAGTAATGCAGTAGTATTTTGAATGTAATAGAAAGGCTGAAATTGAGAACTGGTTAAACATATTGTATGACCATTGATGAGGTAAGTCAGAAACTGCAGTGGCTCTGCAAAGGAAAAATTGTAAGTGCCTTCTACGTTTTCCTGCTTCATGAGGTCCTCCCTTTCCCCCACATGCCCACTACTCCCTCAGAGTTTATTATATGTGTTTAAGAAATTGGTATAAAAATAAATATACCAGAAATTTCTGTTTCTAAGCCTAGAATGTAGGAACTTTGAAAGAAGTTTTAATTAATAACAAATTACATTGATGGAATTTATTAGCATTTATACTATTCAACTAAATAATAGAAGCCTGCTGGCTACAGTAATAAAAGGCAAGTTAAAGGTATTTTGCTAGGTTTCAAAATGAAGAAAAAAAATTACCAACTCTCTTTAAAAGAATTTCTACTCTAGGTAAACTAATGTGGGTGATGACTGACATAAACCTCTGGCCTCATAATCCTTCTGTCATGGTGGATAGCTACTATACTAGTCAGGATAGACCAGGTAATGCCGAGATAACTAACAACTCCAAAATTCTCAGTGGCTTAAGCAATAAGATTTATTTCTTCCCTATGAGACGTGTCCTTATCAGTTTGTCTGGGACTCTGCTCCAAATTGGCCTTCCTGGGGACCTAGGCCAATGGAGAAGTCTCCGTGGGATATGTTGCTAGTTGTGGCCCTGAGAAACAGAGTAGTGGATTGAGCCCAGGCTTTTAAAGCTCTCATCTGGAAGTGACACACATCACTGCAGCTCAAATGTCATTGGTAGAAGCACAGACACACTCAACTGCAGGGAAGCAGAAAAGTATAGTCCTATGCATTTGGCTGGAGAACAGAAACATTGGGTGACAAGCACTAATGCTACCACATTTACATGCCTGTCTTATCAGCCATAAACTTCTTAAAGATAAAGACAGTCACCCGTTCCTCTTTGCCTTTCTCCCCACACCAGCCTGCTGTAGAAGGGTGACAAATATTAGGTGTCTGGCTGACTGCAGAGCTTAGCACGTAATTGGAACAAAATGGGAAATAGAGCCAGAAAACTTGGTCTTCTCTTCCCCTACCCGTTTGGTGCATCTCTCCTTCCCTTGTTCTGGGATCCTGACTCTGGAATTGATTATCTGGATGATATTGGACCATCATTCAGTCCCTCTACCAGTGGTTCTCAACCTTCTGGCCCTTTAAATACAGTTCTTCATGTTGTGACCCAACCATAAAATTATTTTCGTTGCTACTTCATAACTGTAATGTTACTACTGCTATGAATCGTAATGTAAATATCTGATATGCAGGATGGTCTTAAGCGACCCCTGTGAAAGGGTCGTTCGACCGCCAAAGGGGTCGCGACCCACAGGTTGAGAACCACTGCTCTA
>NW_005357311.1:5690099-5709295 GCF_000412655.1 Myotis brandtii | reverse complement strand
CACCTGCCCCCACCCCTGCCCCAGCAGGCTGGCCTCACCGGATGTCCTTCTATAGAGATGCCTGCTGCTTTCACTTATCCTCCTCAATTTTCCATCCTACACGAGGAAACTGCAAGGTTAGAAAACAATGGACCATTTCCTTCCTCTTACTTTAAACTAAGACGAAAGAAGACTGCCCCCACCCCTGCCCCAGCAGGCTGGCCTCACCGGATGTCCTTCTATAGAGATGCCTGCTGCTTTCACTTGCCATCCTCAATTTTCCATCCTACACGAGGAAACTGCAAGGTTAGAAAACAATGGACCATTTCCTTCCTCTTACTTTAAACTAAGGGGACGAAAGAAGGACTTGGTATTCATTACTCACAAGCCAGACTTGAGGATAAAGGTCATTACAGTTCAAATGTAACAAAAGTTGAAATTCACAGGTCTCCTTGGATCCCCAGCCCAGGTGGGGTCAAAATGGCCCTCCCCCTCTCCTTAGGGTTTTTGTCGAACTCCAGGCTTGCCTCAAGCTGTGTATTTCTGGCTGATGCTGAAAAGAGCTCAAGATGTGGTCATGGGGAGGGGGAAGAATTGACACGAAGCAGCTCAAGCTGGGGAAAGTTTACTCTTCCAGGGCCTTGATGATTTTTATTTCCTCTCTGTAATATCCTTTTGCTCTGGAGTGTTTTCTCGTGGCGTGGCTAGACGGTTTGTGGCCAGAAAAGCCTCATCAGACAGGTGATGTAGACACCCCAGTGTAGCAGCGTTTCCTCCTCACGCTTCAAGGGGGAAGGAAACCACCTTTCTGACACCACACTGGGTTTCCAGTATATGCTATTTAAGCTAAAGAGCAGCTGTCATGCTTTGTATAAGCCAGACCTCTCTGTTGCATTGACATCCACCGGGGAGAGCCAGAAGTCACAAAGCAGCAGCAGTGTGACCCAGCAGCCCGCGAGGGAGGGTGCGCTGAGCAAGCACATCCGTGACACCGACAGGAACACAGAGAGTGCCAGCAAACCCTGGCCAACAGGCTAGGCAGTTTTGCCATCCTAGGCCCCTCCCTCCAGAAGAATAAATAAATAAATAAACAAACAAATAAATAAATAATTGTATTTCATGACCAGGTTGTTAAAAAGACAAATATATATCACAACATTTCCTATGACCTGAACATTTTTTTCCCTTCTTATTTTAAAGGAACTTAAAAGTTTATATTGTGGGCCCATTAAAGTTTTGTGGGGTGCCTGCTGGACCTAAAGGATTAATTGACCCTGCCAATGGGAAGCAAACACTTCCTTGGTATAATTTGGAGAAACCGAATATTTATGAATTAGGGCCATTTCATTACTTTAAATGACAATGCAAATTATAAATGGGTCTGGTTCATACTGTAAAATGAGAGAGATTAAATGTGTATACAAACCCACAAACCAAGAGCTCACAATGAGCAATAGGCCTGTATACAAGGCCTTTGATGTTCCAAAGTAAATTTTGAAACTTTGGTATGGGAACAAAATATTATATTGATATAAAAATATGTTAAATATTGAGTGGTATGGCCTTGGGTCAGGATCCTGGTTCCCCTACCTATAAACTTTGGCAAACTACTTTATTCCTTGTGTAGGTTACTTTACTCGTCTCTGCCTTCACTTCCATCTCTATAAGTGAGGGATAATGCTAGCTACCTCATCAGGTTACTGGGAGGATGAAGTGAAGTTATGTTTGTAAAGCACTTAGTATGATGTCTGGGGTATTGTAAATTTCCAATACATGTTAGTTATTGTAATTATTATCACCAGCATGAAGTGTTGTTATACTGTTCATCAAATTTTGCTGGACAATCATTTTGCTAAACTCAGACAATTGTAAGATTTAGCCAAGATTAAAATTAATCAGCCAATAGCTTGGGAAGAGAAGAGTGGGGAGTGACATGAAAGGTTCAAAGATAATTAAGTACAGATCCTGGCCTCGAGAGGAGTATTTCATAACTGGGAGAACAAGGCACATCCAGAAACGGTCAGAGAGAGTCAAAGGCAGTGGGCAAGCGTGGTGAGTAGCTGAGAAGGGAAAGACTACCAGTATGATGAGGAAGGTGTCCCAGACAATGAAAACCCTGCCCGGTAGGTGAGGATTCCTCCTAAGCATTTCCAGGAGGAGAAATTGCTTCAAACTCCTTGTACTCAATAGTAACCACCAAGTCCTGTCTAGAATTGCCGAATTTCAATTTGGAAAAATATATCAACCAGATAAGCAGCAAAAGTTTTTTGGTGCTTCCCCCACCATACTGGCAGAATAAAACTAGATAACATAGTCATTCGAGTGGAAATTGGACAGAGAAAGCAGCAAAAACAAAACCACAAAGGATATTTGGCCATTCTAGCAGATTCAGCAATTACATCATTACTTTATATAGTGCTTATAACTTTTAAGGATTCTTACATTTTTATTTTTATCATTAAAATTATATACTATATAAGGATTTCATTTAAGGCTAAGGAAACTGAAGTTGATTGATTTTTCTACTCCATAGCTAAGTTTTGGGCCTTCAGGGATGGAGCTTGGATCTACTAATGCTGTCTCTGTTGAATTACCATAAAGTCTTCATGTTGATCATAACAATAATAATGAGAATTTTTTTCTATTTTTTGGTACATGTACTGTTTCTCACAGCTGCTTTATAAGGTGAGGCTTCTCAATTCCATTTATAGTTGAGGAAGCTCAGATGCATCCAGGCCAGGTAATATATTCCAGGTCCTACTTCTGAGAAGTTGAGGTCTTACACTAAGTTTGCCAGACTTTTAAGGTCAAGTTTTCTTTTTCCCATGCTTCTTTCTCATTAGTTATTGGGATTTGAGTCAATATGATTTTACTTTCATTTTTTAAAAATATATTTTTTATAGATTTTAGAGAGAGGAAGGAAGAGGGAGAGAGAAACATCAATGATGAGAATCAATTGGCTGCCTCTTGCACGTCCCACACTGGGGATCCAGCCTGCAACCCAGGCATGTGCCCTGACCAGGAATCGAACCATGACCTCCTGGTTCATAGGTTGATGCTCAACCACTGAGCCACACCAGCTGGGCTACTTTCATCTTTAATGAATACTGGGGCCATGTGATGATCAAGTAAAGATTATTCTAAAATAGTATCCAGTTTCTTCAGAAAGATGACTTTGAAAATAATCTTTAATGTTGTTTAAACAAATGAGCTGAAGTGTAGATTTTTTTCAGAAATTAGGTTGAGGCATAAGAAAGCAGTATTAACCCCATCCTCATACTGGATCATAATAAGACTATATATGTGTTCTGGAGGATTTTGGTCAGAAAATCAGAGCCAGACAGGTCAACCTTTGTTTTCGCTTTGCCAGGTGAGGTGAGATGAGCCTTCAGGCTGAGACCACGCAGGGGAGCCACTCTGCGTGTGAGTTGCCTGCCCAGAATGTTTCCATGGCTCGGCTCTCCATGGGGTCACAGGGAGGGGGAAGAATCTGAAACACCGAGCTCTCTGCCATGGAGCTTTCAGTGTGGACAGAGTTGAGTATGACACTCCTGCTCTTCAGAGTAAGATCAGGCTGTAAATGGTGGAGGACCGGTTGTGACCTGGTCCTTTATTCCTGGACCTCAACCTTGTCCCCATTTACAGATTCATCATTCACAATGATTTGTCTATACAGGGGTGGGCAAAAGTAGGTTTACAATAGTTATACAAATAAATAATACAATAATTAATAAACAATAATACAAGAATAAACCCTGTGTTTCACGTACTCACAACTGTAGACCTACTTTTGCCCATGCCTGCATGTTCAAATAGCCCCCACTTCCTGCTTCAGTAATTTTTCATATTGCCTTTGTGACCCTAAATTTCTTTGAAGATCATGTGTTTGATAAATAAACAATAAATAATAATTTGAGAAATAAAATTATTTATAAACATCCTTAGTCAAGTTCAAAGTTTTAAAATCTCTCTCTTGAAGGGTATGGAAGCACTGTGTTAAGAATGCAGCTGGCCATTTATTACTGTTTTGCATTAGCTAATTGGAAAACACCTAAATTATAACTAGTCACCCCCACAGTTCAGGGTTGATTAAACAGCCCATGACACATTTTCCCTCATAGACTGTTTGAGGTGTAATTATAATGACGTGCCCATTGGATTGAGTTAATGAATTATTCCTACTTTTTTCTAGTGTTCCTCTCTGCAATTGTCCTAAACATACCCTACCATCTTGTATTTTTTTTCCCTTATGTTTCACAATGGATAGATATAACCAGGAAAGTTTAAGCAATTGTTTGCTTTGGTTCAGTTCTTTCAAAGGAATAGATAAATCATCACGCTACAACATGAGAGAGGAAATGACAGTTTTTATCTTTTATTCAGGTAGCCTATATTTACACGAGACCACAAAAAGTTCCTGACAGGATGTTATTGATTGCATTTACCCAGTTGGGGATTCAGATGAGTCTTCCTGCCACATCACAGGGCACGCTGTCCTTGCCAATCCTGCCTGAGAATCAAATCCCAAATCTTCCAGACTCTTCCAGGAGATTATGACTTTTTAAAATAGACATTTCAGGCCTCTTGACAGATTTTCCGTTGACTATTTTTTTTTCATTGACTATTCTTCTAACTCAGCTCCCTTCTCTCTGTGCCAATCACTAACAATATCCTCTCTTGTTGGTTTCCTTGAATAATAGCTCAGAGGAACTAGTAGTAAGTGAAGATAAAATATTCACTGTAGTAACTAAGGTTTACTGAGTACCAGGCCCGCTTATAAGTGATTTATATGTATTAGCTAATTTAATCCTTACAACTTCATAGGGAGGGATTGCTTTTATCTTCATTTATAGGTGAGTAAATTGAGACATACTGATTTGTGATTTACCTAAGCAGTGGTTCTCAACCTTCTGGCTCTTTAAATACAGTTCCTCATGTTGTGACCCAACCATAAAATTATTTTCATTGCTACTTCATAACTGTAATGTTGCTACTGTTATGAATCGTAATGTAAATATCTGATATGCAGAATGGTCTTAGGCGACCCCTGTGAAAGGGTCGTTCAACTGCCAAAGGGGTCGCAACCCACAGGTTGAGAACCGTTGACCTAAGGCACAGGCCTTTCTCTTTCCCTTCCTCCTTTTATCCCTCTCTCTCTTCATTCTTTTCCTTTCTCTCAACCTATTCTGCTCTCCTCATTCCTCGCCGCCACTCCCCTTCCTTCCTCTTCCCACCCCTTCCTTTTCCTTCTTCTTTCCTTCCTCCTCTTTCCCTTCCACTTACCCCTATCCCCCTTCTTTTCTTCTTTTCTTTTTTCCTTCCTTCCCTCCAAGTAAAAAATGTTAATTGATCACTTTATTGTTCTGAGCAATATTAAGGGCACTGGAGATGGCAGTGAACATGGCAGATGAAATCCATATTCTCATGAAACTTAACCACTATTCCATTCTGCCCCAAATTGTACATCTCCCTCAAGGAGCTTTCTCAGATTAATTCAACACAACTTCTAACTTCTAATCACCTGGTAATCTCAACCTACCTTCCATTTCAATAAAAAATATTCAAAGGGTCATATTTTAGCTAACATGACTGCTTCAAAACCTTTATGTGGCAATAGGTCATGTCTATCTTTAGCACCTTGGTGCATGGTCTTTCCTCCTGTGAGTTATCACATAATTCAGTGTAATTGCTAGACTATCTGTGTTGCAATGAGAGAGAGAGAGAGAGAGAGAGAGAGAGAGAGAGAGAGAGAGAGGAGAGAGAGAGAGAGAGAGATACCTGGGGCATGAGAGGACCCACTTCAAACAGAAATTTTATTGTATTTTATTTTACTTGATGAAAACATTAAGGAAATTTAATTTTCAACAGATGTGGTAATGAAGCTGAGTTAGGATTTCCTGAACGACATTTGCAATTTGGGAGTGGAGCATTTAATCCCCAAAGCCATGGGTCATGCTAGCTTTGGACATCAATCTGAGCTTTATTAAAACATTCACCTCTAGGGAAAATTTCTAGGTATTTTAATTGTCATCAGTTAAGCTCACTCTACCCTCTCCAACTTATTCATTTCTCCTCATGTTATATTCTCCTTATGTCAGGTGGCATAGGGAAAGCCATAGTTTTTATATGTTTAAAAATATAAGTTAGAGAAAGTACAATTGTGGATGCACTAGTAGAGGTTTAGTGGGATATATTTACTAGTATATGGTTTCAGTCATTTCCATGTTATGGCTGGTTATCCTGGTATACACATGTCTTTCAGAGAAATTTCTATTGCCCTGCCAACTGACCTGACATCATAATACAGAGAGGTTTTTTTTCTTTTCCTTTTTTAAAATATATTTTTATTGATTTTGGAGAGAGAGGAGGGAGAGGGAGAAAGAAATAAAATATCAACGAGAGAGAAACATTAATTGGCTGCCTCCTGCGCACCCCCAGCTGGCCCACAACCCAGGCATGTGCCCTTCCTGGGAATCAAACCATGACCTCCTGGTTCATGGGTTGATGCTCAACCACTGAACCACACTGGCTGGATGGTTCTGCCTTGCTATTAATGTGTCTGATGGTCCCCAGCACTGGAAGCATGTGATTGAAGAGGAGAAACACAATTTGAAATATACAGAGTTGAAAGCCAGTCCCTGGATAATTTTTCTAAACCTTACAGCTCATACATGGCAGAAATTTGATAGAGATTTTCCCAAAGTTGACAATAATCCTAAATATGCATGTGAATGTTTATTACCATCAATAATAAAAACAAAGATTTACCCATTATGTTAGAAGACATTTATATTTCTGTTCTCTCTATTTAAACAATATAAAGTCATAGCAAGGGTAATAAAAGAGTATGCAGCCAAAAAAAGTAAGAATAAATATTATATAGGTCTGTCAGGCAGTTATTTAATAAAAACATATTAATGTTTTTGGATTTTATGATGCTTATGGTATTTATCAGCTTTTAAAATTTTCAGTTTGTTTTAAGTTATTTTCTAATTCTCAATAAATACTTACTTTGGATCCTAACTTTATTTGTAATTTGTGTTCTTTAAGAAGATCTCCACTATTATATAAATTTCTGTTCTTTAAAAGCCTGAATCTACCATATTCAAGAATATTGATGTAATATAAAGCAATTTTGTGTGTGTGTGTGTGTGTGTGTGTGAGAGAGAGAGAGAGAGAGAGAGAGAGAGAGAGAGAGAGAAACTCATTCATTCTGGATCTTCCTGAACCAGTCAGTCATTAAGATTTTTCACTGTCACATATAAGAGAAAACTAAAATCTGAAGACAGTTTCCCTCATCTGTTTATTGTTTAAAATGTTTGATGTCACTGCATTATAAGCATTAAAATGATTTCTCCCTCTTTGTATTAGTCAGGAAAAATCATTAGTGCTATAACAAAGAGCCCCACTATGTCAGCAGCTTTCATATTAAAGGTTTATTTTCCATACATGTCATGGGCCATTGCTGCTCCATGCAATCATTCAGAGACCCTCACTCCTTCCATCTAGTCTTCTCCACTGGTTCCTTTGCACCTGGATAGCCAATGGTATAAGAAAAAGGACATGGTGGATGGGTTGTGAGAGTGATCAAAGAGACTAGGTCTGAAAGTGGTATGCACCACATTTGCCCATAGTCCACTTGCTATAACTCCATTTGCTTCACCCAAAGAGGCTGAGAAGTTTCTGTGTCTCCTCTTTGCTAAAAGAAAAAACAAGTGAGTAGCAGCATTCTCAGCTGTAGGCTTCAACAGATAAGTAGAAAAAGACAAAATTGTTTTTGTAGGTGGAAGTGGTCTCACAGGGGAATTGTCACAGCTCCCAAATCTACATGCATTTAATTGGGAATGCCACTGTGTTTTGGTGAAAAGAAAATGGGATTTGAAATCAGAATACCTGGATTTGCATTTATCTTAGCTCATCATTTATTAGCTACTAGAGGCCCAATGCATGAAATTTGTGCAAGGGGCTAGGCCCTTGCAGCCCCGCCTGCCTTGGCTGGCCCTCGCAGCCCAGGCTTTGTCAGGAAGGTCATCCAGAAGGTCGTCCGGACGGTTGTTCTGCTGTTTGGTCTAATTAGCATATCAGCTCTTTATTATATAGGATGTGACCTTAGGTGAGACACAATACGATAATATATGCCTCACCCTACTGTATAGGTTGTTTTCAGGGCCAAACAGGAGAAAGACAGCAATTCTTGTAAGTAAGTCTGCCATTACAGTATACCTCTACAGCAGCAAAGTATAAATGGGAGCAGGAAGATCTAGGCAGAGAAAGTCTAATGCAGCACCCCAGATTCTGCAGCCCCAAAAGATGCCAGGGATGAGTGTGTAAGAGTGGCCTTTTGTGTTTACTATTTTCTTAATACATAAAATTTGTAACTGCTACAACTATGAATCATTGCAGTCTAATTTTCCTTTCTTGTGTATCTAGATGTCAAAGAATTCAATAGTCTCCGGAGTCATCTGATGACCTTCAAGGACCCATCAACCTCAGAACAGAACAGGATGCAGGTATTTCGACCAAAGTTACCATAGTGATCGGTCCCAAGGATAAAGAACAAATTCCACTGGAAGTCAGTGATGGGCAGAGTTGACATCACCTGGTATTAACTAGCAAGGCTCTCTCAGTTGTGTCCACTGGTGTCTGTTCTGATTGGTTGGTGCCTATACCCTATTGCTTTTTAAATATTTTGAGTATTAAACTTATTGATAACTTCAAAGCTCCATTCTCTAACTTGGATCACCCCATAGAGATAAGGAAAAAAGAAATGGAAGAAAGCATCCTGAAGTGATAGGTGATTCCCTCCCAAGGAGACTAGACTGAACCACTGATTAAAGTTTGGTCATGCTTAAGCTTTCCACTATCAACTTGTAAACCAATTTAAGTTCATTTACAGTGACTAAACGAGAGCTCTAGTTTTTTAACATGTAAAATTCATAAATGCTACAAGTATGAATCACTACATTCCAGCTTTTGCTTCTCACATCTAGATGTCAAATGTACTCTAAAGCCATCAGGCATTAGCTTGGCGGGGCGGGTTGGGGGAGGAGGGGCATCTAAGGGGAAACGTGTCCTTCTGCAATTTTAGGGAGTGGGAAGAAGGGTTTAGTCATGGCGTATTACCACAGTGGAGTTGGACTTACAACCTGACATAGTGGAAGTTTACCTTTCTTGTTTGTAGGGATTTAGAAAATCTGTTAAGCAAACCCCACAATATATAAGAAGCTGAACAATATGTTTCTTTAACATGGGTTAAAATCAGGAGACCTTAATTTCAAATCAGAAAAACAGCAACTGGAGAAAAAGTAAAAACCAACACAAAAATACTTGGAAGGAAACAGACTGATGTTCATAGCTTATCACAGAGTTAATCAAAGGGGCTTAAATGTTTTCCAGGGCAGGGAGTTATTAGCATGTCTGGGAGTGAATTTTTTAAAGTTTTAAGAAATGTTTTGAGTTTATATTTGAAAGCAGATAAATTCAGAGGGATTTCAGGTATAGCCTTTATTAAAAATGTTTTAATTTGCCTAGATAGATTAGGATGGTGTCATTGGATGTCTTTGGTTAAGACCCCAAAGACATGGGCGATCCATCCATGATATGTTCAGCAGATCAAGAATGAGTGGCACATCAGAAAGCAGTGTGAACATTGTTAGACATTGGAATGGGCGGTTGAACAGAGTGAAGGAATCTCTTCTCAGGAGGTTATGAAAAGAAGGAAATATTTTCATTGGTCTAGAATTTTAGACGACTTCAAGGTGAGAGGGAGAGAAGAAGAAGGTGAAGCAACTGGGTCAGATGTGGTGAGCATCTTGGGTCAATGCTAAACTAGATTGTCTCTAAACATGAATTACCTTTATTTGAAATTTGAAATAATTATAGAATCTTCACTTTAAATAATGGATAACAAAAATAGGTAAATATGACCGACATTGGTCTTAACATTTATTTTGATTTTAAGAGTCAATATATTTTTTCAAAAGTTCTGTTGGATTGCTACAAAGTATCATTAAGCGACTAATGATGACATTTATCACAGTCTGGAAAGTGTTAGAGGATTTGTGCACTGAAAAGGGCTTGTGAAAGTTATTGTTCACTCGGTATCTCTAGGTTTCAGTGTGGCGGTTTTAAAGTCACGTGGAATCAGGGCCACCTCTAGGCGGTACAGGGCCTTGGGGAAGTATTTGTTTGCAGGGCCTCTCTCGGTATAAATGACTTGGTTAAAAATCATAAAATCCATGGACCCATGTGAGGTATAGTCATTTATCAATGAAGATTTACAATAATGGGTAAAGGAGTGATACTTACATATTTGTTCATTGTCCAGTCAGGGCATATGAAGATTCTATGTGGTGTCTAGTAGCCATTTCTTCCTGTTTAGGTTTAGGAACCAGCTCTCTGTTTTCTTTTTGGTCAAATGCACCCTTCCTGGCTAACTTTGTCTCTCCCACCATGGGAAAAAGTTGAGAAATATGTTATTATTTACAACGCTGTAGCTCTCTAATAACCAGTTATTCAGTCCTGGTCATGTCATTACTCATAGCACTTCATCCTGCATCTTGCTTATGAATATTGGCCTCCATTGACTCTTAGGATTGTTACTGTGCTTCTTTGCTAATGAACCTAAACACAAGTTTTACCCAGGGTATGCAAAAAAAAGGGAACAATAGTTCATTTTTGTTCATGTTAAAGTTAATGTGCAATTTCATAGTATAATGTAGAATTATACTTTTTTCAACCATGTGTTCTCTTGAATGCTTTAGGCTGTAATGACTGCATTTCTAGTGATCTGTTTCAGTGTTGATGATGGGAGAGGGTTCTTTGGGCCCGGTAAGAAGGGTGGTCCCATTCCCACAAAAAGACCTGGGAAGATGCAGTGTCACTACATTGATCAGAGATGAGGGGACATCTATTGCAAAGGTCTATGGCCATTTGCTTTGCGGAGTAACAGTTTTCAAAAACCTTGGAGGAGATAAGTGAGATCACTCCCAAGGACTGTCTGGCATGTGGCAAGGAGCATGTGCGAATGAGATGGTTACTCTGGAGCCAGCAATGAGGGAAGGGATCACACAGGGTGACTAAAGGCAGCCCTGCAGTGGGAGCACTGACCACCTCACAAATGCCAGGTTCAAGCCTAAAAGGGGACAGTGAACCCATAGCCCTGAATGATCTTATGTCCAACATGAATGAGTCACCCCAAATCAGTATGCCAGCACCACTCTGGCAGCTCAATCTTATGTGAAGAAACACCATGCTGGCTAGTGGCAGTGACCCATTTGCCAGGTCAACCTCCTGGACAGGGTTCAGTCACAGACCCCAGACAACCACGAGGCATGAGGTCAGAAGTTTCTTGGGCAACTGGTCAATCCCACCCTGAGGCAGAGGGTTGTAGAGTTCCCTGAAAAGGATAAGTGGGAGCCAGGGCCCATGCAAGTCCTGGGCTGGGATGGAGGTGCCTGAGCGGGATGACACTGTTAACCATGGTTGATCCCAGGCACCTGAGGAAGGCTTAGAACGATTTGTTCAAGACCTCCGAAGCACAGGTACCCTCAGGTGTGGGTGGGGCTGGCCTGCTTGCATGGATCTAAGCGTGGTACTGTGTAGAGTGTTGTATTATAGATCTGGGAGCATTGGAGGGTTCATATGTATATAGAAGTTCATACTATTGATTTAGAGCTGAAGATACTTTAGCCCTTCACTTTGCAATGATCTGTCAGTGAAATGGTGTAATTTCCCGAAAGACAGCAGCTATATTTGTTAGGGAAACAGGTACATTTGTGTGTGTGTATTCCCCTAATGCACACACATGAGCACACAAACATATTTATATATGAATGCATGTAAAATAATATATGCATATAATTTATTTTACATATTTTCTAAACATGTATAAACACACACACATATATATTTCACAAATCTTCCATTTGGTAGAAGAATTTGGCTTCATTTGTTTTACTTAAGTTGTTTCATTCATGTAACCTATTTATTACAAAGCAATCATTTTTATGTTTTTGATTCAATAAGTCATATCAATATGACAACACTAATATGACATTAATATTCATCTCTTAAGGAAGCTGGATAGGGAGACTCATATTGAATACTGTTGTTTTTTGTCCTACAACTGTATTTTCTTTATGACTGGTACTTTCTGTAATTTGTGTAACTTGGAAGATTTCTTATTAATTTTATCATGCTTGTGTAGTCTGACTTTTTTTTCAGTATATAGTACTTCTTGTTATATTTTCAAGGGAATACTTTATAAAGAGAAATTATTCAGCAAATAAAGGAAATGAAAACCCCAATGAATATTGTGTAAGAACAGAATTGTATCTTTACCCATGAAATATTCTTTCCTATAAACAAAATGAGGAACCAGACTAGAAAGTATTAAGTATGCTTAAATACGCTGATGTCTTGAAAATTTTAACTATAATAAAAACACACACCGCTGTGTGTGCATTTAAGTATGACTTTCTCATTCTCTACATTCACTGGAATTTTGAGAAGTGGTACCAACGAGTATATATTTTGAACTTTGTGATCTCTGAACTCAGTGACAATGTAAGAGGCACTTGGAAGTGTCTTGTAGGTGTGGTACCCATAACTCAAGTATGAAGAGGGAGAGAATACATGGTCAGAATGGGCTTCATGATGAGCCGGTGGTGAATATGGACTGGAGGTCTGGACAGTGGTTTGGAAAGTGAAGTAGTGGATGTGGTAAGGTGCTTCCCAGATGCCCTTCAGGAGGAGACACACATTGCTCAGGTGCACAGAGGGTTGGTTGCTGACAATTCTCAACTGAGTCCCTCTCTAAGAATTTCCCTTTGCCAAAGGTTATGATCCCTCCCTGGGGGGAAAGGCGGGGGAGACCCACCTCCAATGACTGGTCAATGTGGGGTAGAGTGCATAGCCCCTGGACACAATTTATGACCTCCCTGTGGAGCCTCCTCAGCTCCAGAGTTTCACATGGAATCTGCTGAGGCCTCAGTTTTGGATGCATCGTGGTTCAACTTTTTTCTTTGTCCAACCCTTCATCCCTCTCTCCCTCTCAGGTCTTCCTGAGAGCTCCCCTATAATCCTCCTGCACCAAATCTTAGCATCTCAGTATCTGTTTCCAGGATGCCTGACTTAGGACAGCGTCAGGCTTTCCAGGCAGAGAGTGACTTTGGAATATGAGACGTCCTGTTTGGCTAGGGGTTTGGATTGAATGTAGAGGCAAAGTGAGGCAGAAGATTGGAAAGGATTCACTTATGGTAGACAAAGGGGCAGGGTTGGGGGAGGGGGAAGATCAACAGTTTTGAGCATGGAGCAGGCATATGGCCAGTTTAGGTCAAATTATCAAAAAATTTTTGGGTGTATCTTATTATAATAAGAAATATAATGGAAAGAAGTTGGTATAGGATATCCTGTCTTTTTTTTTAGATGCAAATGCCATCATGAGTGGGCCTTGTCTTTTGGATTTTTTTTTTCAAGAAATAGGAATAGATTTGAGAAGATTGTCCACATAATCAGTCTCCACATGCATTTACAAAATAGCTGGTCGGGAATAAAGCCATCACCTCTTCCCTTTACAGTATTTGTGAAAAACCTACCGTGTACCAGGGATTATGTATGTTATCTCTGAGCCTCACAACAATCCTGTAAGGTAATATTAATGCCCCAATTTTAGGGGTGGGGAAACTGAGGCTTGGGTAGGATAAGGGACTTGCCTAGTGAGTCAGGGCCAGTGATGGGGTCCAAGTCCAGATTTCTTTAACTTGGAAGCTCCTGCTGTCCAAGTCAGATGAGCTGGTCCCATGGAGCCCATGACCTGGGCCTCGTGCTCTTGAGCTCTGACTCACCAGGCCTCAAGTGGTGACTGAGACATGTGCTTATTAACCCTCGCAAGTCATCTGGTCAAGTAACTGAAGCAGTGTTCAATGGCTTAGTAGTTAACCTGAGCAACGATTCCTTCTTCAATAACAGGAATCATCATAGGAAGCACTTCTATTTTTATAATTTGCAAAACCCTGTGTATGTGTCATGTTTGAGCTTCACAACAGAGCTGTGTGGTGAGTAGAGCAGAGCATTGTCCCCATTCTACAGACGAAGGGATTAGGCTCAAGGAGTTTCATGCACTCACATTCACTTGGCTCAAAAAAGGTAGGACCAGGCCTTGAATTCAGGTGTTCCCTTTCGTGCTCCACGATGCCTCTCTGAAGCACTCGCTTAAGCATCTACGATTATACAATACTTCTTGTTATATTTTCCAGAGAATACTTTATAAGGAGAATGTACCTTCTTAGTTTCTTTGACCTTGGTTGAACTAAAATGCTCTGTTAATGCACTGAGATTGTCTGTGAAAGATTCATCAGCCAACAAATAAAAATGCCACTCTCAAAAGATTTTAAAAATGAACTTCAATTCTACTGTTACTTGCTGGGTAGTCACCAGTATCCTGGCACCTTGTATTGAACTCTAAGCATCTCTAATTATCATTCAGTTCTGGTGGGTGTTTTCTACTTCTATCAAAACCTGATCTGCTCCCCGCATGTCATCTGGGGGGGCCCTTTTTCTAAATTCTGTAGGATTGCCATTGAAAGTTGGTCGCTGTGTTTTACCAGCAAAAGATTCCTGAGTTATTGAAACAAGCACCTTCTCCATGCTTGAGTTTTCTGTATCATTGTTTACCTGATACTTTTTACTTTCATAAGTTTTAAGGATTTTCTTTCATTTTTTTTCTACCTTTCTGATATTATCTTATCCAAACAACAATGATTTCTAAGCACTGTAGTGTGTGTTGGGTTCCTGGCTTGGTAATATGCCTGGTATTTGTCAGCACTCCTGTCCTGCAGGAGAAAAGAATAAAGCTGGCGACTATATAACGGGGAGAAGTGGATTATGCTGCGAGTAGCCTACATGGGGCTGAAGAGAAGTGTAGAAAGAGAGGGGCGGGGTGGGGAGGGGCAGAAAGGGCCTTCGTGAGAAAATGTACCCTTGGGCATTGGGGCTTCTCTGTTGAGAGAAACTTCCCCCTTTTTTTTGTAACTACATGAAAGTGAATTGTGTGTGAAGGAAAAATGACCTCACACATTACTCTGCTTTCCATGAAGTAACATAATCATGGTGGAAAATTAATAAGGAAAACATTTTGATTTCTCTATTTCCCTAGCCATATGATTTTCAAGATTACTCAACACTTGCACTGTCCCTGCTAACTGTCTGTCCTCATTTGTATTTCTCAACCACTTTATTTAGCAGCTTGCTAAATATAATGTCCCCCACCCCGCATCCTTTTTTAAACAGATGAAGGATGACACAGGAAGTAGTGATACTTTCCCTGCATTCAGAGGGAAGAACTCAGACCAACTCTTTTCCTCTCTTTGTCCTAGAGTACGAACAGTAGATGAGCCAGCCCCCCAGGGTGAAGAGTTTATTGGAGGTAACAATTCAGGCATGTAGCACAGGGTGGGTAAACCACAGCTAGGGGTCAGATCTGGCCTGCTGCCTTTTTTTCTTATGGCCCTTGAGCTAAGAATGGTTATTAGCATTTTGTAAGATTTTTTTTTCCATATGCATTTTTTAAAAATTTTATTTTATTCTATTGTTGACAGTATTGCAGAGGTCCCCAATCCCCACCCTCTTTATCCCCTTCCTCCCAGCCCCTGTCCCACCCCAGGCCTTTATCACACTATTGTCAAAACGAAAAGGAGAATAACATTTCAGGACACATGAAAGTTACATGAAATTCAACTTTCGTGCCCATAAATACAGTTGTATTGAATCACAGCCACACTTGTTTGTTTATATATTATCTTTGGCTGCTGTCACGCTACAATGGAAGAGTTGAGTGGTTGCAATAGAAACTCAAAAAGCCTAAAATAGTTTATAATTTGTAAAGTAGACGGCCTGAAAAGCCTAAAATATTTACTGTAGGGCCCTTTACAGAAAAAACTTGCTGACCCTTGATATAGAAGATTCTGGGAAATGAGGCATGGAATAAGTGTTAATTTTTTGGTGCATGCCTAGAGGCCGGTCAGCCACGGGAGGAAGAAAGGGGTGGGGCAGTGGATGAAGCTACAGGAAGATTCTAATTTTTCTCAGAGTGGATCTTATATGAATTCCTAAGTACATAAAAGGACTATTTATTTACTTATTTATTTATTTAAATTGGTTCTGAGTTCTTCAATTATGGGAAAGGAAAATGACACAGAGAAGTTTAGTGATTTTCTGAAAGCCACACAGCTGGTCAGTGGTCTGCATGCAACGGAAGCCCAGTTCTTCTCTTTCAAGCACACCATGTATTTGCAAGCTGGGGGAGCCAGCGAGAAGCCATATTGACTGGCTTACTGCCAGGGGAACCAAGAAACATGGCTTCTCTCCTTTCCTTCTGTACTGAAAACAAAGAGAGGGCGTATTCTGGGTTTGTGCCACCAGGGCGTCCCCTAGCACTCCCTAATGTGCCACTCTCTGTTTTTAGCATGCTCTGCCTGGTAGTGCTAACGGCCCATCGTCACTTCTTATTTCATAAACTGGATATAAGTCCTTTGAACAGGGTTTTCAGATATAGCAGGTTAAAATACAAGCTGCACAGTTCAATTTTAATTTTAGATAAACAAAAACATTTTTTAGGGTATATGTGTTCTGTGCAATATTTGAATTTATTTACCTGAGATATGTTTAAAAAGTTATATTAAAAATTATTTGTTACTTATCTGAAATTCAAATTTCACTGGGTCTCTTGCATTTTTTCCTGATTATCCTTCTTCTGAGGGGAGGGGCCAGGGACTTTATTTAGTCTTTATTTATCTACCTTCCTCCTACGGCACCATCATTCCCACAGTCCCACAGCACTTAACACACTGCCTTTCAAAGATATTTATGTCCTGTACTGAAATTTAATGAAAGCCAACCGCTGTCAGGTTAAGCACTAGCTTCCGCCAAGCTGAGGAGACAGACATGTAAATAGATTCATTTCACCATATTCTGATACTTGCTCTAACAGCAGGATAAGCCAAGAGTTGTGGGGATCTCAGGGAGGGAGTCCCTCAGACTTCAGGATATAAATTTGAAAGGTTTCCCAGAGGTTGTAATTCCCAAAGTGTGTTTTGAAGTAAGGGTAGGAGTTTACCAGCCCAGGGCTGGGAGGGAAGATCAGGGAGAGAAAGTGGCATGTGCCAAGTCATCTATATATATAAAAGTCTAAGCGACCCTTACAACTGAACGACCGGAATGATCGGAACAACTGGAACAACCGGTTGACCAGTCACTATGATGTGCACTGACCACCAAGGGCAGACGGCTCAATGCAGGAGCTGCTCTCTGGTGGTCAGTGCGCTCCCACAGCCAACCTCCCACGGCCTCTCCCCCCCCACCAGCCAACCTCCCCTTGATCCCGCAGTCCCTTCCCCCTGGCCTGCCAACCTTCTGCAGCACCCCCCTGCCAGCCGGCCAACCTCCTGGGGTCCTGCCCCACAGCTGGGCAGCCCTCTGATAGGCCTGGATCGCTGGCCAGGTTGAGGGACCCCACCTGTGCATGAATTCGTCTACCAGGCCTCTAGTAACTAAAGAAAAGGAAATAGCATGCCTAGGAATGATGAGATGAGCTAGGTGACTGGTGCGCTGTATCTAGGATATAGTAGGAACTTGATAAAAAGTGACTCAAAAATAGTCTCCCATATTAAATTCAGCAGCTCCATAGAAGTGGCCCTGGAATTAAGGCTCCCCATGATCCTTGCTCTCAATACTGTGATTCTAAGTGCCAATTTTGGGCCACTAGCCTAGTAGTATTTACAAACAAGTACATGTTCTTGGTAAGCTATTTGCTTTGGGTTAGTCCCATGATATAATTGCCATGTCCTTTGCCAAGGTATAAAAGAAATCCCATAGTGAAGTCCAACATTCCAGTTACTGTACTTGAATGGGTAATGGGGAGAAATCCATAGCCTACCTGGGCCTGATGTTGGGCATTTCTGTTACCTTGAGCCTCTAATTGGCCATAAGTGACTGTGATGTAAAGAAAACTGTTGAGAGTCAACCTTATCTCCATTAATATTAACTTCCTGCAATGCTATCCTTAGTTTTCCCCCAAATAACATAACAGATCATATGCAAGGTATCTTCTGTGTATCTCCCTTCTCTACTCTTCTCCTTGCTGGGCAGCCCAGGAGGCTGCACTGTGTGGATGTCTCAATGGTGAGTGAGGTGGCTCTCTCCCTACTGAATCACTTTAAGTGCCCTGTGTCCTCAGCTTCCATCAGGTGCCTTTTCCATACAGCTGCTCTCTCTGGTCCCAGTAAGTGCTCCCTTCTCTTGTTCCTCTCCTACAGGTTTTAGGTGGTAATGGCCCCTCACTCCTGCTTACTATGGGGTAGGCACTCTTCCTGGTTGGTTTTCCTAAGCACTGTCTATACCCTGATAGTTGCCACTTTATTAACTCTCCTCACTTACTCAGTTGAGTGTGCCATTTGTTTCTTGATGGGGCCCTTATTGATACAGATGGAACAAGTATTACAACCATCATTTATTTGCTTATTATTCACTAGAGGCCTGGTGCATGAAAATTCATGCACTGGAGGAGGGTCCCTCAGCCCGGCCTGCCCCCTCTCACAGTCCGGGAGCCCTCAGGAGAGCGAGGTGACCTGGCAATCAGGGGAAGGCGACCTCTGCTGCTGCCACTGCCGGCAGCGCAAGCCTTGGCTGGCCTTGGTTACCTGAGTCTCAGGCGGCCCTGAACGGCTGGGCAGCTGACATCTGAGGCTTGCCTGTGCCTCGGACCCACCTTGGGCAGCTGGGCAACCGACATCCGAGGCTTGCCTGCACCTCGGGCTGGCACTGGGCGGCTGGGGGGGCTGAGGGAATTGGGGGACACCAGAGTCAGGCCTTGCCACGCACCTGCCACCCCAGCAGGGCTGAGGGGGCTGGGCGCCACCATCTTGTGGCTGTGGGCACCGCCATCTTTGAGGGTGGGGCAGTCAATTAGTATATTCCCTTCTTATTGGCTGTGGGTGCCGCCATCTTTGCAACAGTGTGAGGGTCAATTAGCATATTCCCTCTTTATTAGATAGGTTAGTCATAATACTAAAGAAGAAAAAAGGTTAATTCAAGGACATCTCATACTTCACTTTATCATACATTTGAACAGATGACAATTTATTATATAAGGAAATATGATGGTTTTGAAAATAAATAGTATTTCAACTTAGTTAATATCTCTAGGGATGATGGGGAGG
>NW_005357311.1:5647873-5690003 GCF_000412655.1 Myotis brandtii | reverse complement strand
TAATACTTTAAACAATAAAATAAAATTTTAAAAAATATATCTCTTGGGAGTCACAGTTGTTAAAAAATCAAAACCAAGTGAATTATGTAGTAGATATGCTATTTCTTTTGCAGATGTAGATATAATGGTAAAGAACATGAGCTGTGATGTCACAAAGATCTAGTTTTGAATATGAGCACTTTTAATTACTACATTGTGGTTATGGGACAAATTATTTTACCTCTCTTGGCCTATTTATAATATGAGAATGATAATTATTTACAGGGTGGTTGTGAAGATTAAATGAGATATTGGGTCACAGGCCTTACTAGATATTTTCCAAAAAAGAAATACAAATGGTCAATAGATACATAAAAAGGTGCTTAGCATCACTAATCATCAGGGAAATTCAAATCAAAGCCATGATAGATATCACTTTACACTTGTTAGGATGACTTATAAAAAAGACAAGAGATACCCTAACCCAGTGGTCGGCAAACTCGTTAGTCAACAGAGCCAAATATCAACAGTACGATTGAAATTTCTTTGAGAGCCAAATTTTTTAAACTTAAACTATATAGGAAGGTACATTGTTATTAACTTAATTAGGGTACTCCTAAGGCTTAGGAAGAGCCACACTCAAGGGGCCAAAGAGCTGCATGTGGCTCGCGGGCCGCAGTTTGCCGACCACGGCCCTAACTGGTTTGGCTCAGTGGATAGAGCGTCAGCCTGCGGACTCAAGGGTCCCAGGTTTGATTCCAGTCAAGGGCATGTACCTTAGTTGCGGGTACATCCCCAGTAGGGAGTGTGCAGGAGGCAGCTGATCGATGTTTCTCTCTCATCGATGTTTCTAACTCTCTATCCCTCTCCCTTCCTCTCTGTAAAAAATCAATAAAATATATTTTTTAAAAAAGACAAGAGATGACAAATGTTGATGAGGAAATGAAGAAAAGGGAACTCTTGTGCACTGTTGGTAGGAATGTAAATTGGTACAGCCTGCTATGGAAAACAGTACAGAGATTCCACAAAAAAATTAAAAATACAACTACCATATTATCAAGCAATCTCACTCCTGGGCATATACCCAGAGAAAATCAAATTAGGATCTTGAAGAGACTTATTTGCCCTCCCATATTTATTGCAGTACTATCTATGTAGCCAAGATATGGAAATAACTTCTGTCAATAGATGAATGGATAAAGAAAATGTACTATCACACACACACACACACACACACACACACAGGAATATTATTCAACCATAAAAAAGAAAAGGATACTGCCATTTTCAACAACATGGATAAATCTGGAGGGCATTACATTAAGTGAAATAAGCCAAAGAAAGACAGATATTGTATGATATCACTTATAAGTGGAATCTAAAACAACAACAATAACAACAAAAAGCCAAGTCTCATAGAAACAGAGAGAATAGTGGTTGCCAGGGACTGGGGAGGGCAAAACAGGGAGATGTAAGTCAAAGGCTAAAATTTTCAGTTATAAGAATAATCAATTCTGAGAATCTAGTATATAGAATGCTGACTTTTCATTAATAATACCATATTGTATACTTGAAATTCCCTGAGAGTAGACACCATACACACACAAAAAAGAAAGAAAAAAAAACATTAAACAAGATAATGTTATAAAGCACTTAGCTTGTTGCATGGTACATAATAGAATTATTGAAATGCCTAAGTGATGCTTACAGACATATCATTTTCATTGTGTCCGACCTTGGGATCTAGAGCACCACCTTCCAAAAGACCTTTCTGCAGCAATGGAACCGATCTATATTTGTGCTTTCCAACATGTGCCTATTGAATACTTGAAATGTGGCTAGTGTGACTGAGAAGCTGAATTTTTATTTAATTCTAATTAAATTTAAATGGCCACATATGGCTCATGGCTATCATATTGGGCTGTGTAGATCTAGAGCAGTGGTTCTCAACCTTGGCTGCACATTAGAATCACCTGGGAATCTTTTTAAAATCCTGATTTCTGGGCCTCATCCTCTGGAAATTCTGTTTCTTTGTTATGGAGGATGAGGCCCAGAAATCAGGATTTTAAAAAGATTCCCAGGTAATTCTAATGTGCAGCCAAGGTTGAGAACCACTGTTCTAGAGAGTAAACATAAATATAACAAGTCGTTTTGTAAGATCATCAATACCATTGGGACCTGTGAACATAAAGCCATCAGTAGAATAATCAGAAGTATCAATGGTTCATACTCCCCAAAACTGACACGATATGGTATATGCTATAATCATAAAAAAATGTTATTTTGTCCAGGAGAAAGCAGGTAAATTGAAGTTATACACAAACACATAAACATACACACCATTAAAGGAAATATTTTGGATTCATTTGTTTTAAACCAGATGAAAAGGATAATTATCTCAATTCTTCCTTTTGCTTTGGTTCGTTAGCTATTACTCTGAGGACCTTGCACTTGTGGAGGAGTCAGGGTGGGCATTACTCATCAACATAGCAATTACTGCTGCTGGGCCCAGTGGGATCCCCATCCTCAGCTCAACCCTGCAACTCATTGATTGGTGTGAGATAAAGCCCAAGTCCCACTCTGGATTTAGACACATTCTTCTAAGGGAGTACTTGGGTAATCTGGAAAGAAAAATATCAAGGTATCTAATAAAATGAAATATATTTAGAGTTACAGAATTTTAGAGCTATTGAAGACTTAAAGAGATGTCTTAATTTTCTTGGACTTGAGTTACTTGAATATACATAGATGTACCTTATCTACAATATGTCTGCTGATTATCTTTCTAGATCCAGTGTCCACACTTCTTTACCCAGTTCTGTGCCCTGGGAGGCTGACCTGTGGCCTTGCCCTGGGCTTCTTGTAGGAATTGGCCAGTTGGAGGCACCAGCAGGAGATTTGGCTACCAGATAGGAATGAAATTGGGGTATTTCTTCCGCTGAATGGCTTCCTGTGGGGACAATGTGGGAATACTGTGAGGTCACATCTGCCTCCTGTTAGGGACCCTCTCCTCACAATTCTCTCTCTCCTTAGGAACAGCTCCTCTCCATTTCCTGTCAGGTCGAGGGGTAGTAAGGGGAGTATGGCTGCTGCTAGCCCAGATGCTGCACTGGTTCTTGTTTCCCCAAACCCTGGCCACTTCTCTGAAAAGAGTCTCTTTATCATAAGCTCTCCTCCTATTACACAATTTGAGTGTCATTCTTTTCTGCTGGGACTTCGTCTGATAGAGCTATGAAATAGTATCTGGATGCCCTCGCTCTGGGCCTTTCTTCTAAGAGGCAGTTGCTTACAGGGATAATTTAGGACATTGCTTTTTAAAGCAGTTGTTTAATCTCCCTGCCTTACCAGACACCAACTCAGACCCCTCTGGGGTGAGTCATTCTATTTGTGTGGGTGGAGTTAGTTAAACTCCCCAAAGTTTAAGATTGTCTTGATAATGGTGACGGAGAATTTTCTCAAAAGTCCAAGTGCACAGCCCCAGATAAAATAAACAACCAAAAAAATTTTAAAAGCCCTGTGCATTTAGATGCCTTGGGCAGTGACCCACAGCTCAGCCCCTCCTTTCTGGGCAGGATGTGGTCAGAGTACCATACACGGCTAAGAAATTTCCCTTTTGGGCCTCTTCATCCTGTAGTTTGGTGTGGATGAAATCAATCCCAATACCTAGAAATTGACAGAATTTGTAAAAATGTTTTGGAAGAATCAGGATGCACATTATTTTTCTTCTCTAAAAATGATAAAAAAATGGCTCTTGGTGCAGGACTCCCTGTATTTGGGCATAGGCAGAAGACTGGCTTTCTATGGCAGCAGCAATGGCAAGTCACCTGGACACTTGCCTGTCAGTATAATGCCTGTAAGAGTGCCAAATGCCTCTCCTCCCCCAGACCCTGACATACCTTTGTTCCTAGAAGTTCCGTCACAATTCCAGAAATTCCCATTATTAGCATGATACCTTAAGGGTATTACAGAGTGGTCCGTTTTACTGGGCTAAGGCATCACTTGTGGGCAAAGGACATTACATGTCAGCTGGTTGACATCTTGGCAGGGTTAACCTATTACCACCTAGTTTCATGTGCAGGGAGAATGGAAAAATGGGAGTCCTGCTTGGGAAGGAGCTAAGCAAAGGTGTGAAGCTTCCGGAATCACTTGGTAACGCCAGGCCTGTTAGGGGCAGCACCATTGTAATGGTGACTACAGAAAGCACTGGATGCCTGAGTGTGTCTGGGTGTGATTAAGATGAACTCTGTCAAAACATGACAATACAGGCTATGTAGAGCGTTCGGGTCAAAGCTTAATCAATATATTTCTCTGCCTGTTCCATTCATAATGCGGCTGAAAGTGATCCCAGATGGTAGTCACAGGCTACCTAAGGGTGTGTCTGATCTTGAAGAACAAAACCATTATGATAAACCAGGAGCCAGACTGGCAATCATCTGTCAGGCTGACTCTGATTAATTGTTAGTGACCGAGGGAAGTGTGTTGATAAGGAATGTGAGGCAGCGTCTAGTCTCGGTGAATAAGAATGACATTGTAGATTAGCAGTGGCTCATGGGATTAGATTTGGAGGTAGGAAGAGGGGACACATGTGCCACCTGTTTTCCAGGCCTACTACGGGCCTTTTCTGCTTTAATCCATAATCAAAATGTAGTTTCTGAAGGCTCAAGGGGCCCTAGACTGACTTGAGGAACCCCAAGTTGTGCCCTCCTGGGAGTTGACTGTCACTAGATCAGTTTATAAGGAGTCTATATGCTTGAAACTGCTCACTTCTTCCTATGAGTAAGTCTATAATTTGGATTAGATGATGGTGGGGATTTAGACTGAGGTGTAATGGGCCAAGAGGCTTGATTTCTAAAGTGAGTACTGATGAGGGGCACATTTTCTTATGCTTGCTTTCTCATTTCATACCTCTAAACTAGGCCAGGACTGGGAGAGGCCCTTGGGGTCGTCCTTGACCCCTCTCTTACCCTCACATTCTCCAGACAGTTTATCAGACAGAATATGCTGATATGACTGCTTCTCACCACCCCACTGCCACCGCCCCATCTTTCATTTGGTCTGCTGTCATAGATGCCTATCTGGCCCCCTGCAATCTGTGCTAAACACTTTTTAAAGAGGTAAATCAGGTTATATAATTCCCTGCTAACAACCCTCCAGTGGCTTTCCAGCACACTTGGAGTACAATCAGAATGCCTCACCCTGGCCTCAGATATCCACACCTCTGTGATTTGGTCCCTGCCTGTCTTTTAGGCCTCAACTCCTCTACTCTCTTCTTCTCTCAGCCACCCTGCCTCCCTTCTGTTCATCCGTCTTGCCAAGTTCATTTCCACCTTGGCCCCTTTGTCAGTTGTTTTCCCCCTTAGATTTTCATGTGGCTCTCTCCCTCACACATCCAGGTCTCCTTCAAATGTTACCTTCTTCCTTGGCCCCTTTATTTAAAGTGACACCCCCCTCCCATGTTACTCCCTATTCTCTAACTTTTTTTTTCATGGTCCTGCTCATTATTACTGGATAGTATGTGAAATAATTCTTCATTATGTGTAGATTTTCTCTCCTCTGCCCTAGAATGTAAGTCTTTGAGGGCAAGGACTTTTACCTGTTTATTGTTTTAATATCTAGAAGAGTTCTTAGAACATAGTAGGTATTCAGGAAATATTTGTCAAATAGATGATGGCCTGTAGAAAGTAAGGGGTCTTCTCTAGACTGTGGGATTGCATGTCAGGCCATGTGGAGGATCAAGACAGTGGTGCACGTGGACACGAGGTGGGAATCCATGGCAAGAAGTGTGGGGCCTGCCCTGGCCATTGTGGTTCAGTGGTTAAAGCGTTGCTCGATTCTCAGTCTGGGTTATAAGTTCTATCCCTGGCCCCAGACTGAGGTGCATATGGGAGGCAGCCAATCGATGTGTCTCTTTCACATTGATGTTTCTCTCTCTCTCCCTCCCTCCCTTTCACTCTCTCTAAAAAAATCAATTGGGAAAAATATCCTTGGGTGAGGATTAAGAAACAAACAAACAAGAAGTGTGGGGCCTGAGGCCAGAACCAGCCAGCTGGTGGTAGGGCCGGTGCAGAACCACAAAGCAAGGGAGCAGTGAGAAAGTACAGAGCTTCCAAGGAATTGTGAGTCAATGTTGGAATTCAAGTGAATGATCATAACAGCATCTGTGAGTTCCAAACACAAAGAAGTTAACATTGAGGCACTTTCTATCTCAGATGGAAAGCTTCCTAAATGTTTATGGCTGGAACAGGGGCCACCTTGTAAGGCCTGAGTAGGATCTGAAGTTGAGGTCAATTCAGATTCAGAGATGGTAACTGATTAATCCATGGAAATTGGAGATCAAATTCTACCTGATTTGAAGCCATCGTTGATCAATCCATTTAATGCTGTGGAGCCTGGAGAGAGACCTATGTCTTCCAAAACCAACTCCCAGCTCACTATAACCTACTCCCCTCTCGGATGCTCCTCCCAAAACACAACTCTGTAAGGGAGAGGTCATGATGCTGGCGGTCCCCCAGAGAACAATGAGTTCTATGGCCCACTCACTCCTCGTGTCGGGGAACTCCACTCAGCAGCAGGGGCCTCTGCGCTGGCTGGGAATCCCCACAGCAGCAGCAGCAGCAGCCGTCTTTGTGGGGCTGAGCTGCCAGCTAGTACTTTTCAGATTTAGCACACAGCTTTCTGAGGAGGCAAAGCTGTGTTGCCTCTGATGAGAAATAAAACCAATGATACTGAAATATTTGGAAAATGGGAAAATTATTTCTAGAGGTTGGAAGCAAATGTCCAAACTGTGAGTGTAGCAGGAACTGACCTTGTTGTGCCCCCATCCTCAACTCCACTTGTGCATTCCTTGTATCTATAGGAAGAAGTACATTGCTATCTGTTTGTAACTCAGCTCATCATTTGAGGGCAAGAAGGAAAGAGGTTTGGCGTGGCTTTCAGAGGAAGTGAGGTGATGGTTCTTCTCTCTCAACCTACTAAGTAAACCACTCTGGCTTTCATGACTCAGAAACCACAGACCCCACAGCCAAAATGCATCTATTCATTCTTATCTACAAATATTGATTGTGAGCCTATTGTGTGACTAACACAGTGCTTGGGTTGAGGATGTAATGGTAAAATACTATTCACTGTCTCCTCAAGAGTAGACAATCCCATTCTACATGTGTTACCGGTATAGAGAGGTCCTTGTCCCCTCCTGTTGCTTGTGGGAGTGGAATTCTTGGGATATCCCGAGAAAAGAAATTTTCTGAGACTCACATGGGAGGATGAGATATTGTAGAAAGCTTTATTTCTGTGGCGTTGCATCTCAGAGGTCCCATTTCCCTTTGTCCCGCCAAGTAAGAAGTGTAGCTGTGGCTTCAGTAGGGCTAAAATACAAGTCAGTGTCCAGAGTTTCCTTTCCATGTTAGGGCATAGCCCAATCCAGCATCAGGCTAGCTTAGTTTGTGTTTCCTGTTACAGTCCATCAGTCCATTATGTGTGGGGTGTGCAGGACCGCATGGCTATGGAGGAAACACAGGCAAATGCAAAGAAGCAGGAATGAGAGAGCCCCACAAGCCAGGAGCCAGGAGTCAAGAGAGAGAATTCCTTTGTTTAAAGGAGTATGTATTCCCCAATTTTCATGGGTTTGCAGTGGCCACACCCATTCTGGCAAGTTATCTCTGTTCCCAGGTGTGACTGACAGACACCTTCCCCAATCACCCCAACTTCACTGTGCATGCATCTATCTCCCCTTTGTTGGACCCCTTTTTCCAATCATCTGTATCAGGGGAATGGGCAGATGGTTCCCTAGGGAGTGTGAAATTGCAGCTTCTTGGTGAAGCTGCCCAAATGACATGCCTATAATGTCTGACCTTCTCTTTGCTTCTTTTCTATTATTAATAACTAGCTGATTATAACAGTATCACATATCCAACATGGAGGGCAGCATAATCTAGCAGCAAGGAATGTAAGCTGAGTTTTGCTAACAGCTATATTATGGGATCTTGGACAAGATCTGAGTTTGTTTTCTCATGTATATTTCAAGGAAATTACCCATGTTATGGGATTTAATAAAGTAGTGCTTATCAAGTTTTTAGCCCACGTTTCAATAAATGTAAGCTATGACTCTGATTATGCTTTTATGATAAGAGTTAGTAGAGAATTGTCTGGGGGCACATTTACATATTGAAATACCATACTTGTGGGCAAATCTACACTAATAAAAGAGAAAGGTGCAAATTGACCATACCTTCATGACACCCACCAGCCCATCAGGAGTGACTATGCAAATTAACCAACAAAGATGGCAGGTTAATTTGCATACACAGGCGCTGAGCGGCCGGCGGCGGCAGGGCGGGATGCTTGCATTGTCACCATGGCGACAACACAGGTGTTCTGCACTGCTCCAGCTGCTCCAGGCCTCTGGGCAGCATGGGAAGGCAGAAAGGCGGCTCCGGGTCAGAGCGAAGGGGGTGCTAGCAGCCAGGGGAAGGAAGGCCCATTCTTGCATGAACCTTCGTGCATCGGGCCTCTAGTATGTTTATATTCAGGGCCAAGCCTAGAGAAAAGTTGAGTAATTAGAGATATTGTTTTTCTGCTTCTTGGCACAGGACTGCATCCAACCAGAGTGGGCACCCCTTGCAGGGCTGCATTCAACCAGTGTGGGCACCTTTTGATAATTGAGGTGCCTACAGAAGAGTCTTGTTTCTTTTTTGCACATGGAGTAGGCAGTGCCCTTTTCTATTTGCACAAAGGCACAGTCTAGAGGAAAAGCAGACTTGGTATAGGACACAAGGGCTTCCTAGTTTTGTTGGGGTAGATATTTACCGAATCATTGAGAATAAGGTTGAAAACATGCTTATCTTGCCTGGGACAGACAGAAGTTGAAGAATCCAATTTGTCTATGGTCCCTACCTCGGCTCCTCTTAAGCAGTGACCTGTTCGTTCAAAAGTCTCTAAATCTACACCACATGGAGCAAAGCAGTTCTCACTGACCATGAAGCACCCTCATGAAGACTACCTGGTGAATTCTTCTATAAATGTGTGGTCTGGGGTAGATATTTACCGAATCATTGAGAATAAGGTTGCAAACATGCTTATCTTGCCTGGGACAGACAGAAGTTGGAGAAGGATCCAATTTGTCTATGGTCCCTACCTCAGCTCCTCTTAGGCAGTCACCTGTTCATTTAAAAGTCTCTAAATCTACAGCACATGGGAGCAAAGCAGGTCTCACTGACCACGAAGCACCCTCATGAAGACTACCTGGTGAATTCTTTTATAAATGTGTGGTTATTTTGTGATGACCTTGAATAGGAAAGCATGATTGATGGATATATGATGAATTAGACTTTAACTGAGAAGGCAAACTGAGGTGTCAGCAGCTATTTGAGGCAAATCGTTTGAATTTGACTTACTCCATCTGGTGTGTTTACCTAGCATCTGCTTTGGATTAGGTATTATGCAGGCCAGAGCATAAGACAATCCTTAGGAAGCTAATATATCAGTGGTACTTAGAGACATAGCACACCTTCATATTTATTCCCTGGCTTAGGAGAATGATACTGATGACCTTCCCTCATTATATATTTCTCTGAGCATCAGAAAACAGCAAATGAAAAATGAGCCATTGAGTATAAAATAAAGATATTTATATTCTATGCCCCCATAGCTGCAACAAATCTTTTAAGAAATTTGTAATAATGTTGCCTCAAAGATGATACTCATTTGATCAATACATTATAATTGATTCCTTCTCTTTATATAAACATACAGGTATAACTCAAAGTCAGGATAGTCCAGATTCTATAAAGTATCAGATTCATTCACTGGTCCATCTGTTGGGTATCCACGATGTGCTAGGTACTAAGGATAAAAGATTGAATAATAAATTGTTTCTTTTCTCATGGAAGTCAGACACTCAGATAATTACACTCCAATGTTTTAAGGACAGTAAGAGAAGGGAACCCTGGAGACTGTGTGATGCCTAACTCAGCAGCTGGTGAGTGTGTGTGTTTAGGTCAGGGAAGGCCTCCTGGAGGAGGGGGTGTCTGAGCTGGCCTCAGAGGCTGAGTGGGGTCTTCAATAGGGAAAGGCATTTCAGGAAGAGGAGGCAGCCTGATTAAAGGTAGGGTAAATGGCATCTGTTGTCTTATTGTCCACTAATATGCCATTCTCCTTTTCCTGATAACCCCTTGGAGAACTTTCCCCTCATCTATTTGGAGCTGTCTAGATGGAGCTGTCAGTCAAGGGGCCCTGAGATCCAAGCTCAGGCAGCTGAGCCAACCTTGCCCAGGAATTTGACTCTTCCGCCCAGGTGTTGCAAAGAAGGAAAATAGTTGTTGCAGAGCCTGAAAAGAATGTTCATAATTCCTACTGCTGTTCATAAATCCAGACCTGTTCTGGTTCTCAGTGTGTTCATGCCTGATATCTTCGTTTCCCCTTCAATTCTGTGAGCTATCTCATATCTTCACAATAAAATCTTCTTTTATTTGTTGTCCAGAATCAGTATCTATAGCTTGTGACAGGAAAACCCTAACTGTTGCCAGAAGAAAAAAAATCAACAGTGGAAGCTATAATTACAAGTTTAGGAAGTTTACTCTCTATCTGCCTGAGCAACTTGCGAAAAATTTCCAAACCCTTCAGATATTAGAAATAAAAGAGAGATAAGGAAAAGGAAAAGAAAGAAGAGAGAGTTAGAAAAAGAGAGAGGGGGAGAGAGAGAGAGAGAGAGAGAGAGAGAGAGAGAGAAGAGAGAAAGAGAGAACAAACTGTTGCTGGGGGTGGCTGGGTTTGCAGGGTGGATCCCACTGGCATCATGTAACCTTCTGCCATGGCCGGCCTCTGTCTCTCCTTCCACAGAAGAGCTGTTGCACAGCATGCAGAAGGAAAGAAATGGTTTGAGGCCGCTTCACACAGAACCCAGCAGGAATCCACCAGAGACAGCTCTGCCTCTGGAGACAGTTTACCTGGTTGGCCCTTAGGGCAGAAGTGTGCAGACAAAGAGCCTAGGATGTCAGATTTTGAGGCTGCTGCTGGCTGAGCTTCTTAGCTTCAAGCCCACAAGCTCAAGGTCTATTATTACAGTGGGAACAATTAAGAGCTTTGGCTTTTTCATTGTATTGTAATTATAGCAACAACTCTGGTACAAATTATGACTCACTTACTCTCTAAGGCAGTTAGCATCTGGACTGCCACCAAGGAAACCCTTTTGAGGTTGCAGGGTGGTATCATTTGCTGCCCTCAGAAAGCTGGAGACTCCAGGTTATGAAGGAACAGGCTTTTCTCAGTGCAGGAATGCGGGGAGGGTGCCCCTCTTCATAGATGGGGCATCTCATTGCAAATACTTGGGCTCTGACACCCCCTGGAACGTTATTGCCAGCTACAGGGCTTTATTGTTATTTTTAATATTGTGTATATTGCTATTATCAGAATAATCTGCAAAAGGACCATCGCAGTTTAGTCTACAGGGAAGTACCTTATGAATTTATGTGAATTCTTTTCACTTAAATTTCTGCTTTCTTTTCCATTTCTCTGTTGGAGGCAGCCAAGGGTAGATTCCTTTGCTAGGTATATTGAATGTAGTGTCTAAAAGAAAGCAATCAAAATAGAGTAACAGCTCTCAGAAAATCCGGATTTTCTCTCTTCTGGTGAGTACTTACTCAAATACTCTCAAGTTGCCTCTAATATCAGGCACAACTCTTGCCAGTGACAAAAATCTGGGCTTGAACTGGCTTAAGTGCAATGGAGAGTTACTGTCTCTGGTCATTGAAAACTCAAGATGCTGATTTGGCTTTTACTTGATTTGGAGTTCAAGTCTCTCTCCGTTTGACTCTGCTTTTTCCTGTGCCAGGTTCATTTCCAGGTTCTAGCTCATATCCCAGAAGCTCCAGGTTTATCCTATCACAAGGCCAAACCCACCAGAGAGCAAACATTTTGACCCAGATTGGACCAAACATTTTTGCCATATCCCTGAAATTCACCAGATTAGACCGATTTAAGTGACATGCCCACCCCTGAACAAATCCCTGTGACCAGGGAAGGGCCATGATCCCATTGGCTGAAGTACAAGGTAAGGGTGGAATCTTACACCCTGGGGGACTGAGAGTCAAGGAGGATGGCTCACCACAAGCAAACCAGCAAACAAACCAACCAAAAAATCAGCACCTTTGCAGGAGAAAAGAGGAATAGTTGCTGGAGACAAAGATGTCAAATGCCCATTACATCTCTTTACAGTCTGGGGCACCTCCAAGTATAGTCTGAAGACCCTAAGGATGGCAGAGGGAATGGGACCTCTGTCCTGAGGTGCTGCCTTAATTTCTTCTAGTTAATCCCAAAGAGTCTTAAATTCCTCTAAGTCCAGACATCCATGGAGGGGCAGCCATAGCTATAGCCCTGCTGTAAGGGTCTGAGGAAGAATGAACTAACATGTAATCCTGACAGAAGAGTTCTTCCAATTACTTGCAAACTTCCTCAGAGAATATAAAATAGAGTTCACAAATTTATTTTCTCTGAAGGAATTTATGCAATCTAATGATTTTTAAATAGGCCCCTGAAAACAACTAACTTGACCTCCCATTGACCAACGATGTACTCAATGCCAAGGCTGGTACTAGATGTGTGGTTCATTATTTCCCACCACATCCCACTGGAGAAAATGCCATCATCACTTTTCCAATCCAGATGAAGAAACTGCGGGTCAGAGAGGTTAAGTAAGTTTCTGGACCCAGCCAGGATTCAAGCTCCATCCTATTTGCCCTCAGAGCTCCCACCATTGGCCACCATGCTCCATCCTCTCTCCCATTCTCTGTGAAGTTATGCAACTGGGAAAATCCATCTCCCTTCCATGAGAGAGCAACAGAGATGAGAAAATCTTCCCTGGGTGGTGTCAGGATGCATTTTTGTGCCCTTCAGTGGGAAAATAGTATTCAACACTTCTGGAGCATCAGTTGGATTTGGGCCATCGGGAGTGGAGGGAAGAATACTTTAGACTCTATTTGAAGTCTCATTTTGAGTGGAGAAGAACATGATTTCAGAGATCTGGTTCATGAACCAGTTTGTGGGCAAACTGCTATCAATGCCAGCGGGAGTGCTGGAGGTCGGCATTAGCAGACACCATGTGGCTCTCCACCTGCCTAGCAGCGACTCCCAAGCACTAATGAAATGATGCATCACGAAGCTACCCTGACTCACTACTGGAGTCTGTCCACAGCAGCCTCTGCCACCCCCGCTTCACAGAGACCACACTTACTAAGATCACTGAAGATCCTCTCCCTCCTAAACCCACATGGAAATTCCTCTCTGTGCCTCTTTCTGGGCTCCATGGGGCTTGATCCAATGGGCCACTTCTTGATGCTCAATATCCTCTCCAAAAGCACTAGCATCGCTGCTGGGCTGTCTTCTCTTCCAGGGCATTTCTAAGGTATTTGTGATCATTTCTAGGAGTTCCTAAGTGTCCCATCTGGGGTTGATGACTCTGTTAATGACATATCAGGACCCTGAGCAGTTCCACTTGCCCCTTTGTGTTCAATATACAGGAATTCCACCATAGAGGCTCAATAGTAAACCTCGAGATTTTAACAAATGGTTTGACTTCTGCCTAATGGTCATCCAACAACAGTGCTGGACACACAAATCTGCTTATGACCCTCTGTCCCATTGTGAACATGCTATAAAACCATGTTTATATTTTGAACTTTGATGTGCAGATGTTTTGTCATCAATTGAAGGCAAGCACAGTCCATCTTCCCTCACTGAAATAGAATAAGGAACTAATTAAACAAGCATTGAAGGACTGAAAATATACCAAAGGGAATACTTGGCTACAGAAAGTAGCTAAGGAAATGGAGGGAAGAGGTTGGAGTGACTAAGGGCCTAGAAGCTTGCAGAAGGAAACATGTAGAGCTAAGATCAAAGCCATGTGGGGATTCTGGGAGTGTAGAAAAAGCTCTGGAAACTGGAACCAACAACTACTGCTAAGATGAAGGCCATAGAATAGAGACAAAATAAAGAGAAAGCATACAGGAATGAGAATTCCCTTCTCCCTTCCCCTCGTGTTTCCTTCTGCCCCCGTGAGCGCACCTGAAAGGATCCAGCTGGCAAAAGGGAAACATGGTTTGCAGAGCCCCAACCCCAGCATTACAGAGTGGAGTGCGGAGGAGTGGATTGCAGCTGAGACACAAGCGCTTAATAAACACACACCTCTGACAAAGTTCCCTCCACCCCTCACGCTCACTACCTTCCATAAGGAGCCCCTTTGCCCAGAATTTCCATTCCCCAACATGAAAAAATCCAGATATCCATTTCCCTCATGAGCTCCTCCTGGGTTGACCAGAGAAGAAAGGAGGGTTGTCCTTGTCCACCGTGTTGCACACCGCTCCCCAGCCTTTCCTGCCAACATTTACAGTGACGGACAGGCTTCTCTTCCCGCTGTGCCCCTTTGCCGGGTAGGGTGTTCTGTGACTCTGGTGTACTGGGACTGACGGAAATGTCGTCTCTCAGCTATGAGCAAACTATACTTAATTTTCTTGATGAAAGCACTTACATTCCTTTGACAAGTTCCCATTCCCTCTTGGAAGAGAGGATACTAAATTTTATCCAAACTGTGAAATCTGGTCAGATCCTGACAATTTTGAGTCACTCATGGTTTACAATGGTGCCCTTTCAAGTAAATATTCACTCCAAATCAGGTGTTTTTATACTTAGCCCTTGTCCAGTTCAAAACACTGAATTCATGGTTTCTGTTCATTTCTCAAGGATTCCCCCTTCCCCCTTCCCGAGACCTTGGGCTTGCACTTCCATTGCAGGGAGGGGACGGGAGGAAGTGCTCCGCAGGTGAGGGTCCATGATGGAGAGGAAATCGATCAGATGGGATGAAGTCAAGTCTTTTTCATCGGGGCCCAGCTATTGGTTTCTTGCTGTTCTGCTCTCGGGGCTGGTGACACCAGCTTCATGACAGGCGGGTCTCTTAGCTCGGGTGGTACCAGCTGCTGCTTTCTCCTGGGGCGTGTTGGATGGTCATCAGTTGTTTGACTATCACACTAGCCTGAAAGTGCCAGGGTGCCATCGGGTGGTCCTGTTTCTTTTTCCTCACTCTTAGAGAGCAGCCCCCCTGGGGCCTAACATACTCCCCCCCGGGCAGTGGAATGGGAAGTTGCGATTCCTGGACATTTCTCCCCTGAATTTGGGTGGTTTTCTAGGTATAGTGACTGGAAGCAGTTACTCATCTAGTGTTTCCTGGGTGGCACAGCAGCACAGTGAGTATGAGCTGGCAAAGATCACCCTTGCAATTTCCATAGAGCCAAGGTGGGTGTGGAAAAGATTCCTAAGGTTCCCATTGATCTAGGCCACACTGGGCCTATAGAAACAGAAAAACAGAAGCTACTTAAGTATTTATTACAGAAGGAATTTAGGGCAAGAAATTGGTTATACAGGTGATAAAGGAGCCACGAATCAAACAAGCGATGGTGAGACAACCTGAAATTAGCAAAGTAGGAATGAATACTAGCTCTCAGATGGACAAAGGATGAAGGTAGTTCAGGGACCAGGGACCATGGAGCACCTATCCAGGAAGAGCTGGAGGGCACCTGTGATGGCCAGCAATGCCACCTACAACTCCTAATCTTCTGACAACTCTCCCATTTGCTGGGACCCAGTCTCTGGGTCCTGGCTAGCTGGCTACCTTTGCTCTGCCATCCTGTGTCAGTCTCGGGCACTTCACTCTTGGGCTCATTTTTCATTCTTCCCCTGCCACCCTCTGTTATCACAAGGGGCTGATCCTACAGGCTGTTACCCAGGTTCCCAGCTGGATTTTGTCCAGATTCAGCAAATGGGAGAGTTGTCAGAAGATTAGGAGTTGTAGGTGGCATTGCTGGCCATCACAGGTGCCCTCCAGCTCTTCCTGGATAGGTGCTCCATGGTCCCTGGTCCCTGAACTACCTTCATCCTTTGTCCATCTGAGAGCTAGTATTCATTCCTACTTTGCTAATTTCAGGTTGTCTCACCATCGCTTGTTTGATTCGTGGCTCCTTTATCACCTGTATAACCAATTTCTTGCCCTAAATTCCTTCTGTAATAAATACTTAAGTAGCTTCTGTTTTTCTGTTTCTATAGGCCCAGTGTGGCCTAGATCAATGGGAACCTTAGGAATCTTTTCCACACCCACCTTGGCTCTATGGAAATTGCAAGGGTGATCTTTGCCAGCTCATACTCACTGTGCTGCTGTGCCACCCAGGAAACACTAGATGAGTAACTGCTTCCAGTCACTATACCTAGAAAACCACCCAAATTCAGGGGAGAAATGTCCAGGAATCGCAACTTCCCATTCCACTGCCCGGTGTGCTGGGAGGAAGGGTGAAGTGCTGGAAACTCCTCTACCTTCCCAGATGCTTTTATTTTCCAGGTGGGAGAGCTGCCAAACTAGTTCTGACTTGTTCACACCTTGATGGGGATTAGGTGGATCTGACCTCTGTTTACAGTAACTCCCATAGCTTCTGCTTGGGCGTGGAGCAGGGGCTGACAGACTAGTGACCTGGGGGAGCACAAAGGAGCCTCAAAGAATATTTCAGACCTTATGTCACATACATACCTGTGTAAGACCTGCCCAGAGCCTATAGGATGTGGGGTAAATTCCATCATGCTAATGTGTTGGATCGCATTTAAATGAATATCAAAGGAAACCTTGTAGGGACAGAAGACATCACAGAAGGGAAACTTGAATCTTGCAGGCATGCGGCTTGCAGAGAGAAAAGAAGTAAAATCTTTCCCTTAGTGGTATTGTATCCTGGATAATCCTAACACCATCCTGGAAGTGACCTCCTTTCCCAGTGACTCACACCCCCATCACACTAACATATGTTTCCCTGAGAGTAAACAGTTCTCTATGGAGATTCATTCTTTTCTTTTTTCTTCTTCTTCTCATTTCTTGCCCCCTCACCCTTAATCTCTAAAAGGTACATTGAAAAACAAAGTGGCTCCATGGAGTCTTCAAATGGAAAGTGATTCAGAGTAAAAGAAAAACCCAAACTCCACTAAACTAAAACAAACAAAGCCCATCAGTTCTGATTCTCTATGTTATACTAGACACGATGGATTAAAACGGTGACACTCACACTCATCAAGCCCAGACCTTGCCACAATCCCTTTAGTTTTATTTTTATTGTCTGAAATTCCCCAACGATTCAATGTCACTTTTTCTCTTTGGGACCATTACTTTTCAGGCTTAGATAGAGATCAATAGTCAGAGTCTGAAATTGGCATCTCTGGAGGAGAAATATGTTGTGCCACAGGACATAGATTGGATGGCGCCCCGGTTAAGAAAATGGTGTGCTCTTTCATGATTGTGTTCATCGACAGTACTACGAGCATTATTTTATTCTGCTGAAAAGCGTCTGACAGTCTCTTGTAGTATCTTATCTATCACCACGTATTCTTTCCTCTCCTTTCATATTTGGTCTCTGGAGTGGAACTTTATTTAAAAGGCCCTGACATGAGAAAGAATGGCCAAGGCCAGGCCATTCTCCTTGGCACTGAGGAAAGTGGCCAAATGGTCAAACACCCAAGTCAAGGACTTAGTCTAGTGCCTGTCCTCTCCTACCCCCAGAGTGTGGCTATCAAACGGATCAATCTCATTTGGGGCACTGTGTGGCAATGGGTATTTTGATCTTGCATAGCCTTAGGCAAAGTTGGTCCTTCCCTGACTCCTGACTCAGAAGAAGATGGCCCTCAGACTCACTCATCTGGGAAGAGGAATTAACTTTATTCATTTGTGCTTTCAATAAATATTTGTTAAGTACCAATAGTGTGGCAGGTGCTATAAACACAGCAATAAAAAAAAAAATGAGAAACTCCCCTGCCCTTACGGAAATTATATTCATGCGTGTGAAGACAATTTTTAAAGTTAACCAGGGAATTATCTATTTATCTTTCTATTTATCTGTCAGATAGAGATAAATATTATGGGAAAAAAGCAGGAAAGATTGTGCTAGGGTATGTGTGTGGGAGAAGAGTTGTCATTTTAAGCAGAGTGGCCAGAGAAAAACAAAAACCCAAACTCCACTAAACTAAAACAAGGTGACATTGAATCAGAGACTTGAAGGCGCTGCATGAATAACCCATGCAGATATTTGGGGGAACAACAAATGCCAAGTCCTTGGCAGAAGCATTTTGAGGGACCAGCAAAGAGGCCAGGGTGACCCAAGCCAAATGATTGGAGAAAAGAGTGATAGAAGCTGAGGTCTGAGAGGTGATAGGGACCATCTGATTGTTCAGAGCAAAATCTCTTACTTGGGGTCTACTGGATATTGTTATTTATTGTAATAAAGGAGCTCATATATTAATATATCACAAATTTGAGCTTAATATTTTTCAATGCATTTCATACATTTTGTTCTTCTTTTAATCCCCTGTGTTTTATTTTGTACATTTAAAAATATTATCCTGACAAAATAGAAACAAATTTCTAGATACAGAGAACAGACTGATGGTTGCCAGGTGGGAGGGCTGTTGGGGGATGGGTGAAAATGGGAAGGGATTAAGATGCACAAATTGCAAGTTATAAAAATAGTCACAGGGATGTAAAGGATAGCATAGGGAATATAATTAATACTATTGCAATAACTATGTCAGATGGATACTAGACTTAATGGGGTGATCACTTTGTAAGTTATAAAAATGTCTAATCATTATGTTGTACACCTGAAACTAATATCAGCTGTAATTGAAATTTTTTAAATTAAAAAAATAAAGAGTAACAATAAGGTTTAAAAAAATTTTTTAAAAAGTTATTCTGAGAAAGAATCTATAGACTTCAACAGTTTGCCAAAAAGATTAGCATCACAAAGAAGATTAGGAATTCCTTATTAGGGCCTATAAGTCATGGCAGAACTTCAGCTTTTACTCTGAGTGAGATAATAAGCAATCACTCTGGCTGCCTTGTTGACTAAAGAGGGACAGGGTGGGAGCAGGGAGACCAGTTAAGAAGCTATGACGATAATTTAGGCAAGGGTGGTGGTGGCTTGAACTAGAGTAGTAGCAGTGGAGGTAGTAAGAAGAGGCCAAATCTTGAAGACATTGAAAAGGTAGAGACAACAGGATTTTCTGATGGATTGGATAGGGTCTTAGAGGGAAAAGGAGTCAAGGGTTACATGAAATTGTTGGCCTGAGCCACTGGAAAGACGAAGTTGCTTTCCTCTGAGGTAGAGAAGTATGGGGGGAGGGGCAGTGAGGTTTGGGAAAAATCAGTTTTAGTTTTTGGACACCTTATGTTTAAAATGACGATTACATATCCAAGTGGAAATGTTATACAGGCAGCTGGAGATATAAGTCTGGAGGTGTGGGGAGCAGTCTGGGCTGGAAATACATTGGGAAAGATTCACCTATGCCTGGTATTAAAGCTGTGTGACCAGATGAGATTGTCATCCTGAGGAGTGGTACACACAGAGAAAAGATGAGTTTTGATGGATGTGACTGGGGCAACCTAATGTTTAGGATTTGTGAGGAGGAGAAGGAATCAGCTATGGAGAGCAGCCAATGATTTAGGAGGAAACCAGGAGGGTTTAATGTCCCTGAACCCAAGGGAAGAAAGTGTTTCAAAGAAGAGGAGTGACACATGCTGCCTGTAGGTCAAGTATGATGAGGCCTGAGAGTTGACCATGGATTTAGCAACTTGGAAGTCATTGGTGACCTAGTAGAGAGTTTTGGCCAAAGGACTGGGACAAAAATCCAGTTGGAATAGATTCAAGAAAAAATAAGGAGGGAGAAGTTGGAGGCAATGGGAACAGGAAATTCCTTTCAGAAATTTCCCTCAAAAGAAAATAGAAAATTTAGCTGGAGGCAAATATGAGGATCAAATGATTTTTTTTTTTTTAAGATGGGGGAAATGTCAGCTTATTTGAATGCTGATAGAAAATGGTTTTAAAAAGAGATCTTACAGATAATTCAGGTAAGATGGAGACCATTGTTGAAGCAATGTCCTTGAGTAGACAAGAGATGAGTAGTAACTAGTAAAAGAGCAGAGGCATTCACTTTAAACAGAGCCTGAAAGAATTTACCCATAGTAATAGGTAGGCGGGCAGAATAGATGAACAGAATTAGATTCGATCAGGATTGAGTTTTGTCATGTTTAAGGGAGGACAGAGCAAGAGAACTGAGGTAGACCCAAAGGAATAATTGATTAACTATGGAATGTAAGTAAAGGAACGTGGCCATGAAAGTAAAAGAACCTAGTGGATTGTAGGTTCTGATACAGTAGAACAGTGTCCAGAGTCAAGGAAGGAGAGAACTGGAAAGATAGGAGGTGGGGGACCGAGAGTAGGATTGTTAGAACAGAGATTATGGAGGGGATGTGGTGACTGGTAAGTAATAGGTTAAAGTGTGGCCATGAGAAAGGGGAGCAGAGTTATAGTGGAGAGTAGGGTCATCAGAGGGAAGGCGGTCAAGGAACCTAGAGGCCAGCTTCCTGGAAGGATCATCTACTTGGATACTGAAATCACTAAGAATTAAGTCAGGAGTAACGTTGACAATGATAGTAATTAAGCCTTGAGATTAAATCTTCAAGACATATGAACAAGTAGAAGAGTATGAGGTATAGTCCAAGAGCATAAGATTTAAAGTTGGGGGCTGGGCTAGTGATCTTCTATCTGCCAGGGTCAAGGCAATGACAATGATCTTTAACACAAATTCTTCTCAACTCCTTCTCTGGAGACTTAGTTCATTAAGTAGGTAGATGGAGGAGGCAGATAATTACCCTTGTCTCTTTTTATTTTAGGCAGATGTTACAGTTTTTGTCTTCCTTTTGGTGGTTCACATTTTTCCATCATTCATTAGGGTGGCAGACACTATTGTGAGTAAAGGTGAGGCTTGACCTAACTTTCATCCATAGCTCCCTTTTGCCTACTCATCGTCTAGCTAGTGGTGGTTATGTGACACCATTCTGGCCAATGAACATAAGGAGAAGTAATTGAGTGAGGTTTCTAAGAAAGGTTTTCTTTTCCTGAGAAAAAGAGACAGATGCAGTAGTCATTTCCCTTTAACCATTTGTTCTTCCTACTTCTTTTCCTTTCTCCAAAGCAGATGGGCAGCCTCAAGGTGCCACAATCATGTTGTAACCATGAGTGACAAGTATGAAGCACCAAGTACGTCTGTACACTCAAGGAGGCAGAATAGAAAGATAGTAAGAGTCTAGATCCAGTCCTCAATGTCTACCTCTGTAATTCTTGTCACGTGAGACAAACAAATCCCTCTTCCTTGATGCCAGCACATTGTTTTGGATTTTTGTTACTTGTAACTTATTGCTACTCTAACTCGCATAGCTACTTTCTCATGAAAATAGAAATGTTAGTCAGTTGGATTTAAGAGGTAATTTCACAGACTTATTTGTGAGTAAGCTTATTGTGATACATCTGCCAACAAAAACAGTTTACTCAACTTTACTTCTTCTTTTTTATAAATATGTTTCTATTGATTTCAGAAAGAGGAAGGGAGAGGGAAAGAGAGAAACCTCAATGATGAGAGAGATAATCATCCATCCTCTGCCTCCTGCATGCCCCCCTACTGGGGATTGAGCCCCAAACCCAGGCATTTGCACTGACAGAATGGAACCATGACCTCCTGGAATCCAACCAACCACTGAGCCACAATGGCCAGGCTCTCAACTTTACTTTTTAAGTTACTGCCTTATTCTCATCACTTTGCTGTCCTATTTCTTGTATGAGTAACCCACTCATGCTTTCTCCATGCCTTGGCCTTCCACCATGTGTCAGACCCCTAGAGTTGATTTCTACATAACTGCTGTGGCAACTGTCATAACTAAGATTACTGATGACTCTGCGGCATCTTTTTTGGTCTTTATCCCTCTTGAAACCTTTGTAGGGATGGCTCAATTGACCATTTGCTCCTTCTCTTCCTCCATGGGCTTCTGCAATACTAATCTTTCCTAATAGAAGTTCTCAAGTTCTGAATTATTGTCATGATCCTTTTAAAAACTTTTTGTCATCTTCATAACTTTCACTATTTTTTCTCCAGTGTATTCCTCTTGATCCTCTTCCCTCTAGTCTCATAACCCACCCCTATACTGTCTTCTTTTCTTTCACACTCCACATTTCCCCAGGATGATTTTATACACTACTAGGTCTCTACCAAGAGGTCAGTAATTTATAAATTTATGGTTTTATTCCAGACCTTTCACTAGAGTTTTAGATTTCTATTTTTAACTGTTTCCAGAACACCTTTCTTCAAACATTCCATTATCAAAACTGGATCTAATCACCCTTTCCAGAAATCCTAGCTATTGTTTCCTATTTTGTTGCTTCTATCACCACCATTCATCCAAGTGCCCAAGCAATGAACTTTGAAAGCAACTTCAACTCTACTTTTTCTTTCCAGCATTTTTTTTACATCCAATTGGTGAATAGCCCTATTAATGGTGCCTTGGAAATATTTCTAAAAATTATATAAATCCATTTTATTTCTCTCCTCCCCTCCCCTCCCCTCCCCTCCCTTCTCCTCTCCTCTCCTCTCCTCCATCCTCATCACTTCTGCCTCTGTTCAAAACCTTCCCTTCCTGTATTCTCTCTCTTGGCTCACTTCCAGTGGAGAAAGGTTCTCTTTAGGTTTTCCCCATCCTTATGAAGAACTTCTCCCAACTTTCATAAGAGATATCAGTCTTTCTCTACCTTGGTCATCTACTGAGACAAAAAGACCCTGTAATCAATGGCAGCACAGAGTAGCTTCTGGCTCTTGTTAGTTGGGCCCTTTCTATCTTTGGACCATGTAGTTTTTACCAAGAGCTCAGCCTATAAATGCATTATGAAGAAAGGATGGCTTAAGGTATACCTCCAGGTCAAATTTAACCCTGTATCAAACCAGATCTGCAGAGAGCTAGCTGAAAAAAGATTATCAAGGGTTTTGTTGATGACTTCAAGGAGCCCTTATTTCATTCAGGAGACATTCCTGTCTCATGTCAAGAAGAGTGAGTTGTGGCGCTCTCCCTCCTGGGAGCATGCCCACCCTTTTCTTTCTTTTCCTTTCCTCCTCCCTCTCCCCCTCATACCCTCAGGCATGTTCCATTAGCTTCCTCACTCCCAAACTCCAAGGGCCCTTCCTTTACCTCTATAACTTGTTTTTTAAGCCCATATCTCCTAGAAATTACTTTTTCTACTTCTGTAATATACCCAATAAATGTTCTCTTAAAAAAAAAAGAGTGAGTTGTACTTCTCTTTTGTAATTGGTAACATATATGTAGAGCATTTATTTTTAACTCTTGACTGTGGCTTCATCTCAAATGCAGTCTTTGTCTCTTGTTCTTCTTTGGTTCTACATTTATTTTATGCCACTTTATATTTTATGTATCCTTGGATGCTACCTTCAATTTTCTCTGGAATGAATTGGAAAACAAACATATCAATCATCAGGTTCTCATTCCCTCTTTCCCTGCCTTTCTTGCCCACCTCATATCTCTCCTTCTATAGATCCTTTACTTATAAATCACATCATTCTCCTATTTAGAAAGCACTTAGTAGTTCCCTTCCTTGCTCTTTAACAAGGCCCCTCACAATCCTGTCACTATTTTTTTTCCTAGCTTTGGCCCCTGTGCCTTCTCCATACACTCTTTTCCAGCTATGCCAAGCCACTCACTTGGAAATACGTGTTTTCATACTTCTAAACTGGTAAAAGGTAAATATAGTTCTTTTTTTTTTGTAAATTTTTTTTTTTTATTGATTAAGGTATTACATATGTGTCCTTATCCCCCCCATTGCCCCCCCACTAAATATAGTTCTTTATGTGTATATGCTATCCCTGTTACTCATATTCATTACTCCCAGTCATTTTTTAAGACCCACATCAAAAGTAACTGTCTCTGTGGTACCTTTTGGATTCCCTCTAAGAGAGCCTTTCTTTTCTGTAATTGCTCCCATAATATTTTCCAGATTCTTGTGCTAATAGTAATGATCACATTACATTTTATTGATGTGTTCCTTTGTATATTTCTTAACTAATTTTTAAAATTCATCTTTGCACACTTTGGTCTAGGCATAGCATAAGCACTTAAGGGTTTATTTTGATTGTGTAAGTGAACATTACAGTGTGTTTTTTGGTGGACATCTGTGGCTGACATTTCACCACCTCGTGATACTATGGTCACCTGACTTTGGATTTGTGGGTTTTACTTAGTTACAACAATATTTTACTTTTTTTAAAAAAAGTCTTGATTCCAATAATAGACTTTTTTGAGTCATAATAGTCATCTCTAGGTCATAACTAGAAGACAGCATACTAATGGCTTATAGTATTTTTTGGGGTCCTACCATTTTATCTTTAAAAATATCATTCAGTCAGTTTATATCAAGATCTCATTGACTAGGGGGTTAATAAGAAATTAGTGGCGTCTAAGCTTGTTGAATTAAAATTGGAACAAAGGGTATTATTAGGGATGCCATGTAGACAGCTGCATGATGAAGCATTATGAACGGAGAGGTTTTTGGAAAAATAGATTTGCTATGTTTTATTAACTGGTTCTCAGACATTTATCTTCGCATCTATTTTCCAGCAATTTACTAATCATTTTATGTGTCTATAGCTTATTCCCTCCATTAGATTGAAAGCAATTTGAGACTAGGGTTCATACATTATCTACTACAGACTACCAGCTGAGCATACCCATGGCAAAGTATCACCCGCCTTAGCCCTTTCAAACATGTGCATAACGTAGGAGGGGTTCTTAAAGCAGCATGGGAACACAGTCTAGTGTAAGCTGCTCTGAAAGTGGAACATCATCCCTCTTCTTCCTCCTGCCATAGGACTCAGTTGAGTTCTGTTTTGTTTTGTTTTCTCCATATTTGGCTCTGTGAGAAGTCATCTGACCTTGGGGCCTATGCAGGGAGTAATGGGCACATGAGATCTTGAGGGTTCCTGTCCAAAATACAATGAAAAATAACAACTGACTGATAGACTTCTGTCAAGGCAGGCCTACTAGCCAGCTCTGAAAATACACCCAAGAAGTGAAACATTCCCAGAAGGCTCAGGATGAGAATTTTCCTGACCCTGGGCCAAAGCAGTGACTGCATTCATGCAAAAGGATCTCCTGGAGACAAAAACCAGGTAATATTAAACATACATTTTCTGTTAGGAGTTAGTAGTACACACTTTTAAAGAGAAGAGCTGACCTAGAAAGTGAGGGTGTGCTTTTAGGAAAGCTTATCTTGGTATCCTTTCACTTCCATTTAGCCCTAGTCTCACAATGCGTGTTAGAGATTAAGCATCCTCCCTGTATCTATGATATCAGAAAAAAAAAGAATAAAATACATAAATATACAAAATCAATCTGCTAGTGCTACAAGAAATGGTAATTAAGACAAGGCAATGAAATTGACTTATTTGTGTGTTAAAAAAATAAAACCAACCAAACAAAAAAAATTTTAATGTTATTAGGTCAGTTTGAATCCCAAAAGGATAAAATAGTAGTTGAGTGATTCTAGTTATGAAATGAAGAGCATTTAGCAAATATAGTTTCTTCACTGGTACTAGGTTATAGGCATCCATAGAAGCCATGTTGCTTAAAGTCTCTGATGTATATTTTTTAGCATTTGATTTTTTTTTTAGCATCAATAGAATAGGGGTGGTCAGGGTAAAAATAGTCTCACACTCATTTTTGGTAATTTGCGTAACATTCTTAGAACATGGTCTCTCTTGGACCTTTATGAACTCAACAACTGAGCTAAAGGGAGCAGGATACAAATGAGGTGGTTTTTTTTGGGATCAGTCAGTCTTAGCTGGCATAATGCACATATAAGACATACTTAAAAAGTAACTTGGGGGGCCCTAGCTGGTTTGGCTCGGTGGATAGAGCGTCAGCCTGCGGACTGAAGGGTCCCAGGTTCGATTCCAGTCAAGGGCATGTACCTTGGTTGCGGGCACATCCCCAGTAGGGGGTGTGCAGGAGGCAGCTGATCGATGTTTCTCTCTCATCGATATTTCTAACTACCTCTCTCCCTTCCTCTCTGTAAAAAATCAATAAAATATATATTTTTTAAAAAGTAACTTGGGGAGTCCATATTGTATATGTCAAGTGGTTGCTTCTCTGGTTAATAACCTTTTAGAAAAGGCTAAGTTGTTAGAGAAGAAGCTTCCAATGCTTCACTGTAAGGTGTCGATAACATTGAGCACATAGGACAGAACTCAAAGTGACGGAAAGATTTCATCACTATGAGTAGCTACAGTTCTTAATAAATGGTAAGTGACAGCATGACAATTTCCAGTTCTCCTTGTGCTGTCGGCCTGCGGTAGGACAGTGGCAAAAGGAATTGGATGGATTGATTAAACATTTTGAGGTTCTCTGATCTTTCTTTCCTGTGTTTTTGAATGAAGTGCAACTACATTTCTTACAATAAGCGTGGAGGTATGGGTGCTGCCCATATTCAGGAGTAAGCTAGTCTTCTTTGTGTAAAGTACCAAGAATCTTAGAGAAAGGTTAAATATTACAAATTTAAATTTTCAAAATAAAGCACTTTTGATGTGTTTTCAAACAAGGTAATTATTCTATTAATAATAATAATAATAAACATAACCAAATGCCTCACTTTTAAATAATGATTTGAAATATCTTTTGCCATTCTTAATGCTTTTACTTTCTTTAGTCAGCTGGTACAGAATAATACTGAAGGTAGCAAAATTCACTCAGACACTGGACCTTTTAAATGCCTTAACAATGCCTCAGAGGACTCCCAACTCCATATGTGATTCATGGTCAAGTTCACTAGTAGTTGTGTACAGAATGCCGACAAGCCAAGAGTGAGTGCTACGTAGCATTTCACAGAGAGAGAGTTGGCCATCCTCACACGTCTATCTCTCTCTATAAACTTTTCTCTAACTCAAACCCCAAAATGCCAATCTGGTTCTAATTTTATTAAAATTTTGTCAAAGCTGTTCCTGGACTGGAAAGTTGCCTGCTGAATTTTAGCCCAAGGCAGATTTTAATGGCCAAGTTCTACAGGCATCAAAGGGAGGAGGAGTTAGCATAAGGGTGCTGTCTCTTCCCAAACGTGACAGGCTGCTCTCATGCAAAAACTCCATAGAAGTATCACAAGTTAGGAGAGACTGGGACACTCTGACAGGCAGCCTGGAGTTTAATCACTTCTCTCCCGTCCCTGATGCCACCTCGGCACAGGCATTTCATGCCTCAAGTTTTCGAATTCTCAAGCTGATCAAAGCATTTAGAAATCAGAACTAATTTCACCTACGCACGTTCCTTCATCACAAGTTGTGCCTTTCATGTATTAATTTACCTCTTCTGAACTTGGATTTAGCTTTGATTGTTCACTCATCATTCATTTTCCTGTTTCTCTTCTCCCTGAATGAGACCCATGAAGACAAAGGAAAGGGGATTGAGATGTCTGAATTGCCTCGATGAATTCTGAGTTATTGTGAAGACATTTGAGCTTTTCCCTAAAAATTTTTAATGAGAAAACAATGCACAGACAGGCCATGGCCCAAGGTTCATCTTCCCATTGTCCTTATCCTGCAATGGGCATAATTTTAGTTAAGACAAGTTAAAGAGAGGGGAGGACATGATTACTTTAGTGAATTTTCTGCTAAGGAATGCTACTGGATCATTTATGCTAACGGGCACCTCCTTCCTGATGGGGTTGCTCAGAAGTAAGTAATTCCCAGCCTCTAAGATTGATTAAAATCCACACATGGGTTCAGGGACAGCCACATAAGGCACAGCTTCCAGATGGGTTAACAGCTTTGCTCTGCTTAACTTCCCTGATCTCAAGGAAGCCAGAGAAAGGAGACTTGCTAGAAGGTGGGGCTACCCAGGTTCTATGTGGTAATTTTTGGTCCCTGTTTATGTGTGTATTTGGGTAGGGAGGTAAGGGGAGAGAAAGAGGCTAAAGGAAACATATCTTCATGATTCAGGCAATAAGTTGATCTATTTGGACAAAAGTCAAACAGTGTAAAACCCATTACGGACACATCAACATCCTTTCCCTCCATCCATCTACCCCGACCAGCTATAGGTGCAATGTATGCTGGGGCATCTGCAGGGAAAATGACAATACAAGTTGGTGATAAATACTTCCTTCCTCTATGGCATTGACTCCTGACACCTTCACTGCCTTTGTCTTCAGCAAGGGTGGGCTTAATGGCTCGTCCCTGGATCCTCACCAGGAGTCCTGTTACTCAGCTACCACCATCCTAGACTGAGTTCCTCCCAGACCAACTGAATCAGAACCACGAGATATGGGACCTGCCATGTCTGTTGTTAGCAGCTCCCTGGGTGATTCTAACTTACAACCAGGGCTGAGAACCAAAGAACCACAACCTTCTACAATCTTATACACCCCGTGGATGCGGAACGAAAGCAGGGTTGCTCTATAAAAAAGCAAGGTTAACACTGTTTTCCCCACCGGTTCAGACAGCTATCTACTCAGACATTTACTATGAGCTAGTCATGTCTAGGTCCTGGGTTAGGTGAGTACAGTGAATGTAATTCTCACATTTTAATATGCACGAGATTTACCTGGGACCTTGTTAAAGGTTAGAGTCTATGTCACTAGCTCTGGGTGAGGCTGAGGTTCATGCCCTGCAAGCTCCCAGGAGACACTGGGACTGCTGGTCTGGGACCACACCTTGAGTTGGGAAACGGAGAAGGCTCTTTTCCTCTTTCCTGCAACAATGTCTTGTGCTTCCTTCAGGGCTGACACAAAGCCCATTTGCGCAGAGATGCTTGCTCCCCCATGGGGGTCCCCTCCCTTCTGCTACCCCACCTCCCTGTGCCTCTCATGTTCTGTCCCCTTCTTCCCACCAAAATCTAGTCTCTGAAGAGAATCAACATGTAAGTGCGTTTTATAAGGACAATGATAGCAGTCTTGCTTTAGCTATGCAGTTCTGCTCCCTCCTACTCTTCTCCCCCCACATCCCTTTTTGACTCGGTTATCAACACATAAGCTAAGGTTTTAATGAAAGTATTGCTGGCATTCACGAGAGACAGGTTTTTAGGCAGTGGGGGCAGTGCAAGAGGGTCAGTACCTTGACAGAGCCTCTAAGATCACACCCTATAGCAAGAATCAATGACATTGTATGTGTCTCACAGCTGCTTCGTGTGCTGACACCTTATCTTTCTCACTGTAGCAAAATTGTGACCTTAGCGAAGCCATACTTCTTCCTTGGCACCTGCTATCATAACAGCTAATATTTACAGTGTTTTTTACAAAGCATATTTATTACAGGGAATTTGAATAGACCCTAAAAGTAGCACCTTGTGTGCTCATTATTTAGCCCAACGAACATCAGACTGAGGCTGGTCCTGCTCCATTCACACCTCTGTCTACCCTAGACAATACATTACTGAAAGCTTTGTATGTGAGCCAGGCATTGTTATTCAAGTGGCTACATATGTATTAGCTCATTTAATCCTTACCTATTAGGGAGTCTCCCTTATTATCACTATTATACAGATGAGGAAACAGAGGCACAGAAAGATAAAGTGACCTGCCAAAGTCACACAGTTGGGAAGCGATGGAGTTGGTTCTTGAATTCCGGGCAGTCTGTCTCTGGAGACAATGCTCTGAACCCTTGGACTATACTGCTCAGCTCATTAAGGTTTGGGAACTTGAACTTCCTTTTCCATGCACCAGTGCCTCTGCTCCCCATGAAAGGTCTAGAAGTGGTGATAGTTTAGTTCCAGTTTGTGCCCAATGTTAGCAGTCCATCTACAACACTGTTCCTTGGGGAAAATGAGGGTATTTCCCGCCCCCCCTTTTTTTTCAGGGCCATTCATAGTGAGCCTCAGGTCCCAGGGTGATCAAGCTTCATGGCTTTGTGCCCTTTTACCTCCCACGCCCCTCTTCTGTATTCATTTGTCCTTTGGCTGGAGCACTTTCTGTGTACTTCTTTAGAAGATCATCTTTGGGTGCTAACACTTCTGAGGCTTGAATGGCTGAAGGTACTCTTTAAATTTTCTCTCTCTGAAAAAGCAGTTTTCCTTTTAGTATTTTCTATGTGTTCTTGAGGTTCTGAAATTTCACTATGAAGTCTATACTAGTATATTGAACTTCAAAAAAGATTCTGTTCAATACTTGGACACTTCGTGCTTCTGATGGTGGCACTCATTCAATCTGATGATGCTTATCTTTCTTTGGTTCTGAAAGGTTCTTGGCGATAAATTCTTTAAACATTACCTTCCTTCCATTCTTTCCACTTTCGTCTTAAAACAATAAACTTCCAATTACCACCCTGCAGCTGGGTTCTGGTTGTCATTTATTTTACTTCTACCTATTCTATCTACACCATAATGTGTTGTTATTATTTTTACTTTAAATGACTTAAAGTATTTAAAGTAAATTCATACATATATGCACATATATGAAAAAATAAAAAAATGTTTGATATACTGACATATTTTCACTTTCTGGAATTCTTCACTCCTTCCTGCAGAGCTAGGTTTTTATCTGATACAATTTCTCTTCAGCCTACAGAATTTCTCTTTGCATTTCAGGTAGTTCAGGTCTGCTGGAGACAAATTCTTTCAGCTTTGTCTGTCTAAAAATGTCTTTATTTCACTTTCATTTTGAAGGACATATTCATTGGATACAGAATTTGGAACTGGCAGGGATTTTTTTCCTTCTTTCAGCACTTAAAGATGTCGTGCCAGTGTCATTTGGGCACTATTTCTGATGAGAAGTTAGTTGTCATTTTTACTGTTGTTTCCTGGTATGAAATATGTCCTCTCTCTTATCCCATCAAACCCACATTTGCTTTCAACATTTCCTTTTTGTTTGTATTCAGCAATTTAACTATAATACACTAAATGTGGATTCCTCTGTTTTTAGTTTGTTTGCTGATCTTGTGTATATGGGTTGATATATTTCAATATATTTAGAAAAGTTTCAGCCACTATCTCTTCAAATATTTCTTCTGCCCTTTTCTTCCTTCTCAAACCCCAATTAATATGTGTGTGTATTATATGTGCTGTGGATATTTCCACCCAGACTATATCATTTGTCTTTCAATCTTATTTATAGTGTCTTTTTCCATTCTGTGCACAAATTTGAATATCTTATACAGATGTCACTGGATATGAATATTATAACACTGTACTGCTCTTTTTTTGCAATGCAGGCTTATGAGTATCTAACATGTAAAACTGGGTAGCAAACATATGCCATTGTCAATTTTAAAATAGTTTAATAGCCCATTGAGGTATGAACACATAATGTGCCATGTTGTGATGACATACTGAAGGTAGTTTTAGTTCTGGCCTTTTTTTGTTTTGTTTTGTTTTTATAATACTAGAGGCCTGGTGCACAAGATTCGTGCACTGGGGGTAGGGGGAGTCTCTCAGCCCAGCCTGCGCACTCTTGCAGTCTGGGACCCCTTAGGGGATGTCCACCTGCTAGCTTAGGCCAGATCCCTCTGGGGAGATGGGGCCTAAGCTGGCAGCCAGACATACCTCTCACAGTCCAGGGCTCTTGCAGTCTGGGACCCCTCGCTCCTTACCACCCGCCTGCAGCGGAGGCGGGAGAGGCTCCCACCACCGCCGCTGTGCTCACCAGCCGTGAGCCTGGCTTCTGGCTGAGCAGCACTCCCCCTGTGGGAAGTTGAGTATCTTCCCCTGGTGGTCAGTGCGTGTCATAGCGACTGGTCGTTCCACTGTTAGGTCGATTTGCATATTGGGGTTTTATTATATAGATTACTGAAAGTACTTATTCATTTATATATTGGAGTTCAGTTTAAGATTTTGTTTCAAAAACATTCTCTTTCTAACATAGTTGAAAAATCACTGGTTTAGATGATACTTTGAGGGTCAGATTTTGACGATCATATTTATGTGAAAATCTGTTTTGACTGTTGTTTGGACTTGTGCTGGGTTTTGTTTTGTTTGAATTGAAGGAGCACGCTTCTGCTGCTACCTCTCTGTGATAAGAACCCAGTCCAATATTCCCAGTGGCTCTGAATCCTAGGCCATTTCTCTGTCCTGACAAAGCTGGTCTGGACTCCTGAGGAAGGTTTTCTTTACTGTCCTGATGGGGTAGAGAACTCCAAATACAGGAGAGGGCTCTTGAGATTGACTGTTTTAAAAAAATGTTGAAATTAAAAAAAAAAATCTAACTGATATTAAGAAGGCTATATAAAGCAGACAATTTCCTAAATTTTAGTAAACATACTAATGAGCATTTATTGAATGCTCTTACTAAATTGAAATAAAATGGTTTTTTTTAGTTGTGTTGGGTACCTAAGTTACTTTCTGTACTCTTTGATTTGGGATCTTATTATTTAGATAAATTTATCTATGAAAATAGCACCTGGCATTGAATTTCTCCAGTTTTTCCTTTCCCTAAAGATCGGAGTCAGAATTAACTATGGTATGAATAAAGCATAAGCTGCAGGGTCCTTCACCCCCATGGTCCCTAAGAGAGCTGAGGTTTTGGGAGTTGAAAAGTGTTCTGGTGGGAGAGGAGACAGGTTGCAATCAGAAAGCACTTCCATATAAGCATTTCTGGTAAATTACCTAGAGAAAAAGGATCTAATCTATAAAGATTTTGTGTGTGACTTATTTTCTCTTTCTAAATTGAAATTCATATCTGTCTCTAATTTTATAATTTAAAAAAATATATTCTTTTTACAACAAATGCTCTCTAAATTGTGTAAGCCTCAGAGGCTCCACATAGACTTTTCTCCACCCCTGGTATAGATGGTTCTTATTTTTATATTCTTCATTTTCCTGGTTATAAAAATACTAGAGGCCTGGTGCATGACATTCGTGCATTGGGTGTGGGGGTGTGTGTGTCCCTCAGCCCGGCCTGTGCCCTCTCACAGTCCTTAGCACTGCCATGGAGGTGGGAGAGGCTCCTGCCACCACTGCTGTGCTCGCCAACCATGAGCCTGGCTTCTGGCTGAGCAGCACTCCCCCTGTGGGAGCACACTGACCACCAGGGGCAGCTCCTGTGTTGAGCGTCTACCCGTGGTGGTCAGTGCACTTCATAGCAACCGGTTGTTGTGCTGTTTGGTCAATTTGCATATTAGCCTTTTATTATATAGGATAGCAGGGTTTATATTAGTATTCTGTGTGGCACTATTATATGAATTTAAATGTAACCAGTATCCTTCCCTGGCCAGTGTAGCTCAGTTGTTAGAGTGTCGGCCTGGCACCAAAGGATCTTGGTCAAGGGTATGTACCTGGGTTTTGGTCTCATTCCCCCCGAGGCAACAAATTGATGTGTCTCTCTAACATTGATATTTCTCCCCCCTTTCTCCCCCTCTCCTCCTTCTCTTCCTTCTACTCTCTCTAAAAATCAATGAAAAAATATCTTTGGGTGAGGATTAAAACAAAAGTAACCAGTATCGTACATGGTGCCATTTTATGAATTTAAAAAGGCATTCTCTCTGAACAGAGGTAGTGCATGGGTGCATGACTTAGAGTGCTCCATGAGCTTGAGTTCAATCTACACAATGGCAACCCTGAGGTCAACGTAAGGACTTAGAAAATTTGAACAGAGGTAGTGCATGGGTGCATGACTTAGAGTGCCCCATGAGCTTGGTTCCCTTCTGTAGGGTACAACCTACACAACTGCATGTGGCAACCCTGAGGTCAATGTAAGGACTTAGAAAATGCAGAGATTTATAATCACCCCCCAAAATAACATTTTGATGTACAACATTTTCATGCATACATATATACACACAATTGTTATCATGTTGCATATCACAGAACATTCTATATTAAGTCTGTTCCTATGTAGTGAAATACTCTTTGAAACACCGTTTATAATTGGTTGCATAATAGTCCATCAAAGGGCTAGTCCTTAATTTATTTTACATTTTTCTACTTTTTCTATTATACATGACATTGTATAGAACATGTGTATGAATACATTTTGGTGCCAGCTTCTGACAACTTCCTTATGACAGATTCCTGGAAGGGGAATTATGGGTCAAATGGTGTGAACTTTTATTTCAAAAAATTTAAGGCAGGTTCCAAAATCATTGCCCTGAAATGTAATTCACACACATGGACTACCATGACCTCATTCTATTCCATCAAAGACATAGATTTAATAAAGACAGGAGCATTATTCAGGTTCTTTTAGTGTCTGGTAATCCTCTGTAGTGCTGGTTTGGTTATGTGGCTGTAGACTAGAATAGCAGCTTACCCAAGACAATTTAATGTCTGACCTAAATTTTGCAAAACTATTTTATTTCTCTACCATGGAGTGAAGCCTATACTCACATTTGACAGTGTTATAAGTAACTCAGATCAAAGTATTGATCAGGAGTGGATATGTTGTTTTCCAGTGGGAGGATAAGGATGGAGAAAACAATCTATTATTGCCTCTATCAGCTATCTCACCGAAAAGCAATTGTGCTAATGATACCAACTAATAATTGTCGATTTATTTTAGCTAGAAAGTCAACAATAAGTCATTGTATTGTCATGGCATCTATTAGGAGAATACAATTGAGGATGGCAGCTTCCAAATTTGATGCTCTTCTCTTTTCATGTACTTTTTTTTTTAAATAAGAGAAATAAAACCCAATATTTTTTAAAATGGAAAGCACAGATGGCTCTTTAGGCTCTCATTCTGACCTCTGAGAACATATACTTTGGCATTTGATTTGAATTCTTCTCTTCTCTGACTACCTTATCATTGCTAGGTCAGAGTTCATTCTCCTCAACTAAATTGTATAGAGTTCATCAGAGGCTAATCAGTGTCTTACTTTGATAAAATGGAATCATAAAACCTTAGGGAACCTGAACAGACCCTTGAAACCTTGTGTGTAAGCTTGTTGGCTGAATATGAGCTATAGATACGTTTAGTTGGATTTATGGTATTTTTATATCTTAGGGATAATAATAGCTAATATTTTTGAGCATTTATTATGTGCATTATTCTAGGCCCTTTACATGTATTGTGTCGTTTATTCCTGACAGTAATCTTATTAGTTGAGTATTATTGTTGTCTTAAGTTTACAGATGAGAAAATCAAAGCATAGAGATGATAAAGATTTTGCCCAATATTGAAGTTAGCAAGAGGTAGAACTAGGAATCGAATTCAGGCGATCTAGCTTTAGAACCAACTTCATAACTGCTGCAATGTGTGAGTTGCCAATATTAACAAAAGGTCAAGAGATTTCACATAATCATGGAACTCATGGCATGTCTTGAACAATTGTAACATGGTGAGGGTCTACTGGAGATGAGGAGTGTTCTTCCCTTTTGATAGGATACATGCACTTGAATTTGACTTTCTTTCATCTGGCCTATTTTTCTCATTTTTATAGCAGCTTGACCCTTGTTAGCATTATAACTCCTGATCTTATTCAGTGGTTCTCAGCAGTGTTATTTTGCTCAGCCCCACCAGGGGACATTCGGCAATATCTGGAGACATATTTGATGTTACAACTGGGGAGGGGATGAGTTTGCTACTGATGTCTAGTGGGTAGGTGCCAGGGATGCTGCTAAACATCAAAAGAATTATCCTACCCCAAATGTCAGTAGGGCTGAGGTGGAGAAACCCTGATCTAATTCTACTTTCCCATTTCGTAGATGGGAAGACTGAGACCAGAAAGAATGTAACTTGCTCCACATCCCAAAGCAAGCCAGATCCCAAAGCAAGGATGGGACAAAGCGTCCATGTATCTCAATTCTCTCTGACCATCCCCTGGTTATAAGCTTTATACGCCTTGCACAGAGACTATTTATAAATTATTTCTAGTTTGTTTTGTTAAAATGGGAAAAGGAGAACTAAATATTACAGTGGTTGTGAAAAATCTTGTTTGTCTAATCTAGTGGATGGAACATTTGCTAATTAAAAATCTTCTAATTAGCCTTAAGTGAAAAATTGAATGCTTCAAAGCAGCTGCTAGGATCCAACCATAAATCACTTCCTTTTCAAAGTATCTATAATATGTATTTATTATATAATGTGCACATGTTGGCTGGGAATATTATTGCTTTTTCTTTCTAAATGTACAGTTTACAAGGAAGAGGAGAGATACTACTTTCAGTTTTGATTCAGTTTATAAACAAGACCAGGAAATTCACAGCAGAACTCTAAACTATGTCCTTTATTGTGAGTTTTTATGATTTTGTAGTCAGTAGTCTTAGCTCAAATAGCTGAACTTCTTTGCTTTGCGTAGATTCCATTCAGACTATTGCTATGGGTCAAGTGACATGTTTTGAGGTTGAAAATTTTTGAGACTTCTTAAAAACCTGCAATGGGTTACAGAGGCCAGTTGCCTTCATTAGCCTTTTTACTCAAGGATTGTGGGGTAAGACACAGAGCTGGGAGCTTCACACACATATGACAAATGTAATAATAGCTGAAGTTCCCCATATGGCAGCACTGCTGAAAGTGCTATGTGTAGATCATCTTATATAATTTCATTTAGCCAGTGTTCCTGCATCGCATTCTGTTGATACATAAGGAAAATACCTTACATAATCAAAAGCCCAGGGAGAGATAGTTCTAGCATCGGTTAATTTGGTTACTTAACCATGTTCTTTCCATCATTCTAGCCTGCCCTTCTCAGGGTGTTGGGTCGGTCCTCATGGGAGATAACCTGAGGTAGCAACATGCCTGCTGCAGCTCCAGCCATCACATCCTGTCTTGACAATTTCCAGAGAAAGAGAAAAGGTTATTACTTTTTCTCTGTTTGTCTTTTTTTTTAAATCCAGGGCAGAAACCTTTCCACAGCCCCGCTGCATGTATCCCCTCACAGCTGACTGGCCAGAATTGTCACTTGTCCATTACTTAGCCACTCACTGGCAAGGGAAATGGGGTGACCATTGTGGATGTAGTGAAACATTGGGCTGTGAGGGGGCAGATTGACCAACATCAGGGTTCTATTAACAGAAAGAAGTTGGGGTGGGGAGTGACTGATGGAAACCAACAGGATCTCTTACAACCATTTTGAGTTGGGTTGTGTTCTGTTGTTGCCTCCTTACCTCTGGGAATGATAGAAGTCCTTCCCTAAGCATTTGGGTAAAATTTCATGTGTCAGGATTACCCAGTTGAATTTCTAGCGGCTCCTTCAAGCTGAGACAGGGCTGAAAGGCTGCATTACCCCAACCGACTGGCAGGCCCAGGACCTGGAGCCTAATATTCTGGTTTCGACAAGCAGTGCTCTGGGGCTCCTCACTCTGCCCAATGGCATTGCCTGCTGGAGAGCAAGCAGTGGCTTCAAAGCCGATGTCAAGAAACAACTTAAATGATCCTTACCATATGCCCATATGCCATATGCCCATAAGCTTTCCCTCTCAAAACCAAGGGGTCTTCCTCATCTGCTTTGGTGACTTTCCATGAAGTTAATTTTCAACTGATTTCATTTAGATTCACATTGGTGAGGAAGCCAATGATGAATGACCCCCTTCTACATCATTGTTATTCTTCCTGCCATGATAGTTTATACATCTGGTGAGTAAATCAGTTTTATATTGGCTACGCATAGACAATGGAGTCTGAGTCTGAATCCTAACTCTGGCAACCACCAGTGGGGGACCTGGTGAGTTACTAATTTCTCCAAACCCCAGTCTCCCCAGCTATGAAAAGTAAATAATGATAATAGTAATACCTGCCTCTCAGAACTAAACGTGTGGATTAAATGAAAATATGTATGTAAAGTGTTCAGAATAGAGCCTAACACATAGTAGGTCTCTAAATAGTAACTATTACCATTATTATTTAGGACATATGCCAAAATTCTAGAGTGTTCTAGTCCAGCGGTTACCAACCTTTGGACCTCGTGGACCACTGGTTGCTGACCGCTGTCAGCGTCAAGATCTAGAATTAGACAAATATAGATCTAGAATTCTTCTCATTCTGGCTGATCCTCTATAAGCCTCATTCCTCCCCCCATCCCCCTTGATAAATGTCCTGTAAATATAAAATGAGACTGTTGTGAGGTTCAATAAGATAGCAGACTCAATGCTTAATTAACTACTATTAATAATATTCCAGTTTTCAGTGATTCACAGAGTGCTTTTGCTCCATCAAGAAAAAGTGTATCTGAATTCCTGAGCTCTAGATTTTGGATTTTTCTCTTCTCCCCACTCAGTGTTACAGGTGCCCTCTCCAGCCCTCCAGAGATTGTGGAAGTTTGTTTAAACTGATTTACAAACTGGCTGTGAATGCCCTCCTCCCCTCTCCTTCAAAGCTCTGGGCTAATTGGGATGCAAATGTCTCCCCGGTAGCTAAGCATTGCTCCTGTCACCAGGGGAAGGCCCTTGGCCATCCTGGGCAGGATGATGGGCAAAAGGGGCCCCTCCCTGGGGCTCTCCATCTTTGTGGGGAGAAAATGATGATGATGTATGAGACAGCAATGCCTTTGGAGTCCTATGAGGACATGACAGACGGGATAATATGGGAGGAAAATACTGTCTTCTTAATGGAGACTGATGGCCTTTGCTTGTCTTCCTGGCATTGTTAGGGCTGGGGCTGAGTCGGGCCTTCTTCATTCCGTGGCAGGTTGGGTATGTTGGCCACACTGCCCTCAGTGGTAGCCTTCAACCAAGGTGGGGTGCTGGGAGAAACACACAGAGAGGGTTTGAGGGGGCGTTGAGTGCAGGACTCAGCCCTGCTTGGCTCTGACATGTGTGTCAGTCAGGAATGACAGGCCTCACTTGATCTGTCCATAATTGCTGGCTTTGGGTTTTTTTTGGCCTCTACCCTTAACTCTTTTCTGCCCAACCCCCAACCCCCTGAATAAAAGCAACTAAGATAAACTAAAAAGGCCCCAGATCCTCACCAAACCACTCCTACTCCCCCTACTTGGCCGCAGGAAAGAAAGCCTAAACCTAGAGTAGGAATGTCATCTTTAGAAATCATCTTTGGGAGCAGTTTTATTAATTTAACTTCTCTGTGGTTACCACATGTTTGGGGAAGACAATTGATTTCACAGATCTGTGTGGGAGGCTGAAGATTTGGCTCTGGGGCGGCAGAGAAAACCTGCAGCAAGTACAGGCTCACTAATTGACACACAGCAAAGATGTTCTTTAAGAAACTTTTCTCTTAGTGCCTGCTTCTTAAAATGTTAATTTAAAAATTTTAAGCTAATTGTATTTGTTAAAAAAAGAAACTCTATTTTTCTTCTTCCTCTACCCATCCCATTCCCTCTCCAAGATTTCCACTTAAGAAATTAAAAGGTAAAGTGGACCAAGTTAAGTCATAATTTTATCTTCAAAGGCACTGCCAATGGCCACCAACATGTCCCAGGCCAGAGCACCAACAGAAATGAGCCCTCACTGCCTTGGAAGGATTCCTCACTTCTGCTTCCATTTTGGACACCTTTAGTTGATGTGTCTCCGGTTTGAACAGGGTCTCAAGAAGGTAGGGAGAAGCAGGTGATTCCAGCCAGTTCATGAGGGGGAAGATTATATTGTATTTGGGACAAGTCTACCCACAGCTATGGAGGTCACCGGTATAGAACCACACTGGAATTTTTTTAAGGGAGAGGACCCGTGCTACTGGATGCTTTTGAGATGTCAGCTTGAATGACTTCATCACTCAGATAGAAATCAGTTCTGATTCTAAATAAATAATAGGCCAAGCTGAAAAAAAAAATCTCAGTCACTGGGTCTGTGGGTGGTGGTGGGTGAGTAGCTGCTGTTTTAGAACTTTAAATGTGGGTTCCTTGGCATTAGCTTCATTTAAAATAGAATGGTAGCTCGTCACGCCCTCTGAAAAGTTAATAGACCACCTTAAAGGAATTGGTAGCCCTGCAGAGTTTTTGTTACTAATTATATTGCCCTTGTGGGAGGAGCACATGGTACTTTTGAGAGCTCACAGAGGACAGGGTTCCTCCCCAAACAGCTTTCATGATAGCAACAGACAGGTAAGAAGTTGATCAGCAAATGTTTGGAAACCTGATCTGAAATGGACAGGAATGGGGATGGGGACTTAAGTCCTTGCCCAAACATTTAAGAAATCCCTCAACTGGTCACTTGGTGTTGCTGAAAGCTAATTGTGGTCATCTCTTCCTCCCTATTATTCTTTCATTTGCTCATCCTCTACTCCTTTGTTTGGTGTGGTCAGGTCCAAATTGAGTTGGGTGGGGGGCTTGTCACCACCATCATCGTTCTTCCCCAAAGTTCCCCTGAGGGACATGAAAATGGACAGCATGGCTGAGCTGGTCATGGATGTGGATCCTGAAGGACTGGCTCTGTGAAGTATGGGAAGGGAAGGAGGCGCCTGAGAAGACTGGGCGTGGGTGGGAGGCCATTCCAAGTTCAGAGGATCACAAGAACACTGCTATGGGGTTGAGGCTCCTGGGGCGAGGCATTGAATCTCAGCTCCGTTGCTTCTAACCCTCTCTGTGACCCTGGCCGAGATCAAAACTCTCCCCAGAAAAATGGAAGTTATATCAGCCTGCCAGAGAGGGGTATTATTTCAAACACTAAAGCATTACATTTAAAAAAAAAAGTGAGACCCAGGGGAAGGAAGGAAAAAGGGGGCTGTGAGTGGAGAGGAAGTGACACGTTTCATGAAATCGGAGCTTTTTAAGGTTGTTTTGGGCACAGTTTCAAGAGGAAGTGCTGGTTATTAAGACAAACAATCGCTAATCTAATCTCTATCAGGAGACATATTTAAGTTCAAGCACACATTTTTTTTTACTCTTCTGGATTCTGGGTTTTCAATTGAATGCTGGAATATGAGTGTAAGTTCGAGGGAAGAAAAACAATTTAAGGAAGAGCCATTTCTGATTTCTGCTACATGTATGAAGTTGGAGAACACTGATCAGCAATCAAGAACAATCTCATTTTTTTGGCCCTCTGCCTAAAGCCCTGTTTCCAAGTTAACTAGTTAACCTTCTTTTAACTATTTCCTTCATACCCCTGTTCTGGTCAGCTGCCCTCCTCCAGGCTCTGTGGGCCCTCAGGCATACCTGCATTGTGAACACATCACACTGAGCTGGAATTGTGTGGTTACTGGTCTGCTTTCTCCACTAAACTGGCTTCTTGAAGACTGAAAACACCTGGCCCATGTTAGATGTTCCGGAACCATTAGGTCAGGGTTGAATGTAGTAGATGGGCGATAGAGAAATGAGGAACATACCTGTATTAGTTTTGTATTACTGTGTAACAAATTACCATACACTTGGCGGCTTAAAATGACCTACATATATTAATACAGGTTACATACACCAGGAGTCTGGGCATAGCTTTGCTGGGTCCTCTGCTCAGGGTCTCAGCAGGTTACCCTGGTGTTGACCTGGATTGCAGTCCCACCTAGGGGTTTGGGGGTTGTCTTCTCCCAAGCTCATTAAAGTTGTTGGAAGAATTAATTTCTCTGTGGTTGAATGAGTGAGGGTCCTTGCTTCTCACTGGCTGTTGGCTGGCAGCCACCATCAGGTCTTAGAGGTCACCAGCAATCCACAGCATTGGCGTTTGCTTCTTCAAGGCCAGCATGAGAATCTTCCTCACTGCAGCTGGCTAAAACAGGGTCTGGATAGCATAATGGAACCAAGGGAGCGACATCTCACCTTTCCTGTATTCTATCTGTTGAAAGCAGTCCCCAGTTTTGCTCACACTCAGGGGAATAGGATTATATAAGGGCATAAACCAGTGGTTCTCAACCTTGGCTGCACATTAGAATCACCTGGGAATCTTTTTAAAATCCTGATTTCTGGGCCTCATCCTCCGGAAATTCTGTTTCTTTGTTATGGGGTGGGGCCACAACATTAGTAACAAAGAAACAGAATTTCCGGAGGATGAGGCCCAGAAATCAGAATTTTAAAAAGATTCCCAGGTGATTCTAATGTGCAGCCAAGGTTGAGAACCACTGGCATAAACCAACGGGGTAATCTTAGAGTGCGTCTGCCTCAATCTCTATACACAGCCAATTCCACTATTACAAGCGCTTTCACTATATGTACACACGTTTCTTTTCTTTTAGGTTTGTGGAAGAATGGCTTAATATTTCTTGTCTGTACTCTATTATGTCAATCAGTTTTTATATTTTTTGGTTCCTTGTTCAGAAAATAAATGTAGTAATCTGATATTTCTTACATCATGTGCTATGTAAAAATCCTCATGTTAGTTATCCTATTGGTTCTCAGCTCCAAATCCACCCTTTTATCTATAGCAGGGGTGAGCAACCCCTGGCACGCGGCCAAACATGGGCACGCCAGTAACTTTTGCTGGCATGCGAAACCCTCTCTTATAATCTTCCATTTACAATTT